>NW_024096465.1:5380000-5735000 GCF_016545835.1 Crotalus tigris | reverse complement strand
TTGTACAACTTACGTATGGTTATTTGAATGAATCATAAATAGTTTACTCTGCATATGTATCCATAAAATACACAACTGAACAGAACTCATGATAGAAATAGCAATAGCACTTAGACTTATATACCGCTCCATAGTGCTTTACAGCACTCCCTGAATGGTTTACAGAGCCACTACTTCATCCTAAACAAAGCATAATATAAGTTGCCCTACATTGTACGAATCTAGCTATTCTCACAATGAGTTAGGATATTATCACCACAATAGATACTATGCAAGCCTATTATCTTGCTTGATAAAGCTGTGGTGGTGCAGTGGTTAGAATGTAGTATTGCAGGCTAACCACCCACAGCCGGGAATTCGATCCTGACTCAGCCTTCTGTCCTTTTGAGGTCAGTAAATTGAGGACCCAAATTGTTGGGGGTAATGTGCTGGCTCTATAAACCACTCAGGGAGTGCTGTAAAGCAGGGGTTCACAACCCCCGGTCCGTGGACCAGTACCAGGCTGTGGCATGCCAGCAACTGGTCTGCACAAACAAGCAAAGCCCCATCCACGTGATGCAGGCAGCACACAAAACCACATCCCCTCCGGTCCGCAGAAAAATCTCTCTCCATGGAACCAGTCCCTGGTGCCCAAAAGATTGGAGACTTCTGCTGTAAAGCACTATGGAGCAGTATATAAGTCAAAGTGTTATTGCTATTGCTATCTTATGAATCCTGTTCAGTAAGCAAAAAGATATGAATTGCAACTAAATATATATTGTAGGGATAGCTTTGTGGGAAGTGGACAAGGAGAGCAAATCACAACTTAGGCATAAAGACATAATCATGTAAACATTTTGACATACATATTTCTGTCAGAAAACCTGATGGACAATTTATGTGACAAAAATGACATTTGTGTGATTGTGGTAATGATATGTATCATTATGTTATTCTGGAAACTGCTGCTAGTAATTGTAAGACATGTTTTTAGATATTTAGAAAAAAATGAATTAACATCTAGAATTGTAATGTTTAATAGAAAATATCTCAAAAGCATGGGGTAGGATATCAGTGTTTTCCCTAAGGAAAGATTGTTTTTGTTGTTCTTTGCCTGCTCTGTAGCCATTATAATAAAAATTAAGTAGATTGACTTTATTTTGAGAATAGAATAAATTTGGCAGAGAGATAACACTTGCAGAATACAAGTATTTGTATATTACATAATGAAATCGTTTAATCATGGTTTTAAGAATTATGAGAGGAAACAGAAACATATTGAATCTTGAACTTGGGAGCTTTCTGTTGGATGGATCCATTCTCTCTCTTTCTCTCTCTCTCTGTCTCTCTCTCTCTCTCTCTCTCTCTCTCACACACACACACACACACACACACACACACACACATATATATATATTGCTCCTCGATTGCTCCTCGAAGCACGAAGCTGAAAACACCAGCCTGAAGATGACGAATGGGACTTCGTCGAAACGTTGCCAAGACACTTCCAATTTTACGCGGGAGAAAACCCGAACAACCAAAGACCTACATATATATATATATATATATATATATATATATATATATATATGTATACATTAGAAGAAGGGAGCGACAGAGAATGAGATGGCTGGATGGAGTCACTGAAGCAGTAGGTGTGAACTTAAATGGACTCCAGAAGATGGTAGAGGACAGGAAGACCTGGAGGAACATTGTCCATGGGGTCGCGATGGGTCGGACACAACTTCGCAGTTAACAACAACAACAACAATATATATATTGGGCTTTTTTGTCATAGAATGCACCGGCAGAGTTCCAGCACCTTTTTTTGATGGATTTTCCACAGTTGCGTTCTTTTCCTATTGTCTCCCTACCTATCCTCATTTGTTTTTGAAAATGCCCCGCTGCGGTACGGTGCAAGTGGGGTCCCCTCTGGCACTGTCTGCCTCCTCTAGGAGCCATGAGGCACTGGAGCACCACAGCCAGAAAGTGGTTTGATTGGCTGGGTCAGACCATGTGGTGTGGAAGTTGATGGTGGCGGTGGGAGACACATAAACATGTAGGCCATCTTTCACAAGAGGTTGAGTGAGCTTTTGTCTTCCCTTACAGAAGGTGGGGTGTGAGGAAAGAAAGATGGCTGGCGTGGAAGCTTGCCCAACAGCGAAACTTTGCTGTTTCAGTTCCTTGGGTATTTCAAAGGCTGGGATATCTACGAAAATCTCTTTTTAGTCTTTTATACTTTATATTCAAACTGCAGAGAGGAAGAATAAGAATAAAGCCAATGTCTTGTGATTTGGAGGTATTGTTATTAATAATAAAATATATTAATTATATATTGGTCAGTATGAGGTTTAATCAGATCTATTTATTAAATTGATACCTCCCGCCTACCAGCCATTTGGAAACCCGCCCTTATTGACAAACGACTCCCTAATACAAAAAATGATACCAGACCCACACTCACAAAAACCACACAGGATGTCACCACCACACATCCACGCAAAAAGCAAACCCAAAGCCACACCGATGATGAGGCACGACCACAAACCAGAAGCCAGACCACAGCTGCATCATTAGCCACTTTAAATCCCTCCAATCCATACATGAAGCAAACTGACACCCTCCATGAAGAGGAGGCACGACCACGAACGCGAAGCCAGAAAATAGCAAGGCAGCCCAAAATCTTAAACCCCTCTGCAACTCAGACTAACCTGAGCACAACCAAACAGAACACTCCCCCAGCCAATCAGAGCACAGCCGACCCCCCAGCCAATCAGAGCACAGCTAACCCCCCAGCCAATCAGAGCACAGCCACGCCCCTAACCAATCAGAACACACCTCCACCCAATCAGAACACAGCCAAGCTCCCACCCAATCAGTTCATATCCCCACTGGCAGTTAAAAGGAAGAAACAGCTAAGACCACACATTGCTGCTCAAAGCACGAAGCTGAGAACACCAGCCTGAAGATGACGAATGGGACTTCGTCGAAACGTCGCCAAGACACTTCCAATTTTACGTGGGAGAAAACCCGAACAAACAAAGACCTACATATATATATATATATATATATATATATATATATATATATATATATATATATATATATATACTATGTATAATAGGGCAGAATGTCTGGAAAAAACTACTTGCTAATAGGATTTTAAAAATGTAATTGGATGGAAAGCAAAGTCAGACTGCATAGGTGAGCATGGGAAAAAAATGAGCTTACAAACTACATAAACATAAAGGAAATGAATAGTAAGAGCACTCTAGTGGATTCCTGAAGCTTAATGTCATCCAGAACATTATCCAGAGTACATTCTGCTAAGAATATAAACAAATAATAGTAATGGGTAAAAAAGTTACGAATAAAATAGATAAGACAGAATATTGATCAAGAGTCATCCCTGAGACATCTATTGTAAAATTCAATAGTATCTTCAGTCTAAATTTTAATCCATTCTTTCTCCTGAGTCTTAAGCAGCTAGTAAGACATTTTTGAAGACTGATACATCAACTAAAAAGTCTGTTAATACATACATCACAGCTTGCATACAGATAAATCCAACACAACCAATCTCTCATGTTTATTCCAATTAGCTGACATTGATAACTCACTATGAGAAATAATTCATACTTCTGAGTATAGAAGAGAAAATAATGAAGTGTTATGTTATTATTTATCAAGTGGACAGCCAGCAAAGTAATTGTACTATAACCTTTGTTTATATCACACATACAAAATATTTGGCTTACACTGTAATTTTTATAATTTGCATGATGATCTCTGACATATGTGGCTTCTACTGGATACTGTGATGTGATCCTCTTGATATTCTTAAACCTAAGCTCATATCAGCCCTAGACAATATGGCAATGATGAGAGATAAAGAAATATTAGTTTAATAGCAAGTGGTATCTGATCACTCCCTATAAGTTGTTGATGTAACCTATGAATTCAAGTGTTTGTGGATCTACACAGCAGGGCAAAATTAATATGAAAAAATCTGAGAAAAGTATTATTCAACATATTCCATTTGGAGTGGACTTTGAATTACATAGCAAACACTGAAATAATTATGGATAGTCTAGAGCAGACATGTCAAACCCGCAACATCACGTGACGTCACGCAATGTATTGGGACAGTTTTGTCATTGCCAGCAATAGGATAAGCGCAGCTTCCAAGTGATGTGTCCAGCCCTTGGTCAGGCAATTTGACACCCCTGGACTAGAGCAATAATGGATCTGGCCCAACATAGTGTAGAATTCTTTTTCTGTGCATAATTCAAATTTCAATTATTATGTTAATGATAATTTTCATTATACAATAGAAAGCAAATCTGCAATTAATCTTCAATTAAGGCAGAAGTGTTGTTTCCATATATCAACATTTTGTGGGTAAAGGTCATCAGGTATAATTTTAAAAAGAGAAACTGTTTTTTAAAATTAGGACCAGTAGCATCTTTAATTGTTGGTGAATTCTCTCTTGAACAATGAGAATTTTCATAATGTGGCTTCAAAAGAGCAGCTTATCCATCTATAAATTCTCAAGCTGCCTCCCTTTAAGATAGATATGATCACAGTTTAAATAACAACAGAAAACTAAAGGACTAATGTAGCAGTATTTCATGAACAATGAATGACTGCTTTCTGAAACTCATGATAAATACACAGCTATGCCACAAGTTAACATTTACAAAGATAAAACAACTAATACAAATTAAGAAAATGTTAAAAAGTCAAAAAATGTAGAAAGAAAAAATAACAAAGAAAAAAGATATATAAAAATGACTTTCCCTTCATCAAGAACAGTACAAACAATATCAGTAATTGATCATTTTCTCTAATATTCAACGAAAGATATCTCTCCGTATTTCACCTCTTATTTATAAACAAATCCTTAAAGCCTTGTCATTCATCATGGTCAGCAAAAATCCATTAAGAGTTAATATTAATAACAACAAATATATTTTAATCTTAATCAAATTAACCAACTTTACATCCCTTTCCATTATTTTTAACATGGTAACTTATCACTTTCTTCAAAAAGATCTTCAAAAGATCTTTTCTTCCCATACCTCATCTCTTGTCTATAAACAAATCTTTAAAACTTTATTGTTTGGTTCTAGTAAACAAAAAAAGTCTATTAAGAGCTATCAGAAATAACATTTATATTTTAAACTTTATTAAACAAATCAACTTTGTATTTCTTCTGTTTACTTTTAAGAATCTTGATTTTCAATTTGTTTAAATAGTGTTCCTAAAATTGATTTCATATCATTTTCTCTTTGTCTCTTTTCAGAAAATCCCTCTTTTATAAATGCAAGCTATGAACGCTATCCAAATCATTCCTCTGATGTATTCATTGAATATCCCCTTTAATTATTATTATTTAATTATAATCAGCTGGTTTCATTTGTAAATCCAGGACAATATCTGGATTTGTTAGTTTTTGTAGCCTGACATTTTAAACTCACTTTGAATCATTCTTAGTCACTGTTTTGTCCTCTGTTCCTCTTTTATTTCCTCTTTTAAAGAATTTTTATAATAGCAGATAATCTTAAAAGTGATTTCTGAGTACATTGTTCCCAAATATCCTTGAATTCTTCAAGGTCAAGTATTTTTGCTTTATCCTGTATTAATGAGTCTTTTTTCCTTTAATTATAATCTTTTGTTCTTTCTGGTTCCTTCTAGTATCAAACCTTCAAAAATCCATTTTTGCATGTTTCTTTTTTCCTAATCAACAACACTTTACCAATAGAAGAGACTATTTGTAGTTCAGGGTTAAATTATGGAGTCTGTGGTTGGTTATTTTCTTGCAGACATTTCATTAGCCAATTATGTAACATCAACAGACAGAACTTCGCAACTAACAACAACAATATTCTAATATTCCCCAGCACTTCCATTCACCCAAAAACCCAGAACTGTCCCAATTAAGTCCAGCCATGAGCAAACCAATGTTAGTCCACAGAGCAATGGCCAGAGTCCACAAAGCACTTGAAAGTTTCTCAAACAAAATAAATCTACCAGGCAAACTTAAATCCACAACACAAGAGAGCTCATGAGAAGAAAAGTTCAGAGTTTCCAAGGCATGATTCAAGTCAAGGCATGGTGTCAATCCAAAGCAAGGTAAGAGTCACAATTACCAGAAAACACACAGCTAAGAAATAAATGTGTTGTTCCCAGCAATGCCTCCCTTTGTCTGCTGTGCTAAATAGCCAGCTTCCAGTGAAACCCATCAAGAAGGGCAAGACTTTCTTGTTTTCAGTAGTCTGGCTGGCCTTTTCGGCTTCTACCTTTTCTCTAACCTACATGTTCTTGGATCAGAATTGCAGAAGGCAGTTCCTCCTCCTCCTCACTGACCATCTGCAACTGTATGCTTTCTCCAGCTGAAACCTCAGCCTTATGCCTTCCAGACAGCTACTTGGAGCCATCAATTAACTCAGCTCCTGATATGCCAAGAACAGGTTTATCCTCCCCCCCCCCCAGCTGACATCTAGAGAGGTATCGATGGGATTGTCCATAGAGGTCATCACAGTGGCTTGCCCTGTCAACATTGGTGGGAGTGTTCTTGATAGTTCTTTGATTAGGCTGTAGTTTACTGTTTGATTGTCTGAGTTGGCGGTTTCTTGATTGGGATATAGGTTATGGCTTGATTATTGGTCAGGTATTAATCCTGGTACTTAACCTGCTTATCTAGTTGTTGACTTCTGGCAAGGAGGTACTCTGACTGATTGCCAGGCTTCCAAGAATTCTATAGCTTTTTGGGAAGTAGCTTGGACTAGGATGCTCACAGTTTTCCAGTTGAAACTATGATTACATCTGTCCATATGTTGTGCAATTAAGGAGTTTTCATCACATCTTCTGACTGCTAGTAGGAGATGTGGTGGTGCAGTGGTTAGAATGCAGTATTGCAGGCTAACTCTGCCCATAGCCAGGAGTTCAATTCTGACCATGTCAAGGTTGACTCAGCCTTCCATCCTTACGGGATTTGTAAAATGAAGACCCAGATTGTTAAGGACAATATGCTGACACTCAGAGAGTTCTATTAAGCACTGTGGAGTAGTATATGTCTAAGTGCTATTGCTATTTACTGCCCTAGAACTCTTAAGGAAACAGACATTCTTTTTTGTGGGGTTACGTCGTTGAAATCTGATTGTGTAAAATGTGTCAGGAAAGATCTGCACAGATGTACTTATAAAAAGCAGGTCAGATCTCCAATTCAAGTTGAGAAAGTGGAAAAAGGTCAGCAGAGAAGTCACAAGTAGTACAGGATTCCTCAATTCTATTTTATAAAGATTTCCAAGTCTTCTGGAGAATTCTTCAATTAATTCTTGAATAAAAGATATTTGCAACAGATTGCAATTCATGACCTTTTCCCCCTACAGATTTCTTCTGTGGTTCTGTACATATGAACAATAATTGAAAGGATAATTTTTTTTAAAAAAGATGATTGCATGGACACAATTAAGGGTTTTTTTATTCTATGAAATAATCAGTGAATACAAATAAGCAATTTCACATTGCAGCCTAAACTGTTTGTCTCCTGTGCTGTTCCTAGCCAACTTTAGAAATTTTAATCTGGATTGCAATGGATTGGCAACAAGGCCGTGCTGGTGCCTTGTCTAGATATAGCAAGGTCAGTCCTTTGTGTTGTATCCTTTCTAATCATGTAAGGAAAGGCCAGCCTCCCTGCCTGACTCCAATGTCACCCAGACCACTGCTTTCAACCTGGACTAGTCTATTGGTGCCTCTCAGGAATTGTTTCCTTCTGTATATTCTTACATAGATAGAATCCTAACCTTTGACCTGTCAGATGTTTATACTTCCCATATCTCCTTTGAAAGTACAACAGACCTCTTCTCTTCTCTTCTCTCCTCTCCTCCCCTTCCCTCCCCTCCCCTCCTCTCCCCTTCCCTTCCCTTCTCTTCCCATTGGTGTTCTGATGCTACAAAATTCAAATCAATAAAGAAAAGATTGGGTTTTTTAATCCTAGGATTCTCTGTAGATCCATGGAAATGTGTACAAAAAGAAATGATAAGTAATTTAACTTTACAGAAGCACATTATTGATGTTCCAACATTACAACTTAAATATGTTTAAAAGGAAAATGAAGGGAAGCTTTGTAAAACTATGGCCATATGGTAGGAAAGCAAGAGAAGAATGCTTCACCCAGCAGAAACAGAAATGGGATATATTGGACAATGTAAAAGTAAATAGAACATAAGCTTGTACACTTGAATTAATGGGACATAAACCTAAAGATTATTAAAAGGAAGACATACGGGAAAAAGACACTAACCAGTAAAGAAGATAATAACCTAACAAGCTCAGGATTAAATAGTTGCACAGAACCAAGGTCAACCCATGGAAGATACACTGAAGCTAATCAGAGCTGAACCTGTGAATAGAACAGAATAAATCACCACAATCCATCTACTCTGAAGGGCTTAAAACAGTCAAGGCTTAAAACTATTGAAAAAGAGTTTTGAATTGAAACTGGAAAATAGAAGCAAAGGGTGAATTTGCAATTGGTTAGGACAATTCTATCCATTCTTGATCTCAGGTAATGGTGAGTGACCTATACTGGCAATGGACTAAACAAAAAGTGCCAATCTGCCCATAGCAGAGTAAATCTATAACTTTCAAACTGTGCTGCTCTAAGAACTACAGAATCATCAAAAGCAGGGGAATGGCATTATTGTGTCTTACAAATTACTTTGTCTAGCATATGAAAACTTCTGCATCCTCCTCTTCTTGGCCCATATTTATTAAATCACACTTATGTTCTCCAGTCCATCTCTAAGCAGAGATCATGATCATTATTTTATTGATGAGCTTAAATCTACTTCTGTTGAAACCTAGGACAGGGAGCAATGTCAAGAAAAGAGTATTAAGTTTGGTTTGATATTTGCCTAAGACAATGCAAACTTGCTTTAAACTGTGTCAATACCTAAGCAGGAAAATTTCAAAATGGAAAGCAAAAAGCTATCTTATCATATATGTTTAATTTTGCCACACCTTATTTTAAAGTAGATTATTCTCCAGAGTTCAAATAATGCTTTTGAATGAGCTAGATTACTTTTCGTATTTTATTAATTTAAAGACTCCAAATCATGAAAATGAATTGTTGCTTGTTTTTTTTAAAAAACAAAAGGACTTCTCTCCCCCTGTATGTAAATTTAAATTTTTGTGTATACTTTTTGGATTGTGATACCAACAGTTATATCTAAAAATGGAAAAATCTCTAAACTTTAGCAAAAAATTAAATATATTCATTTGTTAGATAATCACTTCATGAGAGAGAAAATGATATGCTTTATTTAATGGGTACATAGATTTAAATAGTTGCTGTATAATTTAATGCATGAATACCATCTGTTAAATAAATATGTTGAATTAAATCTAAGCTCTGTTAATATAAATTGATATTGAGATTCCTGACGATCTCATAGAAGGTAAGGTTTCACTGGATAAATTCATCAACATTCATTGACAAATGTTATATTTTAAAAAATATTTAAGAAAACATAAGGATGGCTTGGTTTACTTAACTAAGCACTGAGTTGTATAAAAATATTTTTTTGCAGGCAGCTTGCTTTTTCATTACTATTTAGCAAAAAAAAGGATGGCTGGTTAATTTGTAAGACCAAATGGAAAAGGCTTTTTAAAAGTAATACTTTGACAGCGTTCCTTTGACCTTCGGTAGCAAAGCTTATGCCTTGCAAATTGATTAATATAGATACAATATCAAATCATTTTTCATACCATTTTTAATGTTTGTTAAATGCCCAAGCAGTATGTAAACAGAGTATTTGGCATTTTTATTAGGGTGCGGAACTCAGTCATTTCCTTTGCAACAACATCTCATAAACTATTTTGACAGTCTAATAAACTATAAAAAGCTGTGGTAAAAACTAGCTCTGAATGTTATAACCGTACAAAATGGAAAGAGCAAGAGAAAACATCTATCACTGAGATTATTATCACTGTTGCTATGGCAACCTGTTTGAAATGGCAATATCTCCATGGTTCTGCTGTTTGTTATCATCTTTCTTGATTTTACATCATTGAAATTGTAGTAATTACACTCTGCCTGATGAAAAATGCATGCTGTCATGGCAACTAAGTCAAATATTCTTAATCATTTCACCTCTTCAATCCAAAATGTAATTGTTTGTCAGTTAAATAGGTTATGCAGAAGGCTTCCATGATCTTACAATTGTTTTAAGTGTTTTGCAAAAATTGAGCTTCCAGACATACGACCCTAAGTTAAATTAATGGTCCACGTTTGTAAACAATTGCTCATTAGAGTAAGTGATCAGTGGTTGTTAATTTTCCTTCATCAGAATTGGTGAGGTACATAAATAATAACTTACCCTGTTTCGAAACTCCAAAACAATCAAAAGATTTCAGGAATCTCCAAAACAACTTCTATAGGAGAAGTATTCTGTATTTATTACATTAATTTCCTGAAAATCCTGAAGCTGAAGGATTATGGCCTTAGCAGAGACATTAGCTTGTACAGCTATGGGCTGTATACATATTATTGCATATGAGGACCTTTTTTGCCAAGACAAATGACCAGTTCCATCAGTTTTAACAATATCATGACATTTCTTAAAGGAAAAGATGGAAGTATTATTTGAAATGTTTATTCAAATTTAAGGAATTATTGTCATCTTTATCTGCCAAGTTCCAATTCTCTCTCTCATGCCAACCTCAGCTTTCATCCTCTGGGCATCCATGTTGGTACATGTAAGTGCGCCTCAGAAGAAGAATCTGCAAACATAGGATCACTGTTGCTTCTGAAACAAAGGCTGCCGTTCTCTCTTATTTATACTTGCTCTTTAACAAAGGATAGATTCTCAAAGAATTCTCAAATAATTCTTTATTCACTTATGCTTAGAGCACTGTGAAATAGCTAGTCTCCCTAGCCTTCTCTCTAGCTGCATTTTTTAAAGGCCTTTCCAGAAAACAAAATAGGTATTCTGACATTCTGTAAACAGTCATATTTCCCCTCACTTCTCAGATAGCATATTATTTGCCAATCAGTGATTGCATGCCTCCAGCTGGGCCTTTCTGCATTTTTCTCTGCAGAGAAATCCTTTTTAATTCCTTCAACCATTTTTCAAAAATTTCTTGAAGTCATGAAGCTATGGGACAGTTGGGACAAACTGCCACAATGGTTCTTTTTTCTTTTTTTAGGTTTTATTTTGGTTACGTTATGACCTGAATACATATAATGCATATCTTCTATCAAACATATGGAATTGCTGCTACTATGCCACCCTCTGTGCTGCATAGCATTTTCTGTGCCTGAGTAGCTGAATTCTGTTGCTAGGTTCATGATTGAGACTACCGGTTCTTTGGGACTTGAATTTATTGCCTGGTGATGTTGATATAACTTAGAGGTTCATGACCACCATGACAACCATGGGCCTTTTCTCCAAACAGTGAAGACCTTATACATATTGGAGGATCACACATTAGACTTGTTTTTTGCCTACTTTGAGTGAGGGGTTGGTCATGAAAGAAATTGTAGTATGCTTTCTTCTCAAGAAGTCATTACTGAACCCAACAGTCCCATGACATAGTCTGTCACCTTTCCTTTTTACAGAAGCTAGTAGAAATGGTGGACAGGATTCAGCTTAAGAAGACTATGGAAAAAGCAGCTTATTTGGAGAAACAAGGTTTTGAACTGAGGTTTATCCAAGTAGGTTTTTGCATTGGAGCACCAGTGTACTAGCTTTGTTCTTTCCAGGACTAGGAGTCCCTTTAAATTGCTACTATCCTCAAAACTGGAGAGATAAGTAAATAAATATTAAAGAAATGTTTGCAGGCATCATCAAAAAGTCAATATGTTGGCCATCCTTTGAGTGTGCAATCAAAATTTCACCCTTTTTTATGACAAGAGATTTGACCTCTTTGTAGATGTCCCTAACCTATTGAGATATATCATTAAGTTGCTCCTAGGACATTGGCTATTAAATTATGCACATATACACACATTTATTCTGCAAATTGGAACAAAGCTCTGTTATTTAGCTGTTACATACAGTATATAGACTTTTAGGCAATAGCACACAGAGTAAGATAATTTGTGCAGCTATTGTTGTTGCCTTTCTTATCCCTCTTTCTCTTTCTATCTGTATTCATCCTAGTTTCATAATAATCCCTCTTGTCTCATGAAGTGGAAAGATGAAACATGAGATGTGACCTTCAAAATGATATATTCATTCTATCTGATCAACCAACAAATCATTTTCTCTTAACTTTTATAATTTAGTAACGTTTATACCTATAAATTTTATTTAGAGAGCAGAATCTTTTCCCCATATCTTCTTTGACTATTTACAATATGTTCTCTTAGATTTTCTTTAGATACTGTTTTGCTTATACATACCATAAAAATAATTGTGAGAATAAAATGTTTTTGGGATTTTTTAAATACTATTTGTTGAGTATTCATTTCCAAAAGCTAATCTAAGCACACACAAAACAAACAATAATGATACAATCATTTTAATTTGTGAAACACCCACAATCTAAATTATAAATAAACCAATAAATAAATAAAGTCATCCCACCATGCAAATGCTCCACTGGTTTTCTCAGTTTCTCACCTACAAATCATATTTAGTATAGTACATTCATATAAACCTTCAGATAGAACTCTGTCTATAGGGAATATATTTGTCTTGTTATTCTCCCTAGTGTGGACCATGTTCTCTTTGACTGATGATTTTGTTTGTTTTTAGAGGCTGTTTACTTAATGTTTTAATTGTATTATTTCTTGCCCAGTCTGTTTCCAAACAACAAAAGAGGACTCTAAAAAGTAATCTAAAAAGTAACCAAATCTTAAACAGATTTATATGAAGGAAGCAATTTTTGAGGAAATATATCTGCAACAAAATTTACACTATGTAGTACAAAATGGTAAATGGTATCGAGACAGAAATCAGAATGCATAATTTACTCATGGACTCTTTACTGCTCTGCTTGTCCTAGACTTGTTATAGAAAGGGTTTTTTGTTTTGCCTTCTGAGCCTGCAAAATTACCTTTCTTGTTGTTATCTATGTTGATATACACCATAATGTCCACTACCTTATAGTCCTGTCATTTTTATGAAGTATGCTGTGTAATCCTATATTTTCAATAATCCATATATTTTAAAGCCACCTAGCACAGTTTTATTAATGAATCATTTATTGTCAAGAAATTTTAATCCTGGAAGAATTGATATGCTGACATAGCAAATTTCATTTTGTTGTATATTATCTTAAAATCTCATTATTGTACAAACCAATTCTGTTACTTAATTTATATTAAAATATGTAGAGACATGATATATTATAAATATACAGTTGGCTCAATTTTTCTTTAAGCTAGAATCCAACAAATTATTATAATGATATAATTAAATGAAAATGCATGTTTTCTCTATCCTTTTCAGGTATTTTATATGAATACGGTATGTAATAATAATAATAATAATAATAATAATAATAATAATAATAATAATAATAACAACCCCCAGTGAGGCACTACCTTGACATGGTTGTGGGGCTTGTGTACTCTGAGGAAGATGAGAGCTATGCCAGAGGTTCAACCATACTGGACAGGTCTCATCAGAGGAGTCAGACAAAGAGTGTCTCTCCCATAAGAAATATGGTGAGATGTAAATTTCAGAATGCCATACCGGCTCGGACGTCGCCCGGGTTACAAGGTCCGCACTAGATATTGGAGTTCCTGGATATCTGGTGAAAAATGGGTTACAGGACTCAGGACTGTTGGCTGAGCAACCAGGGCCAGCAGCTGCAGAACTACTGGAAGAAAAGGTGGTTACCCGTCGCAGATACACAGTGATGGAAAACAAAGAAATAATGATCTGTTACTACAGATCAAGTCCAACAAGACGAGGATATCTAAAATGAATGCACCAATTCTGGAAAGAACAACATCCAGAATCAGAAATAACAGAACAGAGACTAGCAGATCAACGCCGATTTATAACACGAAATAAAGTATTTACAGAAACAGAATTGGACGAACTGCAAAGGTATACCCAGGGCAAAGAAATCAAAGCCTTACAAGAAGTAATTCAGAATGTAGAGGCAAACCAGGGGGAGTTGGCAGTGAAAGAATCCAGTAGAGATATACAACTGTTCTCATTTGGAAATCAGGCACCTCCTCCTCAGGAAGAACAAAACCCTCTAACTAAAGAAATAAAAGAATTGAAACAAAGAATAATTGAGCATCTAGAACAGCACAAAAACAACAGAATAAGGCTGCCTGCATTGAAGCTTGTTCCAAAGAAACAGCTAGTACAAGCATTAAAAGATGCAAATACTGCAATAGCAAGTATAAGCACCAATTCACTGCAAGAAACAAACCAACTAATGTACAGCACAGCTGCAGTTATAACAGAATACCTGGGATGTAAAATCAACAAAAAAGAAAAACAAACAAACAGTGCACCACAAAAATGGAAGGTTAGACTAGAAAATAAGATCAGCAAGTTAAGATCACATGCAAGCAAGCTAGAACAGATGAAAGAAAAGAAGCTGAAGAACAAGAAGACCAAAGAATACCTAATCAAGAAATACCACTTAGAAACAAGGAAGATCAAGGAAGCACTGGAAATAATAAAGCAACAAATAACAGCTATAGCCAGGAAAATCAGTAGATATGAAGCTCGAATTGCAAACTATAGGCAGAACCTCCAATTTCAATCCAATCAGAAACGTTTCTACCAATCCATCAATGGAGAAACTGCAAGGAATCAGTCAGTACCTGACAAGGAAGAAACAGTGCAGTTCTGGAAGCAGATATGGGATAACCCAAAGAAATACAACAAGGATGCAGCTTGGTTAAAAGAGGTGGATGCAAATAAAACAGAAGTTGAAATGAAAGAACTAGTAATAACAACAAAAATGGTAGAAAAAAGAGCAAAGAAAATCAAAAATTGGTCAGCACCAGGTGAAGATGAATTGCATGGGTTTTGGTTGAAACATCTAACTGTTATACACCCACTCATTGCCAAGCAGTTCAACAATATACTACAAGGAGGAGAAATTGAAAAGTGGCTAACAACTGGGAAAACCTACCTAATAATGAAAAATCCAGCAAAAGGGGCAACACCAGGTAACTACAGGCCAATTACCTGCTTACCAACAACTTTCAAATTACTAACTGGTGTGGTAGCTGATGCAGTACAACAGCATCTAGTTGAAAACAATCTCTTTCCACCTGAGCAGAAAGGAAACCGCCCCAATAGCAGAGGAACAAAAGATCAACTCCTAATAGACAAAATGATCTTGGAAAACTGCAAGAGAAGGAAGACCAACCTGAATGTGGCATGGATTGACTACAAAAAGGCATTTGACTCTCTGCCACATGATTGGATAATCAAGTGCCTAGAAATAACAGGAGTAAGTAGAAACATCAGAAAATTTGTGCAAAGATCGATGGCACAATGGAAGACACAGTTGCAGATCAATGGTGAGAAGCTGGGAGAGGTTAATATCAAGAGAGGAATATTTCAAGGAGATTCATTATCACCATTACTATTTGTTATTGCACTGTTTCCTCTGTCAACAATACTGAATAACTCAGGACATGGCTATCAAACATCAAAAACATCTGCTAGACTATCCCACCTCCTTTACATGGATGATCTGAAGCTGTATGGAAAAACATCATCTGAAATAGAATCGCTGCTCAACACTGTCCGTATATATAGCCAAGATATTGTAATGGAGTTTGGCTTGGACAAATGTGCCACACTTACTATCAAACAAGGAAAAATAGTGAAAACTGAAGGAATCAAGATGCCCCACGAAAATAACATTAAGAGTCTGGATGAGGAAGAATACTACAAATACTTGGGTATCCTTCAAGCTGACAACATCAAGCACACTGAAGTCAAGAAAAAGATTAGAGGTGAATACATCAAGAGAGTGAAGAAGATCTTTAAATCCAAACTCAATGGAGGAAATACCATAAAGGCAATCAACACCTGGGCAATCCCAGTCATTAGGTACACAGCTGGAATAGTGGACTGGACTCAAGCAGAACTAAAAGCAATGGATAGGCAGACCAGAAAAATAATGACAATGAATCATGCCCTTCATCCACGCAGTGACATTGATAGACTTTATCTACCAAGGCAAATAGGTGGGCGTGGAATGCTACAAGTACATCAGATGGTTGAAGAAGAAAAAATGGCTTTGGAAGAATATCTGAAGAACAATGATGAAGATGCACTGAAATTAGTATATCAGGAAGGCTTACTAACTACTGGAGAGACCAAACTGGCCTACAAGAAAGACCAAATGAAGAACAGAATAGAGGCATGGGAAGACAAAGCACTACATGGCCAATACATTAAAAAAATAGCTGGGAAAGCAGATAATAATAAAACCTGGCAATGGCTAAGAGCAGGAAAATTGAAGAAAGAGACCGAGGGACTAATTCTGGCTGCACAAGACCAAGCCTTAAGGACAAATGCATACAAAGTCAAAATTGAGAAGACAGCAACAGACAGTAAGTGCCGCCTATGCAAAGAAGCTGAAGAAACAGTGGACCACTTGGTAAGCTGTTGCAAGAAGATTGCACAGACTGATTACAAGCAGCGGCATGACAAAGTAGCAACAATGGTGCATTGGAAGATCTGCAAAAAATATCATTTGCCTGTAAGCAAAAACTGGTGGGATCATAAAATAGAGAAAGTCATAGAAAATGATAAAATTAAACTGCTCTGGGACTTCAGAATTCAAACAGACAAGCACCTGCAACATAACACCCCAGACTTAACAATTGTCGATAAGAAAGACAAAAAAGTCTGGATAGTGGACGTGGCAGTGCCTGGAGATAGCAGAATAGAAGAGAAAGAACTGGAGAAGATAACAAAATACAAAGACCTACAAATAGAAATAGAAAGACTGTGGCAAAAGCAAGCAAGGGTAGTACCAATAGTCCTAGGCTCCTTGGGCGCAATCCCAAAACAACTGGAGCACCACTTGAACACCATTGGCACTGACAAATTCGCTATTAGTCAATTGCAAAAGGCGGCCTTATTAGGAACTGCTTCCATCCTGCGACGATACCTGTAATACCATCAAACATCCACATCTGCCTATCCCAGGTCCTGGGTAAGGACTCGATAGGTAGACAAAATGCCAAATCCAGTCTGAACATCTGGCTGACTGTGCGATGATTGAATAATAATAATAATAATAATAATAATAATAATAATAATAATTGCACAGACTAATTACAAGCAGCGGCATGACAAAGTAGCAACAATGATGCATTGGAAGATCTGCAAAAAATATCATTTGCCTATAAGCAAAAACTGGTGGGATCATAAAATAGAGAAAGTCATAGAAAATGATAAAATTAAACTGCTCTGGGACTTCAGAATTCAAACAGACAAGCACCTGCAACATAACACCCCAGACGTAACAATTGTCGATAAGAAAGACAAAAAAGTCTGGATAGTGGATGTGGCAGTGCCTGGAGACAGCAGAATAGAAGAGAAAGAACTGGAGAAGATAACAAAATACAAAGACCTACAAATAGAAATAGAAAGACTGTGGCAAAAGCAAGCAAGGGTAGTACCAATAGTAATAGGCTCCTTGGGTGCAATCCCAAAACAACTGGAGCACCACTTGAACACCATTGGCATTGACAAATTCGCTATTAGTCAATTGCAAAAGGCGGCCTTACTAGGAACTGCTTCCATCCTGCGACGATACCTGTAATACCATCAAACATCCATATCTGCCTATCCCAGGTCCTGGGTAAGGACTCGATAGGTAGACAAAATGCCAAATCCAGTCTGAACATCTGGCTGACTGTGCGATGATCAATAATAATAATAATAATAATAATACCATATTAATTAATTAATAAGACCAAATGAAGAACAGAATGGGGCATAGGAAGACAAAGCATAACATGGCCAGTACATTTAAAAAAAATAGCAAGAAAAACAGATAATAACAGGATCTGGCATTGTCCTGTTGAAGAAAGACACTGAGGGGCTAATTCTGGTGGCACAAGAACAAATACATACAAAGCCAGAATTGAGAAGATAGCAAGACAGCTAGTGCAGCCTTTACAACAAGCTGAATAAACAGTGGAGCACCTGGTTAGCTACTGCAAGAAGATCGCACGTCACTACAAGCAATGGCATGACAAAGAAACTACAATGATGCATTGGAAGATCTGCAAGAAATTTCATTTGCCCACAAACAAATTCTGGGACCATAAAATAAGGAAAGTCATAGAAAATGAAGAAACTAAATTGCTCCTGGACTTTAGAATTCATACAGACAGGCACCTGCCACATAACACCCCCAACTTAACAAATGATAATAAAGTAATTTAAAAAAAAAAGTACAGTCTGGATAGTGGATGTGGCAATACATGGAGATAGCAAAAAGAGAAGAACATAAGATAAAGAACTGGAGAAGATAAGAAAATACAAAAACTTGCAAATAGATATAGATCAACTGTGGCAAATGAAAGCAAAAGTAGAACCAAGAGTAATAGGTACCTTGAGTGCAATTCTAAAACAACTGGTCGCCATATGAACACCATCGGCATTAAATCAATTGCAAAAGGTGGCTTTACCTGGAACAGCTTACATCCTGTGACAATATCTGTAACACCATCAAACATCCAGATCTGCCTATCCGAGGTCCTTGGAAAGGACTCAATGGGTAAACAAAAATGCCAAATCTGAACCTTTGGCTGAGGTATAATGGATCATAGTAATAAAATGGTATGTTATAGTATAGATTCTTGGGATTCTATACCATACAAGGCATTTACAAAAGAAGGAGAAGGCCAAAGAACTCAAGGCAGACCAGAAGAAGACGTAGAGACAACATCAAAGACATGCTACAACAATATCAAATAACAATGGTTGAGGCCTCCAGAAGTGCAAAATCAGAACTCTGTATCTACCTCAACACTCAAAGTGATAAAACAGGAAGTAAAGAAGATGGTATGTTAACCCAAGTCAGAAGGATGCACAATGATATGCAATCCAACTTCCAAAGCCGATAAGCTCAGCAGAACATTGCAATTACTTACTTGTACAGGTGCCTCTAGGGTTCCAGTGATACACAGATTTCAACTGATATGAGTGTTTGTTTATTTGTAAGTCTACTTATCAGTTGAAAATTCAAGGCAGAATTTATGCAAAATTCTACACACAAAAAGAAAACTGAAGGATATAGCCATACTTTGGAGAACACTTAAGAGTACTAGTGGTTATACATGAGGCACTTACAAATTAATAATTACAGTAACTAACAGATATATCAAGGGATTTCCACTGCTTTCATTCCTTGTTATAAGAATCTCCTGGCTGGGCTGGAAATATCTTGGATTGTTATACTCAACTTGATTAAAAGTCTGAGAATAAGGATTCATGCAAAAGGTCTTGAATTAGAATGGAGGTACAGAAAGAGAATTCCTTCAGCTACTTCAGATATTTAAAATTGAGGGGGGGTTGAAGATGAAGTGGCAGGGTGCCAGTGATATATTCACTATATCTTCCATATCAGTAAACTTTTCATATCCATACCTTTTAATGACCTTCTGAAGAGTAAAAAAGTAAAAAAAAAAAAAGTAAAATATCCTCACAGCTCATGCTTGGAATAAAGCCATAATGAACTTCTGATTTGACTTATACTTACCTTTCATATCCTCTCAATCAAAATTTTGCAAAATGCCTTTTCAAACAGACTTAAACTAACCTTCCTATAGTTTTTGCATTCATTTTGCTATCTTTTTCTTTATGCATTGCCAGCAACTAGTAATAGAAACATTATCAGGTCATTTTAGCTTTTTTACATACTTCTCCAGGATGCCCTTAGGCAGTAGTAATAGTCTTTGAAATGATGACTCAGTTTAATAACACTAACTCATAACAGAAGTACAGCTAAAACATTTGTTGAAAAGAGACATCTCAACTTTTTGCCTAGAATTCTGTGAAAAACATATAGAACACAACTTTCTCAAAATATGCTTATGTTCATCTGAAACAATTTTAATAGAATCAGGAAGCACTAGTCTTAACATATGAAATGGAATGTCACATCTCTCTATATCAGAATATATTTTCCAACTGCCAGTTTGATTAATTTTTCATTAAAAAATCAGTGATAACAAACAGTGACTAGAAGTAGAGCAGCCATTTTGGGCCAGCATTGCTTGGATACAGAAGCTGTCTAAGGGCAATCTCTCTCTCTCTCTCTCTCTCTCTCACACACACACACACACACACACACACGCACAAAATCCAGAGAGAAAACTTATATATCAACAGTTAGCACCTGAGTGGCAGCTTAAGTACGTACACAAACCACCAGAACATGCTTTTCTCCACTATAATGCTATTCAAAATCATAGCAATTTTTCAGTTTAATAACTATGTATTTGCATAGTTGTTTATTGGATTTACCTCCACCTAAACCACAGAGATAAATCTTGGTGGTTTATAACAACCATCAATACAAAATAATAAAATGTCCATGGTAAAAAATAGAAAAGAGGAAACAAACAAATGAAATCTTAATGCATACAAACTTCAACTAATATCTTGAAAGCTCTCACAAAAAGTATTGTTTTTAGAAATCTGCAGAAACCAACAATATCAGGCAAGATCAAATTTCTGGAGAGAGGCTATTCCAAAGTGCAGATCCACAAACAGAAAAATAGCACCTGTGAGTTTTTATTCTCATATACTGAGGACATTAAATAGATACAATTCCAGGTTATGTGCAAACCATCTTTGTGGTTTTCAGAACAAGAAGCATTTTATATATGAGAAAAAACAGGCAAACACAACACGTTAATGTTGAGTCCTTGGCGGGAAGCAGACACGAGAAGCAGTTGGAGTTCTCAGTTTTCTTTATTCTGCGTTCAGCTTACAAGTAGATGGCTTCAGCAGCTCCCAAAACCTCCCAGCTTCTTATATAGACATTTCCCGGGTAAATGCGATACTTTTCCCGCGCCAGCACACGCGCATGCGCACGGCGCTGGCGACAGCCTGTCTGGTCCCGGGCAGCTTTGCACCTGCCCGGGACTGCCTGCAAACGCCCGAGCCGTTTGCAAGGCTCGGGACATAACATCCCTTTCCCCCGGGCTAAAACTACTACCAACATATAATCATTTATTTTATGCAGTGTTCTGTTTCTCAGTGCTCCTATCGTTACCTGGCTTTTGTTTAGCCAGCAATGTTATGTAATCCTCTAAGTATTTAGGAGACTTCCTTGCTCTCTGTGACCTTCTCAGTTCTGGGTTACTAGCAGAAGTTCCCTGACTGGAGGGAGATGTGAGCCTGTTCTCCTTATCATGCCTTGGTGCCTTCCAAGGACTTTGCCCCGATGCCTGGTCTGCTTGCTCGCCCACCGGGCTCGTCAGGCCAGGGCTTCTGTCACTTTGTGACCTGGTTGACCTGCCTAGCTGTAGACCCTCGGGCCCCTTGAAGTGATAGCCACTGCTGGGCGTCTCTGTTGAACCTCCTAGGTCCGTACAAGACCTGTCAGGAGGCTGTCCATTCCCTGAACCCCGTTCTGTGTCCGGGCTTGTGTGGGTTTCTGTACTTTCCCAAAACTCAGTTACTCCCTGATTTGGGCTAGAGGTGTTGTAGTCGGGACTTGGTTCCTCGACCACCTCCTTGTATGTTTGACCCCCTGTAGAATTTGGGGTAAGGTCAGGCCAACCTTGGGGATTGTGTGCCAGCTCTCTTGCGGGGAATGATTTGTTGGGATGCCCCCGGGTATCCTCCGTAACTGGAGTGCTGTGTGATATGTGTGGAAAGTGAGTATGCCCCCGGGGTGACTCCCTGGCTGGAGTAGGCGTGGATGCCTGGTAGTTGAGTGAGCTCCATGAATTCCTTTTCGGAGCACTTGTGGAAGCTTGAAATGGGCCGTCAGTGGCTCCATCAGTGGAGATGGGCAGCAGCTCATGCCCTTCCCTTTGCTCCAAAGGGTCCCCCTCCCCCCCTGGAAAAGACCCAGGAGTCTCATCTGAAAGGTCCCGCCTAGGGCGGAGTTGGTCGATGTGCCGACGCAGGACACGACCGTTGTCCAGGGCTACCTCGTAGGAGAGAGGACCTGTGACCCTGGAAATAGAAGCGGGGACCCATGTATGACCAGGCCCGTAATTGCGAGCCCAAACCGGGGCACCCACAAGTAGTTGTCTAGGTGCCCTAGGATATGAGATAGATGAAGGCAGTCTGTCCGGATGCAACCGGTCAAGTTTAGTAGTAAGTTGACGCCCCCAACGAAGTTCAGCTGTGTGGTGTGATAAGAAAGGAGAAAGTCAGCCAACCTGTGATGCCAGTCCCCGTAGGTGAGTCTTTTCAATGCGTCCTTCGTCATGTGCACCATACGTTCAGCCATACCGTTGATGGACGGGTGGAAGGGTGCAGACGTGGCATGACGAATCATGTTAGCCTGTAAGAAAGCTTGGAATTCGGAGGAAGTGAATTGAGGGCTGTTGTCAGACACAATGACATCTGGAAGCCCGTGTGCAGCAAAAATCCCCCTCAGTACCTGAATAGTCTTTGCAGTGGTGGTGGATGAGACAGGTACAACCTCAAGCCATTTTGAATGGCTGTCAACAAGAATCAAGAAGAACTGGCCCTGAAAGTGTCCAGCGTAGTCAATGTGCACCCTAGACCATGGGGACTGGTCTAGAAGCTTCCAGAAGCTTCCCTTCTGTTTTTCTTCCTTTGTGGGGTGGAGACGGTCGACTTCCTCGTCCGGATCCTCCTCGGAGTTTCTTTGGACGTCTTCCTGGTGCACGGATGCAACCTCTGGACTGTTTCTGATCGGCCGCATGTTCTTGACAGCGCCGCCTGCTGCTTCTTCTGCGGTGACTTCCCTTAAGGCATCTTGGTAGGACAAGTCTTCTTTAGCGAAAAGTCTTTGTTGTAGATCTCGATGCCTTAACCCGCACACGAATCGGTCCCTCAGTCGTTCTTCGAGGTCTTTGAACTCGCAGTGCTGGGCGGCCTTCCGTAATGCGGCGATGAATTCTTTGGCCGACTCGCCGGGCCGTTGATCCCTCTGCTCGAAGGTGTGGCGCCATGCGATGACGGACATCTTGGGGTGGAAGTGCTCCTTCAGTAGCTTCTTCAGATCTGCGTAGCTGACAGACTCTACTGGAACAGGTGCTGCAAGGTTTTCTGCGAGGTCGAAGGCGTCTTGACCGCAAACACAAAGCAGGGTGGCAGCCTTCAAGCTCTCTTCCCTCACTTGGTTTGCCTTGAAGTAGTTCTCCACCCTGGCTACGTATGACTCCCACCGCTCTGGATGTGAGACGTTGAATTCCGAAAGCCTTCCGATTTTCGCCATCTTCAGGAGACGGGTCTATCAGCCAGCCTACCCCCGAATGCGCACTGGATTGGTGAGTAGCTGCCGAGTCGACGCCGTTCCGCCGCTCAGGACTCACTTGGGTAAGCTTACACTTCTTCCTTTCCAGGCGGTGTAAGGCAATCCCACCTTCGTCGCCAGTGTTGAGTCCTTGGCAGGAAGCAGACACGAGAAGCAGTTGGAGTTCTCAGTTTTCTTTATTCTGCATTCAGCTTACAAGTAGATGGCTTCAGCAGCTCCCAAAACCTCCCAGCTTCTTATATAGACATTTCCCGGGTAAATGCGATACTTTTCCCGCGCCAGCACCCGCGCATGCGCACGGCGCTGGCGACAGCCTATCTGGTCCCAGGCAGCTTTGCACCTGACCGGGACTGCCTGCAAACGCCTGAGCCGTTTGCAAGGCTCGGGACATAACAGTTAATATATCATGAGATACTAGATTCTTGTCAAGGGGAATAAAAATAAAATCAAGAGAAGAACTAGTTGCAGAATGATACTGTTGTCAATGGTTGTCTTATATACAGTTATTAGAAAGATTTAAAGTAGACAAAAGAGTTTATTGTATTGAACATTGTAAGGTTAATTTTGAAATAGAATTGTGTACAAATAATAAAAATGTGATTGCTAAAATGTATAAACTTTTATTGAAATTTGGAACAGAAGAAGAATAAATCAAAGTATGTATGATAAAATTGGCTAAAATTTTGGATATAATATACAGATTGAACACTAGAATACTCTTGAAGAGATTTTTTTTATCTAAAATAATGTACCATTGATATATGTCACCAGAGAAATTGTCTAGAACAGTGGTTCTCAACCTTTTTAATGCCGCGACCCCCAACCGGCCATAAGTCGAGTACTACTCAACCGGTCGTAAGTCAAGGACTACTCAACTGGTGCAGCACCGTTTGCAGAATGGGACTTTTGGTGGGCTCAACAGGGCAGAGACAGACTGGACAATTCCTATTGGCTTTTGAAAGCCAATAGAATTAGACTCTATTTAAGAGAGTCTATTCTATTGGCTTTCAAAAGCCAATAGAATAAAAGGGAGTAGCACAGCTAAGGGAAAGGGGGAAAAAATGGCAGACTGCGTTGTTTGGCGACCCCCGTGAAATGGTCGTTCAACCCCAAATGGGGTCCCGACCCACAGCTTGAGAACCACTGGTCTAGAATATATAAAGACATTTTAAATTTATGGTTGAAATGTAAACAAGTCTTCTTTTATCATGTTTGATGGGTATGTAAAAAAGTTAGAAAATTTTGGAGTAAGATACATACACTGATTCAGAGAATTTTAAATATTAATATGCAGTTCTGAGAAGAAGTCATCTTTTGGGGACTGATGGACAATAATTGGGAAAGTCAAAGAACTTTGTTTTTTCATGTGACAACCTCAGCACGATTACTGTATGCACAAGGATGGAAAAATTTGGCAGTAACTTGCAATAGAGGAATAGTTGGTAAAGATGACAGAATTTGCTAAGATGGACGATTAACTTGTTTCATTATTAGACAATATTTATAGTACATTTAAGATTGACTAGAATCTTTTATGGACATTTGAGTAAAATATAAAAAATGAACCCATGATTTATGGTTCTGATGAGTAGATAGAATATAGAAAGATGAAAGCCAATTCGTTCATTCAAAAAAAGTAAATTTATAATTGTACTTAGGCTTACTATAAAGAAGATTGAAAATCCCTTCTTTGTATCTTCTTTCTTTTCTATTTTTTTTAATCTTTTCTTTTTTTCTTAACCCATTTTTCTTTTTCTTCTTTATTCTGTTAATTTATATTAGATTTATCTTTGTTTTTAAAGCTATATATACTAACAATTGAAATTAGCACATACAGACCAGCTACTCTACTTTAAGCCACCCTGCTTTCTAGTGAATTATAGGAGCATAAGAAAAATACAAGAGAATATATATCTTACAGCTTTGTCAGTTCAGTGTAGTACCTGAAAAAAAAGAAAGAGAACTAAAGTTCTTCAACTAATTTTTACATTTGCAATGGACTCACTAATTGCTCTTCAGTACAGATAGTCCTCAACTTACAATCGTTCACTTAGCAACTGTTCAAAGTTATAACATCACTGAAAAAAGTGATTTATGAACAGACTTTGAACTATGACCATCACGGCATTCCCTTGATCAGAATTTGGGTACTTGGCAACCAGCATGCATTTGCTATGGTTGCAGTGTCCTGGGGTCCTGTAATTCCCATTGTGAATTTCATCTTGACTTCCAAAGGGGAAGCAGGATTTGCTTAACAGCTGCAGTGAATCACTTAACTGTGGCAAAAAAGTCATAAAATTGGGCATGAGCCACTAACAAAGGTCTTGCTTCACAATGGAAATTCTGATCAGAATTGTGATCATAAGTCAAGGACTTTCATCATATATTATTGTGTTTAATTCTCAATTCTTTCCTGAATATGGAGAGTTACTTGACTATTTCATGTTTATCATAGGAATTACTCATATCTTAAATGTAAACCATTTGGAATATTTAGAAAAAATATCTAAGTTCATTATTATTATTTTTTATTATATCCACTGGAAGATTCTGATTGCTTTAATAGAATGGCAGAAATAATTTGTTTCTAATTTCAGTTTGACTTCATTAGCAATTATTTAACATTGGTGTTTTATTTTAAGAAATGAAACACTGATGAATTCCATCTTTAATTTGTGCCTTGTTGCCTACATATTTGTTCAGCATTTGAACATTCACTCAAGTCTTGAAATGAAATATGATATTGTGTCAGCAGAAATGATGCTGTACATTTATCTAAAGTTTCAATTGGTCTAAGTAATGGAATACTGAAGTGAAAAACAGTGATGGTAAATCTGCACAGCTCTGGATTCAACAATCTATAAAGATCAATCTGAAAAATAAAATATACTGCATTATTTTTGAAAGGGGGAGATTATAGCTGTGTTCTTATTAGTCACCTATAATTTAGCTTTGGTTTAAAAGCTGTAGGTTTTAAAGGCCTGAACCTAATGTGGATCCATGTATTTGCACTGGGAATAGACATATTGCAAAGTTATGACAGTTTTTATTATCCAAAGTTTAGTTACCCAATGCTCATTACCCGGCTTCCCTGTATATCTCCCAGGCAGATTTCTGCTATTGCAACACATGCAAACATCACTGTTCTTTATCTGAACGTCTATGGATGTTCTCTGAAGCAATTCAAATAAACGAAATGGCTGTTCTTGTATATAGGCTTGGCTTCCCGATAGCATGCAGCTGCCCATTATTCTCTGATGTTTCCTGCTGTTCCTAGAGCTGTAACCATTTGCTTGACCATAGTAATTTTGCTTGTTATATGATCAGTAATGATTATATATTTTGTGATACGACATATAGCTGTAATAGTATTCAGTGACATTACAGATTTCTTAATTGTGAGTATCATATGGCAAACTGCAAAACAAACAAACAAAGAAACCAAAAAATTTTTCATGTTTAAAGCTGGGAAACAACTGTCAATTTAACACACGTTGTCATCTCAAAAACATCAAACTTTTATTGCTTGCACAAATAATATGAGTTGCTCTATTACTATAAAATATGCTTGAAGAAGTTCAAATTTTATATAAATTAGATGAAATATTCAGAGTTACAACCAAAAAAGTCTTTTTCTATGCATTTTATTTTCTTACAGCCACTTCATCCATTAACTTTTATTTCCAGGGGCCAAAAAGTTTCTCATACCTGCAATTATAATTTTTAAAATGCATCAGAGGTATGCAGGACTACAAAGTCTAAGTATGGTATTCCAATCAACAGTCTGCAATAAATCAATATCTGCAGTGAAAATGACTAAATCTTTCGACTAAGCTACAAGAGAACCATCCAGTGATTTGGATTAAATTACAAGAAATGGGGTTTTAGAGTAGAGGATGTCTGCACAATCCTAAGAAAAGTTGTGATTTATTTAAGTTTCTATTTCAATCCAAAATAATGGATATCCCTACAATATGATTTTAAATAAACAGGTAAACTCATTTCCTTTTTTCTCTGCTTAACTTTGAATATACCAAGGTGTTTGCCCAAACACTGACATTTCTATGTCCAGTCCAGTGCTGTTATGTTCATGCAACCAAGCATTAATTCTGTTCCTACAAGGCCCCTCAGTATATTCCCATTTAATTTGTAGCTGATGGTATCCCTCACATGTTTTACACTCAGACACTGACCCTGTTACAGTGCATTAGAACTTCTAGAGATCCCAGGTGCTAGTAGAAAGTTGCCTCTCTTAAGGGATAAGTAATGTACTGAAGGCTAGAATTAATTAGTGTACCTATATGAATGATAAGTATATTTACATCAAAGTAGCTTAATTTGAGCCAGGAATTATTGCTATGTATTTTTAATTTCCAAGTTAAAACTGTATTGTCTAAGAGTAGAAGCAGAAATGCATTTTAGTTTTTGGTGATTTCCCACTTGAGACATTTCAAACATTAGTATTGTCAAGGGAAAGAACTGTTTCAAATCAGGGAATTGTATAAGTTTAATTCTAGAGAGAATTACTATTGTCTATTTCTTCTTGCCAAGAAAATAAGCATTACTTTATGCAACTTTATTTCTTTTATAGTTGAGCTCATTTATGTAATCTATTAACCTCAGTCTTAATTTTTATTTATAAAATCAAGATACAAATCATTTTTCTCCTATGATGGAGTTTTTATTTTGAAACAACATAACCATCAAAATGAATTATATTTTTCCCAGAATCAGAGAAAAAAATATTTTTCAGATTGACACTGTTTCATTTAATGCACCAAAGATGAGCAATAGTTGTAGTACCTCTAGTTTTATTTAGTACTAAATAGGCACAGAGGCAGTGTTGAAGAATTACCTTAATCAGTAAAGTTACAATGGAAATGTTCCCAGAGGAAGTACAATCAGACTATTAAATGAAAAGATCTAGGAACAGATGCCAAAAAGTATAATAGATATGGGAGAAAAGTTGAAAAAGAAAAAACAGGAAGAAACAGCTGCAAAACTGTAACAAAAACTGTAACAAAAATTAATGTTTCAGTGCAATTACTCCAATCTTGAAAATAGCAACAGAATAAAATGATGACTGTTGTATACTTCGTTCGTGTGCGAATGATGAAGACACATGGCGATGTTGAACAACTCTTTATTCTCCTTCTAACAACACCCAAGCGAAAACAAAAGGCACGCAAGCCTTTTTATATGGCCAGAAACCCGGACAACATCAACCAACAAAACAGAGAGTTTTTGCGCCATGCGCATGCACACAAGGCTGGCGCTGCTCTGTCTGGTCCCAGGCAGCTTTTGGAATGCCCGGAACCAATGCAACATTGCGAGCCTGCTTTTGCAGGCTCAGGACACAACAGCCCTCCCCCCTAGATGGAACATACTTTGTGCACTCACATGTACGTCATGCATTGGGAAGAGTGTCATACAGTTTCATTAATCAAATGCAAGGAGTGTGGGATACTCAAGTCTGCCCTGAGACAAACTCCCTTCAATCTTAGTAATACAATAAATGTATCCAAAATCAAAAAAATAATACAAAATAATCTACCCACGAGTTGCTCTCCTTATTCAGGGGCCTCATGAACAGGTCTCTCATGATTTGACAGCAACTTCACAAAGTCTCTCAAATGTTTGGGTGGGCACTTGGCCCTCTGCGACCTTCTAATGCCCAGAGAAATTGCCTGGCCCACCTGCTCACCTACCAGGGTAGGCAGGCCAGGGTGTTGCTGCCCTAAATTCCCAGGTGAACCTGGTGAGGGTGCCTGGCCTACCTGCTCACCTACCAGGCTAGGCAAGCCAGGACTTTGCTGCCCCAAATACCCGGTTGACCTGCCCAGCTGCTGGCTGGCTGGGCCCTCTAAGTCTAAGCCAGCATACCTTGGAGGGGTGGAAGTCCCTGAGTCCACAATGGACCCCTCTTGGGAACATTGTCCCTCGAGCCCAAGGCCAGCAGATGGAGAGGGTTGGGTAGCAGAAGTGCCCCAGTACTCTGTGACCCCCAAGCACGTGCCCCAGGTGCCAGAGTCAGGAGTCGCCTCCATAGCAACCCCTTTTGCTGGAGACCTCCTTTTGGGAGCAATTGCGGAATTTGGCAAACACCCCTGATGGAATTCCTTTTCTCTTGCTGCTTGTGATTTGTGTGGTATCCCCGGTCAGTCTCCCTGTCTGGAGCATTATCTGACATATGTGAATACTGTGGATACCCCCAGTGTGACTCCCTGTCTGGAGTAATTATGGAAGTGTGGGATGATCCCCTATCCAGTGAATTCCTGTTAGGAGCACTTGCAGAACCTTGGGATGAATTCCCAACAGCCTCAGTAGCAGCTAGTGAGGGCCTGTTAGTCCTGGGAAACTGTGACCCAGAATGCATACTATGGTCCTCCTCCCCCCCCCAGAGCAGAGCCAGGAGCGGAAGGGTGAGAGTCCAGTTGGTCTATGTGTCTGCGAAGAATGCAGCTGTCACCCAAGGCAACATCGTATGACAACGGCCCAGAGACCTTGCAGACCACAGCTGTGACCCAGAGATGTCCAGGACCATAGTTCCTTGTCCAAACCGGATCACCCACCTGAAGTCTCCTAGGTGCCCCCGGTTGTGACACCTGTGAAGCCAACTTGTCCAGCTTAGTGATGAGGTGGCGACCCCAGCAGAGTTCAGCAGGGCTCTTCCCTGTGGCAGTGCATGGTGTGGTGCAGTGTGCAAGAAGGAAATCTGCTAACCTGTGATGCCAGTTACCGTAAGTCAGTTTCTTTTTTTTTTTTCATATTCTTTTTTTTATTAAAAAGTTTTATAAATTTTACAGAAAATAAAAGACAATACAAAAACAAAAAACAACATATACAAATAAAAAACAAACATTACCTAACAAAACCCCCCTTCCCCCACCCCTACCCAAACCCCCCCTTCCCCCCCCCAGGGCCTCCCAGAGCAGAATATAGGCTTAATTAAAAAAAGTTAAAAAAATTTATATTTATATAAAAAAAAGAATATAAAATAGAAAATATATATATAGAGAGAGTTAAAAATTATGAAAAAACTATATAGTATTTTTTATATCAAATTTAAATTGTATGAATTTTATCCATTTATCCCAAACAGCAAGAAATTTCTCTTGCGTTTGTCCCTTTAAGAAAGCCGAAATCTTTGCCATTTCCGCCAAATGAGACACTTTAAGAAACCATTCCTGCAATGTAGGCAAAGATTCCTTCTTCCAATATTGTCCTACTAACAGCCTCGCAGCTGTAATCAAATTTAACATCAATATAACCTCCTTTGTATCACAATCAATAACTATACCTAACAAAAATAATTGTGGAGTAAATTTTACCCTCCTTTTAAAAATTCTCTGGATATTCCACCATATCTTAATCCAGAATGCTTTTATCTCTCTGCACGACCACCAAATATGATAATAAGTAGCGTCCATACAACCACATCTCCAACATTTAGGTTGTAAGTCAGGGTACATAAAAGACATTTTTTGTGGATCAAGGTGCCATCTATAAAACATTTTATAAAAATTCTCCCTTAAATTCTGTGCTTGTGTAAATTTGACATTTCTCACCCAAATAGTTTCCCAGGTGTCCAATGGAACTGGCTCGCCAAAATTCTGCGCCCATCTAATCATACAATCTTTAATTAGTTCCGTTTCTGAATCCAATTCAACTAAAACCCCATAAATCCTCTTAATGTGGGTTTGTCTTTGATCCTTCACTTGCTTAATAAGATTTTCATCTTCTCTGAGAAAACCCACCTTACAGTCCATCTTCCATCTATCTAATAATTGCCTATATTGGAACCAAGAATAAATAATATTTTCTTGTGCTAACTCTTCCCGTGATTTTAACTGCCAGTTTTGTCCATCCCATTTAAGTAACTGTCTATAGGACACCATATCCATTTTAACCCCTCTTTTTATTCCTTCTATTGCATGCCAAGGTATAGCCCATAATGGTACTTTGAAATCACTTTTATAATATTTTCTCCAAACCCTAAGTAAAGAAATTCTTAAGATATGAGATTTAAAAGCCCAATCCATTTTTTTATTAAATATTAAATAGGCATGCCACCCAAAAAGTAGATTCCATCCCTCTAAGTGGAGTATATCAGAATTTGTCAAATTTACCCAGTCACTAACTAATGTTAAAACCACCGCATCATAATATAATTTCAAATTCGGCACCTTGAGTCCTCCCCTCTCACGGAAATCTTGCATAATTTTAAACTTAACCCTTGGCTTTTTCCCTGCCCAAATAAATTTATTAAGGCCTTTCTGCCACTCAGTTAAATTGATCTCATTCTTCAAAATCGGTATCATTTGGAACAAAAAGAGAAACTTGGGTAGAATATTCATTTTTATCACTGCAATTCTTCCCATGAGGGATAATTGCAACTTTTCCCAATTCTTCAAGTCTCTCTGTACCCTAACCCACAACCTTTCATAATTATTTTTAAATAATTTTGCATTCGTAAGTCAGTTTCTTGAGGGCATCTTTGGTGTTGCGCACCATTCTCTCTGACAGTCCATTGGAGGATGGGTAGAAGGGAGTCGATGTTGCATGCTGGATCACATTGGCCTGAAGAAAAGCCTCAGAAGAGGTAAATTGAGGGCCATTATCCGAAACCAGAACATCTGGAAGACCGTGTGATGCAAAAATTCCTCTCAACACCTGGATGGTCCTGGCAGTAGTAGTGGAGGAAACAGGAACAACCTCTAGCCACTTGGAATGGCTATCAACAACAACCAGGAAGAATTGCCCCTGAAAGGGCCCAGCATAATCTATATGCACCCTAGACCATGGGGTTTGAGTTTCCTCCCACCTATATACTGGGGTCTGAGGCATTTCAGGCCAGGACTGTTGGCACACTTGGCACTCGTGCACCTGGGCCTCGGTGGCTTTATCGAGGCCAGGCCACCAAATATGGCTGTACGCAAGCGCTTTCATCCTGACTATACCAGGATGTCCCTCACGCAGAGAGATCAAGATTCTAGACCTCAATGAGTTTGGGATCACTACCCTGCTGCCCCATAACAAGCAACCCTTGAAAGTGGAAAACTCATGCTTCTTGTGCCAGAAGCTTTGGAACTCAGTATCTGGGCACTTGTCAGGCCATCCTGACAACACCCATGTCAGCACGCATGTCAGCGTGTGATCAGTGACAGTTTCTGCAGCCACATCCCTAGCATTAAGGAGAAACTCAGGCAACTCCTGAATGGACAGAATATTAATGGCTGGAGCAGGATCTGGCTCTAATTGGTTCAGTGGTAATCTGCTCAGGCCATCTGCATGACCCATTTCTTTTCTTGGTTTGTGAACTAAAGTATAGTCATATGCTGATAGGAAAATGGACCATCTCAGCATATGAGGAAAAATGATATGTGGGGTCTGTTTGTTAGTGATAAACAAACCCAGCAGAGGCTTAAGGTCAGTAAAGACCGTGAAATGGCAGCCATATGGCCAAGGCTTCTCTGTCAATTTGAGCGTAATTTTGCTCTGCAGAAGACAGAGTCCTTGAGTAATAGGCCACAGGGACCTGTGTCCCATCAGCTTTCAGATGGCTAAGTATGGCTCCCACCCCATAAAGAGATGCATCGCATGCGATGCAAACAGGCAGTTACTCATTGAAATGCGCTAAAACAGCATTAGAAGTGAGCAAGGCTTTAGCCTCATTGAAACTCTTTTCATGGACTTTAGTCCACTGCCAAGGAGCCTGCTTGTCTAAGAGTCTGTGTAATGGCTCTGCTACTGCAGCTTTATGTGGGAGAAAGGCATGGTAAAAATTTAATAGCCCCAAGAAGGCTTGTAGCTCACTCTTAGACTTAGGGCTTGGGGCCTGCTGGATAGCTTGCAATTTAGTTTCAGAAGGGTGAATGCCTTGAGCATCAATCCTGAATCCTAAGAAGTCAGTAGAAGTGACTCCTATCTTACATTTATCCTTCTTTAGTTTAAGGCCTGCTTTTCAAAAACAAAGCAAAACAGCCCTTAGTCTTTCTGCTAAATTTTGGGATGACCCCCCAGCAATGAGGATGTCATCGAAGTAGGGACAGACCCTAGGAATACCTCGAAGTGTGCTCTCCATGACAGTTTGGAATATGCCAGGGGCTACATTTACCCCAAATTGCAGTCTCTTGATCTTGAAGGCCCACCTGTGAGTTACAATAGTCTGGGCCTCTGCAGCTGCCTCATCAACAGGTAACTATTGATAGGCCTGTGCCAGGTCAAGCTTCGCAAAAATGTGCCCCCCCTTGAGGGAGGCCAGAATGTGACTTACTACTGGCACTGGATAAATGTGCTGTTGCAGCGCCTTATTAAGTGTGCACTTATAATCTGCACATATACGGATTTCCCCATTAGCCTTTAGAGGCGTTATTATGGGGGTTTCCCATGGACTAGAATCCACAGGTTCTAGAATGCCCTGCTGGAGCAATTTGTCCAGCTCAGCATCAATCTTACCCTCGAGGGCAAAAGGTACCCTCCTAGGCTTAACCCTAATGGGCGTGATGGTTGGGTCTAACCAAAGAGAAATTGGAGGCCCCTTGTAGGATCCTAGCTCTGAACTAAACACATCTGCAAACTCCTTGCAGACTTCTACAAGGCTCAACCTTTGTAAATGGTGCAGCCCAATTACCTGGATTCCCAGAGCCTCAAACCAATCGAGTCCAATAAGACTCGTACGTTCACCCCCAACAACCACCACATCTAGGGGACCTTCAAAATCCTTATGCTGTACTCTAAGGGTGGCCTCCCCCTTAACACACACCACAGAATTCTGAAAATCAATAAGTATTAGATTTGAGTTTAACTCAAAGGCCACTGCTGCTGCATATCCTTTTGAATTTATTAATTGAAATAATTGAGAGAGCAGACCCAGTGTCCAACTCCATTGATAGTTTCTTCTTAAGGGGCTTGTGTGAACTTGTTCTTAGAATACTCCTGCATGATGCACAGAAACCCACCCTGTTTTGGCTGGGGCCCCTGGTACCTTTCTGAAGCAATTCTTCCTGAGGTTGAACCTTTTGGCTACTCAAACAGATGGATGCAATATGACCCTGCCTGCCACACGCCCTGCAAATGGCTGAGTGAAACCTACAGTCAGTTCACTTATGGCGTCCTCCACACCCGAAGCATTGAAGAGATGTTGGGGCCTTGACTGGACATCCCTTCTGCCTCCTCTCAGCTGGCTGGTGAATTCTGTCAACCTTCTCGTCAGGATCCACTTCTGATCCTTCTTGAGCATCCTCTTGATGGACAGTATCTGTGTCTGGAGGGTTCTTGGTGAGCCATAAGAACTTCACAGCCCTGCCTGCTGCTTTCTCAGCTCTCACCTCTCGTAGCGCGTCTTGGAAAGAGACATCTTCTTTTGCAAAAATCTTCTGTTGTAAGTCTCTGTTCCTTAAACTGCATACGAAGCAATCTCACAGCCTCTCTTCCAGATACTTGAACTCACAAGGTCTGGCTGCTCGCCTTAAGACTGCAATAAAATCCGCAGCAGATTTCCCGGCCTCTGGTCTCTCTGCTCGAACACGTGCCTCCAAGCAATAACAGATAACTTTGGCTGGAAATGTTCCTTCAACAGTTTCTTCAAGTCAGTATATGTTACTGATTCCAGAGGTGAAGGGGCCACCAAATTCTCTGTGATTTCAAAATCTTCCTGTCCACAGACACACAAAAGAGTTGCAGCCTTCAAGCTGTCTTCTCTAATCTGATTTACTCTGAAGTAATTCTCCACCCTTGCTACATAGGAATTCCATCTCTCTGGGTATGAGACATCAAAATCAGACAAACGGCCAATCTTCGCCATCATAATCTTATGACCTTCACCACTCGCTCCTCTGCAAACTGCTGTTTGAGGAAAGGGTCCTTTAGCCGATCTCACCTTCCAGCGACGCTATACTGGCAGGCTGGGACGCTGATTCAGACGCCATCTTCCCCTCTTCAGGACTTCCTAGGTAAGTCCTTAAAAGGCTTGTTTCAGCTTGCAAAGGATCCCATCCTCGTCGCCAGTGTTGTATACTTTGTTCGCGTGCGAATGATGAAGACACATGGCGATGTTGAAAAACTCTTTATTCTCCTTCTAACAACACCCAAACAAAAACAAAAGGCACACAAGCCTTTTTATATGGCCAGAAACCTGGACAACGTCAACCAACGAAACAGAGCATTTCGTTTGCGCCATGCGCATGCGCACAAGGCTGGCGCCACTCTGTCTGGTCCCAGGCAGCTTTTGGAAGGCCGGGACCAATGCAACGCCCCGAGTCTGCTTTTGCAGGCTCAGGACACAACAATGACTATACTTAATATTGGATGACTCAAAACTAGATGGAAACTTTGAGTCATTTAGTGTTTTTTAGCAGTTTTACTGAGGTTCACAGTATACTTGTATAAAAACTTTTGAGTAACACAATAAAGATAGGCCTCAAAAATTTCATGACAGAAGAATATTTTTCTGTTAATGAAATACAAGTCTGGTCATGCACACTCTATTCAAATTCAGCTCCCTTTTCATGTTTATTTTCGGTAAAGAAGGCTATTAAAGAGCAGAACGATCTGTCCATAATTTTCATTGATTTCACTAGGAGTTAAACATGCATAACTGTGCAGACATGCAGCCTGACCTGTTGATTTAAAACAGATTGATTGTTAACAATACATTGGCTGATTCATGTCAGTATTGACTGTAAGTTGAGAAAAATATTTTTCATTCTGTTGCAGTCACTGAATTGACACATTTAGTCCTTGAAGGCTGAACAAATTATAGTGTTCTGAATCACAGATAATGTTGAAGATGTGATTGATAAGCCACAATTTGTGGACATTCACCCTTCATGCTAAAACCAGATTATAGTTTAATGCAATGCAGGAATATTAAAAGAAATATTTTTTATATTCCTAGACAGTGGGAATCTAACCTAAGCAAGTGCTAGTGAAGCACCTGTTTATAGCTTTAACAGAAAGAAGGTTAAGGTTTAACAAAAAATATATAACAAAACCTAGCTTTTAGCTAGATACATCTGATCCTATTCAACATCAGAGACCAAGTGGTTTATGAAGACAAAGGCAGAAAGGAAGCATCTTCATATTAGCAAATGCATAACCAGTAGACAGAATAAGAAATAAAGCATAAATTTAAAGAGATTTCTAACGTAGTATCTGTAATCCTTTGCCCATTAGGGTCAGTAAATTGTGAAGTGCTAAAACTTCAGTATAACTGAAGTTCTTCTGCCTACAATAAACTAACTCGTATGGTTGCTTTGTAGAGTTTAAAATTTCTTAAGGGTGGTACATAGTTGCTTTTAATATTCATACCTATATTAATCACTATCGATGCCTATTAAATGTGTTTCCTATTTTTATTTTATTTTGAGATTTTTTAAATTAAATCAAGGATTTATATACAAGCATATTGTGATTAAATTGGCCTTAACAATATTGTGTAGATTCCAGAGGCATGGTGGGTAACTAAGTCCAGAGTATGGTTTGGAAGTATACCCCCACCTGTTCCAGAAAAAAAAAAAGCCAGGGGTGCCAGGCTGATAAATAGCTTGTTGAAAAGGTAAGGAAAGTACTGACAGAAATATCACCAGTTTATCTTCTGGGAAACTGGTGTTTTGCTACTAATACAGCACACAATCTGTGAAAGTGACCCTAATATACTTTTACATTCTTACTATGTCCACTGGATCTAAAGGTTACTAAGTATAGCCTTCTTCAAACATTTTCTGAAACTATAAGCTTCTTCATACATTTCCTTCTTATTTCCAAACATCCTTCTGCGGTGGTCCCATTTTTCTCCCAATAAGCAAAAAGATCTGAAAACGGTTTCCAAACAAAAAAGAATATGGCTATCTTTTGTTTCAAAAGTTTTTGAATATAGAATTTTAAAATTATGGTGGTTTGTTACACAATAAGCCAGATGTTGGCATTTTTATCAACCTTTCAAGTCCTTCCCAATGACCTGGGATGATTATTATCATTATCATTATCACTTTTCAATTAATTTCTGCTGAATGATAAATGAAAACACCATTTTCAGGTTCCTTTATTCTAAATTAATACTCATCTAAATAGATTTACATAGTGTGATATCTGTGTTGGTTTTATGCTTTGGGGAACAGAAATGACAAAAATAAAAGCAGGCTATGTCATAGAAACAGCCATTTTTGACCATTTTTATTTTGCTCAGTTTCTCATTTTTTGAGTATTATACCTCCTACCTTTTAAGATGCATGAAATGTTTTTAATTACATCCTAGGGTAAGCATTTTAAACATTTATTCAATATTTATTGAGCACTTTTCAATAAAATACATTAAGTTTTGGGAAAATACAGTGAAAGAAGTGCTTTGGAATGTGAGAAATCCATAGAAAGGGTTTATTTTTTAATCATTAGAGTTGCCGTATGTTGTTCCAAACTCAATCACTTTGGATTCTGTTGCTGGATGTTTTTAGATAGGATCATCAAGAAATGCAAAGTCTGTAGCCTAGGTTGAGAAGTGAACAAGATATGCATTTACAAAATAATAGCAAAGTACTACTACTACTACTACTACTACTACTACTACTACTACTACTACTACTACTTTACTACTGCATTGCTTAGGCTCAGAAAGTCACCAAGGAGAGAGTTCAACTCAGATAAGAGACTACTTTTACTAGAATCCACAAAACTCTGCTCCAGAAAACAATTGGCAACTCTCTAGTAAATTGTTCTCATTAGATCCTAATGCTTTCCATTATATCCCATTCTCTTGATAGATAATTTGAATCCAATCCATCAGATATGTGTTATAATTTAGAGCTACCCAAAGCTTCAAAAAGTGCTTGGCTTTGGTGACTATTTGAACAAAATACCTTCCGAGCTCTTTTGTGAAGTGAAGTGGATATGTTGCATTGCTTTGAGGCCTCATTTGGCAATTCCAATAGTTGGAAGAGTGTTCGACACTTGGATATTTTACTGCATCTATGGCATAAAGCACCTTGATGAGCCAAAGCACAGCTGTCTTTCACTGTAATTATTTCAACAATATTTATTTTAATTTGTTTAGGAGGCAGTTGTACCTAGCCAAGTTTTTCTGTTCTGTTTTTCTTGAGACTTTATTTTTCCCAGTTTTTTCTCTTTTTTTGAAATCTGTTTTCCAGTAACAATGCTGAATGTTTGGCCAGAATAGATTTGCCAATCATTTTTCAAATCTATCTAAAGATTGCCTTGCAATATAGGTTTACTGAACTGTTTGATTCCATTCTGCAAGGACAAAGCCATCAATTGACCAAAAAGGAAAGGATGTGAATATTCTGCTGAGTGCTAGAACTTTTCATCAAGTGTAAATTAAATATGTATCTGTATGGAGTTTAACTGCATTGAAATTCTTAATACATGCACATAGGTACTGCAAGAGTATACCCAACTCCTATTAATAAACTGGTGAAAGCTGTGGTTACTTTGTCACTAAGATCCAGAATTTTCTCTGAAAAAGTAACTGAAATCTCCAGCCAAACTGATTAAGCCAACCAACCCGTTAACCATCCATTCAACCAATCTTTGTACTACCTGACAAAGCTGGTTTTGTAAGTAGCAATAGCATATTTCTTTTTCAACAAAGAGAATGTGGCCTACATTATTTTTTTCTAAAACATATGAATAGAATAGAATAGAATAGAATAGAATAGAATAGAATAGAATAGAATAGAATAGAATAGAATAGAGCTGGAAGGGACCTTGGAGGTCTTCTAGTCCAGCGTCCTGCTCAAGCAGGAGAACCATCTCAGACAAGTGACTATCTAGCCTCTTCTTAAAAATCTCCAGTGATGGAGCACCCACAATTTCTGGAGCAAGCTGTTCCACTGTCCTCACTGTCAGGAATTTCTCCTTAATTCCAGGTTGCTTTTCTCTTTGATCAATTTCCAACCATTGTTTCTTGTCCTGTCCTCTGGTGCTTTGGTGAATAACATGACCCCCTCTTCTTGGTGGCAGCCCCTCAAATACTGGAGCACTGCTATCATGTCTCCCCTATTTCTTCTTTTCTTTAGACTAGCCAAACCCAAGTCCTACAGCCGTTCTTCATATGTTTTAGTCTCCAGGCCTTTGATCATCTTAGTTGCTTTTCTCTGATTTTTTTCCAAACTCTCAACATCTTTTTTGTGACCAAAATTTCTGCAGTATTCCAGGTGTGGTACTAATACTTTGTGTGATCTTGATTCTATGCCTCTGTTTGTACAACCCAGGATTGTATTAGCTTTTTTGGCTGCTTCTGTACACTGCTGGCTCATAGTCAAGTGATCATCCACTAGGACTCCAAGGTCCCTCTCACAGTTGCTGTTTTTAAGCCAGGTCTTGCCTAATCTGTACTTGTATCTTTGATTTTTCTTGTCTAAATGTAAAATTTTGCTTTTCTCTACATTAAAACTTATTTTGTTGGATAGAGCCCATTGTTCAAGTTTGCCAAGATCTTTTTGGATCCTGTGTTTGTCTTCTGTGGTGTTGGATACTCCTACCAGTTTAGTGTCATCTGCAAATTTGATGAGTTCCCCTTCAATTCCCTCATCTAAGTCATTGATGAAGATATTGAAGAGTACTGGGCCTAAGACGGAACCTTGTGGTACCCCAATACTTACTTGTCTCCATGTGGATGTATTGCCATTGAGGACTACTCGTTTAGTATGGTTTGCTAGCCAGCTACAGATCCATCTGGTGGTGATGTTGTCTATTCCACCTTTTTCTAGCTTACCAAGGAGTAGGTTGTAATCTACTTTATCAAATGCCTTACTGAAATCTAAGTGTTCTATATCCACAGCATTTCGCTGGTCTAGTTTAGTCACTTTATCAAAGAATGAAATAAGTTTGGTTTGGCATGATCTGTTTTTTAACAAACCCGTGCTGGCTACTAGTTATAACTTTGTTTGCTTCTAGTTGTCTTCAAATCTGTTTTTGATTATCTTTTCTAGGATCTTCCAAGGTATTGATATTAAACTAATTGGTTTATAGTTTTCTGAGTTTGTTTTTTTTCCCTTTCTTGAAGATGGGAACCACATCAGCCCTTTTCCAGTCCTCAGGTATTTCCCCGGTGCACCAGGAGTTTTGAAAGATATGGTGCAGTGGTTGTGAGATAACATTTGCCAGCTCCTTCAGAACTCTGGCATGTAGTCTCTTGGGTCCCAGTAATTTATATTTGTCAAGGTCAGATAGGTGTTCTCTCACCATTTTCCTGCTTATTTTAATTTTTGTTTCTAGTTCATCTTTTGCAGTGGTTTTTTTGGTAGTTTGGGCTGTAGTTTTATGGCTGTATAATGTTTTTATTTTCAGCAACTGTAATTCTAAAGGTATTTTGTTCTGCTTTTTATTCCAAGCAAACCCTTGAAAAGCTTCCTTAGGTAGAGACTATAGCACTAGCTATTGATGCTATCTTCAATCTAGCAAAAGATGGTCTTCAAATGGAGGCTTTTTGAAGCAGGTCTTGCATTTCCCCTCTATTCTTGACAATAGACTGGATGAATCACAGGGGCCAATTGCATCTATTCACAAGAAGAAAGAAGTCAGCCAACCTTGCTTGCCAGTTCTAAAAGGCAAACATATCTTGTTAACAACCAGAGTAATATATAATCTGTTGGGAGCAAAATGCTGTGACCTATCTTTTATCATGCTTTTTTCAAATAGTACATCTCACTTAGCCCCCAGGCTAGCCTTGGGCCAATCCAAGTTAAATGGGCTAACACAGAAAAAACTAGATGTCCATAAAGCTTTGCACATGCTTTTTGTGATATGCATCCTAAGCTGCAGGTTTATATGTGACCCTAAAATGATATGCAGTTTTACACTGTACATTACTTTGACAACCCAAAGCAGGTAAGACACTGATCACTATAATATTGTGGATGTCTTGTCTATGTGTGTGTTTGTGCATATATGCATACGTCCATGTGTATGTGTGGGAAGAAGAAATATGTATAAATATTACTTTCTGTCCCCCTCACATTTTGTCTTTACAATGTGGTTTCACATTTCATTTAATACTAAATGGTTCATTACGCCAAGTAACAACTTACTTCTCTTATTATGGTGTTATCGTTCACTTTGTCAAAATATGTCTACTTGATAAGAAATCTGACAGAAGTTGCTTATGACAGGATCACTAGCAACCATCAGTTTCTTTCCAGCAAATGAAACTGTAACCATGGAAACAGGCTTTTTTTGCCAGAATGAAAATGAGACAGCACTCTGCTGCAGCCATTAGTAGAATACACAAATGTCCCTCAAGGCAAACATCTAAAGCAAATGGACTGCAAAGTAAGGAGTACTAATTTCTATTTATTTAGGATTTGTAAACCTAGCAGAGCAAGATATTAACAAAGGAACAAACAAAGGAAGGTTTAAAAAAAAGATGTTTCTATTTTTCACTTTCAGTGTTCAAAGCTCACATACATATCTGTGTTTGTGGATATGCCTTGAATCTGATTTTTATAATTTAAAGAATATCTGCAATTTAGCACTACTGAACACATGATTTTAAAATGAAAAATAAAAGTACCATGAGAAGAAAATATATTACACTAATATAGGTTGTAATCCGTATTTTTTAAAAATAATTACCTGGATTTGAAATATAGCAGGCATTCTGAATTCATAATAGCACAAATCTATGTAGATCTTAAAAATAAATACTTTTGAATTTACTGGAATTTTGCTCTTAAGAAAAGCTGTAGCCTTATGTTCATGTTGATATGAGAATAAATTCTACTGATTTCAGTATGGTTTATTTCTCAGTAATTATGTGTAGGATTTTATTTATTTTATTCATTTATTTATCAAGTTTATATAGCTGCCAATCTCACCAAAGGTGATTTTTTTATTCTAAGGTTTTGTTCAAGTTAATAAAAAGAAACTAGTCTGAAAAACAGACATTATTGACAGTCAGCAATATAGGTAGTCAGAGGACTTTGTTATCAAATTCTCCTTACAGGTGCTACTGTTTGTGTAGATTGTTCAGATTAAGGGTTAGATGGAGGAGCCTTAAACCCATTATAAAATAAATCTAAGTTTGATTCTTTTCCTCTGCTAGTTAGTTTGACACTTTGCCATTCACAAAACATGTTGCTAATTAAAATCTAAAATGTAACATTTTGTAGGCAGATTCTCTATAGCAGACATATCAAACTCACAACGTCATGTGACATCGCGCGACGTATCAGAACTTTTCCCCTTGCCGGCAATGGAGTGGATGCGGTTTCCTCATGGCGCGTCCGGCCCATGGGCCGGCAGTTTGACACCCCTGCTCTATAGCTTTGAATTTTTATATACTGAATGAATGACTTTACATAAATTCTTGTTTTTGAATTATCAAATTATTTCATACATGGATTACATCATTGGAAATATTTGAAATCTGCAGATTATTAAAAAATATTATCGAACAATGGTTAAAGCACCAGGCTAGAAACTAGAAGTCTGTGAGTTCTAGCTAAAAACTGGCTAGGGGATCTTGGGCCAGTCCCTCTCTCTCAGCCCAACTCACCAAAGCTATTGTTATGGGGTAAAAAGGAGGAGGAGGAGAAAGGAGTATTAAATATATTAGCTGCCTTGAATTATTTATAAAAATAATAAAGGCAGGTATTTTTTTTAAAAAAGAGTGCTAGCCCCAGGACTGTATATTTGAACTTCAAAACAAAATAAAAAACAATTAGAGATAAAAAAAATCTGCATCAAATAAAATACATGTGTAATTTGTTTTTTGAAAAGATATCTGATTCTTGAATGTTGACCCTGTACTGCCCAGATAAAATACCATTCATTTAAAATAGTTTTTCAGCTACATATGACCACAGTGTTTTATTTGTGAAAAGTAAATTATCTGATATTTCCTGAGCTGTGAGGGGTAGAAGTGATTTCTCTTCTCTTGCAGGGACCACAGATGTGTATTGAGAATCTGGGATCTTAAGGAGTGTCATTCAGCATGGCCAAAGCAGAATATGTGGAAACAGTAGCTCAGTTCAGCAATATCTGAAGTTTTTCTACTTATCCATGTAATTTTATATCCGTTTGTTTGTGCAGTTATGAGTTTCTTGGAAATGCACTTCTAATGTTCATACTGTAGGATCTATTGTCACCAGATATTTCATTTTATGCTGTTTTATTCAATCATACTGTTTTGTGTGTTGACTATTCCTGACAGCAGTGTCTTTGAGAAAATCAAAATTGCATAAAAGCATCTGTAAAATGAATTAGTTTTATAACAATTTTAGTCTTATTGTAAATAACTCACTACTCCAAAACAAAATAATAATATATACATTGTAATTTTAATTGCGTGCCTGTCTATTTCTAACTCACATTTTTACCTACTACCACCAGAAAAGAAATTCACAATTCTAGCTGTTCTCTTTGATGTTCATCCTGTCACTTTTTGTGACATTTACTCTTTGATTACTAGCAAATTGTATAACTATATAATATTTTATTCCTTTCTAAACTAGACTTGGATCTTTCTTCCAAAGACGGAAGACTACATATATTTAAATCAAGTGAACTCAGAAAAGATGATTGATTGTTCCATTTGCTCAGAGATGTTCATTTCCTTTACTCACTTTTCCTCTCCACCCAGGTTTCTTCAGCATCTTTGGGACAAAAATACAGATGGCAGGAAATCCTACGGTCATTTGACATGCTCCTCCTGTTTTGTGGTTTTATCTTCATAAACAGGCCAAAGGTTCTCCTTTCTATAAAATTGTGGCTTTGTTTGTTTGAGTAATAGTTTAGCATGGAAATGAGATAGAATAAAAATAATCCAATAGGGTTCCAGGTCTAGGTCCAAAAGGCAAGCAATATAGGAGTATAATAAACCCTAGAGGAAGTACCTCTCTGTGTTTAATCCTAAAGTATTCCTGAGTATTGGAGAAAGACTCCCTAATAATGTGCAGCAAAATGTGAAAGATTACTGCCTCAGATGTCCCAGGGCTGTTTTAGAAATCTATGGCTTTTAGAGTCATACATACCTACATAGAGAGAGACACAGACACATAGACCCACAGACAAACAGACACACACACACACACACACACACAGAGAGAGAGAGAGAGAGAGAGAGAGAGAGAGAGAGAGAGAGAGATTCTTGTGCTTTGTTCCATGTAGTTTTTACTTGTCCTTCTGTATATAAGATAACTATTCTCCATTTTTCTTGAATGTTAGCCCCTGAGGTCTGTCTTATAATTATAACATTCAAATCAAAATGTCCAAAAACATTATTAAATTAGCTTTCCATCCTTCAGAGTCTCATTTGTTAACAAGTAACTAAATATTAAAAATATCTTGTTTCTGAAACAAAATTTCTAGAAATAATAGACCATTAACTAAAAACAGATGAAGTTCATATGTTATTCAATGAGAACCTGAAACAGGATTCCAAATGTGTTCATTTATATATGGCATTAAAAATAAATGAAGTATGAAATAGTGAGAAAGGCGTGGGAAAACTCCCCCGGAAGAGCAATCCTCTTCACGTGAAATGGGGAGAAAACAGGATATGTAAGCTAGTTCTTTTCTCTCCTTGATCTTCACTTGTTCAGCCAGGGGCCATGAAAGGACCAGTCCACTTGTAAGTGAATTGAAGTTCTCTAGACAGTTCAGAATCTGTTTTATTCACATCCTAGGATATGCAAAGATCATTTCCCATCAAACTCTTGGCCAGATATATAGAGCCTGCAAAGGGTAGGGATCATGCATATAACTATGATCATATTGCCTTTCCAGTTTGCATTTCCAGTGTTGCTGAAGAGGGCTATATTCTTGCTCCTGTTGAAGAATTTGGAGATGTGCAATTGGCTGGATTTCTTTCAATATATTGTATGATCCCTTATTTGTTACTAGCATGAAAGATACATTTACATTTTCTATTTTATCTAGTTATAATAATAATATCTGACTTGCAAATAGTTACAGATCTTAAAATATTTGTCAAATGCTTCTAATAAAATAATGACCATGGTATACCCAGGGAAAGTTTTGCTGTTTCTTCTGCTGTAAACATATATAATATATCATCTCTCAATAAGTGAAACTAAGATTTTAGGAGGATAAAATACTCCAAATTTGAAAGTGGCTTCTTTCTGTTTTGCAGAAATTCCTTTTTCTTTGTGCCTTCTAAATTTCAAACATTGTTTTGATGCTTTTTTCACTGTATCGCATAGAAATTGCTAGTTTGCTTATTTGGGATATGGTCAGATGTGAATGGGGGGGGGGAGCAATTTCCCTTGTGGGTAAAATATTGATTAAAAGTTTAATCCTTATTCCCAGCATGTCAAGGCTGCATAGTTTGAAAATGTCTATAGATTATCTTCAAAAGCATTTGGGAAATGGAAGCAATGGTGGTGTAGAAGTCCTCTGAGATCCTGATCATATTATTTACATGCATTTTCAATTAAGTAAATAGAACACTATATAACAGTAAATAATAATTTACAAAAGTAGTAACAATTCACTGCTTTTCAGAATACTGAAACTCCTTATCTCCTCAAACCCTACAAGGACTTCCTACCTACACTTGAGCAACATATGATTTTTTTTCTATGCATGACAAGCTTAATATAAATGTAGAATCAAGCTGTGGAATTAGCTATGAAGAGTTTTCAGTTAATACTCACATGGTTATAAGCTTTAGCAGTAAGTTCTAACTCTTCAATGCTAGAATTAGTCTATTAATTACAAAATGATAATCAGCAGTTTTCAGTGCTCTGTTAAATAACTTCAAGAATCAAAATAGATGGCAAGAATTTCTTTATCACTTGACAGCACATTGAAGATGATCAGCATACCAAGTGATTAGATCAGACGTCCCCAATCTTTTGGGCAACAGGAACCAGTTATGTGGAGAGAGGTTTTTCCACAGACCAGAGGGGGTGTGGTTTTGTGTGCTGCCTGCATCCCATGGATGGGGCTTTCCTTGTTTGTGTGGTTTCGTTGCTGGCATGCCGTGGCCTGGTACTGGTCTATGGACCGGGGGTTGGGGACCCCTGCATTAGATGGACACTCTGGTAATATATATTTATATAGGTTTGTTTTTTTCTACTTAGCATGTTGGATAGGAAAACTGAGGATTGTAGTCCCAACACATTTGTGATGACTAACATGGTAAAACTGGACTTGGCTATATATAAAAAAAATCTAATAACATCTTTTATTTGTTTACTTTAGTAATATATTTGTGAAATAATTGTTAGCATGCCTTAAGGGGCATTCCACATTTCTCTATGAATCTGATCAACCTCTATAAAGACATTTAAGTTTACTACCAAAAAGAAGAGAAATTTAAGTTGAGTAAAGTATTTAAATATACAGTATATAATGCTGTAATATTGCCTCATTGTCAGTACCATTATCTTTCTTTGCCATTTTCATCCTTCAGTACTCTTAGAAGAATAGAAAAATATAGTAAGAGAAAATGAAAATAAATTTTAAAAGAGAGAAAGTGACAAGTACTCAAGTTCATGGTAAAAAATTCACAACTGTATGACTAGCAAATAAGTCATTTGGGTGCATTTATTAGATAAGGAGGAAATAACTATTCTGTATTCCATAAATTATTATAGCAGAAACAACTTGTTTAAATCAACTCTAGTGGCTGTACAACCCACAACCCACAAAGGGATTGTCAAAACCATCTACTTCAGCTGTAATCCTAGTAGTTATATTGATTTTAATAGAGTTTGTTTTCTACAGCTAAATGGATATATGTTTCATCCACAAATAAGAGAGAGGGGGGGGAGGGAGGGGGGGAGGGAGGGAGGGAGGGAGAGAGAGAGAGAGAGATTGGAACGATTGTTTGATTATAGAGATGGTTTTATTTCTAAAAAGTACTTCAAAATTCATGGAGCACTTGTAGCATTTACTTGCAACTTCTCAAACCAGATTTGTTACTAGGAATGTATCCATTTTTAATATAGCACACAATTTCTTACTATAATTTCAACTACCATAAATAACAATGTCACCAGATGCAGTTTATAAAAGACATATAGTACCAAAAAAACACATTTATTTCTTCAAACCAAACAATATAGTGTAAGCTGTTTATATGCATTTTTACAACTTCTCTTGATGTAATTCTACATACAAACCTAAGGTGAGAGGCTTCATGCAATATGGCTAATATGGAAGTTCAAGAAACAAAGGGATGAAAAAGCTATGTCTGCAATCATGGATACTTTGTAGGCTTCAGCTATTAGGTTAAGGGGTTGAACGTTCTTCAGTATACTAAAGTCCACATAATGAAAAATTACAGTGCTGTTGATAAACTGATCAACAGTCTTACTGATATGGGATGTGCCCATTTGGCATTTGAATCATTCCACTGGGTTGTTTTTTTTTTTTTTGTCTAAACAAAAGTTGCATTTAAACTTTCAATTACTTTGAAACCTTTGTGGTTCTGTTTAACTTGAACTTTTAACTGCAACACCTCTACCAAATCTGGATACCCAGTTTGTTTCTTCCAGCCAATATTTCTGATCAAAGAAAAGTTTCAACAGAAGAATAAAAGTTTGCAAATACCATGATAAAAGTTGGTTGTATTAATTTTAATTTAAGTGTAGTAGACTTAGCAGTTATCTGAACTTGATTTTTTTCAAATTCAAGCTCAGGCCCCTCGCCATTGACTCACCAAGTTACCATGAGGATACATGCTGGATTTCTTCCCTCTCCCCTGCCATTTTGTATCTATATACAACATCACAGGGAAAATATTAAAGGGCAGAGCCTATGTAATGACATCCTAAGATGCATTTTTATCATTTTTCATTATTGTGATTAGAAATGGATTCTTACACTAAGACAAAAATCCTTGCACAGGGGTTCAGAGTTTAGGAGGGAGGCAAGAACCTTTGAAATGTAAAAACAATAAAGCAATTCTCCAATTTATTCTATAGCCTCTGTATAAAATCTGAGTTCAGACACTCTGAAATCCCTATTTTCTATTATTTTTTAAAATATACGCATTTATTTTTCTATGATGAAAAATATTCAGACATGATATTAAAATAAAAGGAATTATGCGTCCTAAATTTCAGATAGGAATTATAATACTAGGCTCCTTTTTTAAAAGGAAATTTCTGATAATGTATTGATTTTTGTCAGTAGTTGGTTAAATACCCTCTTCTTAGCCTTTATTTCTTCAGTCTGATGATCTGCTCTGAGAAATTTATTGTATTGTCAGAATACTGTCTATTTTTTAGTTACAGGTTCTGCTGTCAGTGAAAAACAACTAATACAATTACTAAAATAATAAAGGATTTTCAAGGGCCACATTAAGTTGGGTCCTATCCTTAACCTTATTAAGATTAAGATAAATTTTGCCTGTGAGGTTCTCTTTAATTCTTTCATTTTTATCTCCAAATTCTGCTAAGAGATATTGCTCAATCTTAACTTTAATAGTCTTTCTTCTTTTCCTTTCACAATTCTTGTTTAAAATTATTAGACACACTAGATCTTCAACTTAAGGTAGTATATCTGAGACCATACTGCACCATAAAAGTAGTATATTAAAGCAGTAATCCAATTAACATTGGTACAGTGTTAAAATATCAATGGATCCAAGCATATTGAAGATATTTGATTTACCATCTATCCTTTACTTTTGTGAATATGTATCTGCAAGGAGTTGATAGAGCTAACTATTTTGTATTTTAAATCAATTTTATTTTAATATATACAGTACAATATATACTGATTCTGGGCAGTTCACAATAAAGCCAAACAATGTAGAAAATACAATACAAGATTTTTAAAAATATGTAATACAGAACAAAAATGTGGTTAACAATACCCATATAACCAGACTTATCTGACAGGGCCCCAATTAGCCTAACCCAAAGTCTGGGAGATCAAGTCTACTTTTTCTATATATAGCGATAAAATAACTTTTCTTCATTAGAAAAATCAAAGATCAAGTCAGCACATGTCAATTATCTCATTTTTTTCGGCATTGTTAATAACACATTATGAAATTTGCTTTATGGTCCCTCAACTTGTGAGTTCCAAGATTACCAATTAAGATAACATTACATATTTTATCTATCTATAATCTTAACATGTTTATTTTGAAATGCAGTCAAGTCGAGGCTATATTTTAGGCCAGAAACCTGATTTAACAACTATTATTATAAAATATCAATAGCTGACTAAGTTTTAAGAAGCTCCAAGGGAACTTCAAAGTTTACAATGGGTAGTTAATTGGAAAAGTAGGCTAAAAGCTGAAGAAACAAACCTATTTCACTTTGTACCCAATGAAAACTATACTGCAAGAAAACCAGAAGTTTAACACTAATAACTGAAGAGAGAATGAAATACTGCATAAAATAATAGAGAACCACAAAGCAGGAAACAAAAGCACTGGATATCTCCAAGCAAATAGTTCTTCAAATATCTGAATCAGCCTAGAGATCAGACTAAGTAAGTGGCTTTTGAAACATAGTGATAATAATTGATGTTCCTGTTTCTTTTTATTTATTTATTTTCCACTTCTATTATTTTTATGAAAAACTCAAGACAGTGAACATATCTAATACGCCTCCTACTATTTTTGTCACAACTCTGTGAGATGGGTTGGGCTGGGAAAGAGTAACTGGCTTAAAACCAGCAAGCTGGCTTTCATATATAATGGACTAGAATTTAGCCTCCTAGTTTCTAGCATAGTGCCTTAACCATTAGTCCAGGTTGGCATGTTTGAAATAGTCTTGAGTGAGATAGACTCTTTTATATACTACGTAGTGTGAATAAGCATATTTGAGCAACATAATCCAATGCCCTTGTGTAAATGATTTTATATTGTCATGTTTTTGTTATGATGCTTGTTTATGTCATAGAAGGCAAGACAGTGAGTTTTTATGAAGTGTATGAAGATGTATAATTACAGTAGAATTGCTACAACTAAATATATCAGAAATGCCAGAATCTCATAGGCATAGCAGTACTAGTTAGAATAATCACAGTTCTTTAGCCTGTTTTAGCCTGTTAAGTCTGTACTGTACTGTACTTTCTAGAGCAGTAAATAAATGTAAAAACATGCTAGAAGATTCAGGAAAAACACTTTCTTGTTTCAAAGAAGTTGAACTATTAGGTTATAGTTTATCCTGAAATGAATAAGTGTAATACTCATTTATTTTGGCTTATGTAAGAACTCCAAGAATGCCATTGTATCAAATAAATTTCCAATATTTAAGTGTTTCTTACTATATATCAGGCTGTGTGTGTGTCTTTGTGTGTGTATATGTGTATGTGTATACTGTATGTGTATATGTGTGTGAGCGCACATATATACACACAGAGAGATACACAGGATTGAATATATACATATATTACAAGCATAGATACATAATCAAACATGTTTGGAAAACTATGTCAGCCCTTTTAACTAAATATAAAAAAACTAGATCAATCATTGGATTTTTGGATAATTTGGAAAAACTGTGAAATTGTGACAGATGCTTGTACTGTTTTGAGAAATAGATATTAACAGAAGAGCTTTTTATTTTTTTAACCACAGTATTTATCTTTTATGACCAACATAAAGCAAATGTTGAATTAAAGACAAATATTCATTTAGATGAAAAGGCATTTCTCTTTGTTGATTAGATTATTATATGTTTAAAGTTGTTTTATTTAATAATATGGCAAGGCTGTTTGTCTTGATACCATTTATAGTTGTTTTTACCTTAAATTGTTATTATAAAGCAAATATTTCATATATAAAATGGCATCTCTCAATTATTTCTATATCTCCAGCAGAAGAGAAACTAATGGCAACAGTTTCCTTCATTAATATGATTATGCAAAATATCAAGCTCAATTCATTGTGCCCCATATCTGTTATAAATGATGACATTCCTAATTAAAGTAAAATCCCAACAGTACAACTGGATTTTGCAAGAGTATTCATACAATATTTTGCTGTTATACTTCTTGAGCTGACAGTTAAACCAAAGAGCGCAGAGGATGTGGGTAAAAAAAGCTGATTTTTTTTTCCAACCAAGACAGTTTTCTCCCATTTGTAGATAAAATGAGCTTTCAAATTGATTTTTTATTACCATTCACAATATATTCCAGAAATGAAAAATGTTTTGCATTATGTCCATGAAAAAAACAGCAAGCATTTTTTAAAATGTATTCACTAACCAGTTTGGCTTTAGTGCTGATACTAAAACTTTTTATTTTTTTAAAATGCTAAAATCTTTTTAAAAAATGAAGTGTGAAGAAAATAAGAGCAAGATATCAGGGTTTTGTTTTCTCTTTTAAGACTAGAAAAGTACGTGAGTGGTTTACACCAGAAACATGCTACTTGTGGATATTTATAAATCCTGTATTTTTTCTAACTTTTAACATTCCTTTATATCAAGCAAAGATACAAAAACAAACATAATATTAAGGTGTTTTATTTATTTTACAATGAGCTGATTGCTTGTTGTTATTGATGGATAGGCTTATACTCTTATATCAATTAATAGCAACAGCAAGCACATCAATATGGAAGCTTGTTCTGATGCCTTGATTTTTTTTTTCTCCCTCATCTGATAGGTAATAGTAGGGCTGAGAAATGTCACAACAATTTAGTCATGCCTCAGTGCCTTTAACTGATTCAGTGACAGTGGGAATGCATCATGCTAGAATTTCTTATGATTCATAATAGAGCTAAATTTATTAGGCACTGCTGAAGATTTAAACTAGTCGTTGTCAAATTTTTAAGGTCAAATTTTTATGCTGGTTTTTTTTTCAATTTTGTGCATTAAGCAAAAGTTAAAATATAAAAGTTAAAAAGTATGAATAATGCTAAAATGTAGAAACTATTTTAGGAATGAGTATTCATATTGAGTCATAATGAAACCAACTATGTTTGACAGAGCTCAGTGACTTCATCCCATAGGCTAATTTCTCTCTCCCCATTCTTAACTGCCTCGGCAGCAGTTTACTCAACAGAATGGAAGACAGAAAAACAATCTACATCACATATATTTCAAATATAAATTCTAACAGGCACATAACATATTCAAGTCTGTATATGATTAAAATATGTATAGTAAGACACGACTTGGGATATCAAAAATAGATGTCCTGAGTCTATTTGCCATTTTAAAATCCACTCAAACAATTTGGGGATTTTGAATTTTTTTTTTCTTATCTATTCTCTCCCCCCTCCCAGACTCTCTTTCTGAAAATATAATTCAGGCAAATTTAATTTTGCCTGAATTAATAGCTAAGGCAGGTTCAAAGAATTCTCAATACCAATGATAAAAAGGCTTATTGGGATGTTATTGTTTTTGCCTAATTTAATCAGATATGAAAAAGATGATTCATATATTTATAAATTAATGAAAGATCACATCTCAGTTTCCAAGTATAACTTGATCTTCAGTAATATTGAAGAAGAAGAAAGGAACAGCTTAAAACCCACATACATAATGTTCTAATTTCACAAAACTATATATTTAGAATACGTCACACATAATGCTTCCAGTATCTACCTCTAATAATAAAATCCTATTAAGCCAGTAATGATTAGGTATACTCTGACAACTTTCTCTTCTTTTCTGTCATGCTAAATAAACACTCTGAATGCTTACATCAATTTTTCCAAGAGATTTTTTTTTTCCAAGTGAATTTAAACATCCAGTAACTCATTAACTAGCCAAAACAGCCCTTAATTTAACAATGGAAAGAATTATTCATTTGTCGGTATGGAAAATAATCTATATTAAATTTCAGAAATAGTTTCATTGTGTTATGGATTCCTCAGCTGAAGAGTTTCTCTTTTGTAATATAAATTGAATCTTACAGACCTCAATCAACAGTGGATTTTAACTTCATTAATATCTAAAGAAAAGTTCTGAATTATCTTTGTTTCTTTCTTTAATAGAAGGTGATCTGCTGCCCCCTGCCTGTAGTGCAGGCATAGATATTCCTTTAGGACATGACTTTGTGATGATTAATAGAACTCTTTCTGGTTGGATAGGTGTTACAGCTATCCAATACAACAGCAGTTGTATTGTGAACAGACAGCATGGAAACTCTGGGCAACTCTGCCTCCAAAATCACTCCTAGAACCTTTAGCCATTGCAACCATGGATATATAGCCACAAACTCCATTAAAACACAAAGATAGGTTCTGTCCCAGAAGTTCCATGATTGGAAATGTAAACAAGTATTCTGTGAGAATCATTCCTTGTCTGAAATCTAGATTGCAAGTCTCTATATACCAAGTAATTTTCCATATAAGGATAGCTGTGGAGGTGGAATTTTGTAAATATATTTTCCTACAGATAGGAGCAAACATCTTTAGAAGACTAGTTCTTTTGTGAAATAATTTACTTTTCAAATGAGCATCTTAGCTTCATTGAAAATATTGTAATGAAAATGTTTTCCATTTTTTCCTGTATAATTTCATTTTCTTTTTTCTCTGAATTCCAAGTAATCATCTCAAGAATTTATAGAAGCATTATATAATTATTTATATATTAAAATAGTTAATAAATGCAAGATTAAAAATGTGGAAATATTGTGAATTTGTTTTCAAGCAAAATAGTGTAATCTGTCAAAGCACAAACAGATATGTAATTTATGGTATCTGTGAGTTAAATAAATGTTTATCTTAAAAATAGCATACATTTAGGAAACATAAATTGAACAATAGGCACTATAACAATAGATTACTGCTATTTTTGCATTTTTAAAAATAAAAATAATGGAATACTGGGAAGAACATATATTGCTATTTTTGCTAAACACCAGGAATGTGCAGTCTGAGGCTCCAGAGAGAATTCCGTTTCGTGCAGTTCTTGGAAAACAGCCCAATTGTAATTACAAAAAAATAAATAAATGCTGGAATGGTTTTCCAATGTTTTGAGTTGGGATACAATGGTGTAACATCTGAAGTAGACTTAGCATAATTAAAAAACAAAGGAAAAGCACAAAAAATTCTGTCCTAATATATGTGTTGAACATAGTGTTGTGATCTAAGCTTTACTCTGAGCAGCCTTCTGTGCTACATAGACTGTTCATAGCAGTTTTACCTTTCCAAGGCATGTTTATGTGCAGGCTGGTTACAAAAGATCTTTCAACCCTGCCATGGAGATATGTATTAGGTATCAACTGATTCTTACTCCTGTGAAGCTGTGGGAGGAAGCAGTGCAAATAGTTAAACTAGCCTGGTTTTGTTTTGGCATGTTGACTACAAACTGCTAAAGAGATATCTACAGTTTTTGGTGTTATTTTCCTTTTAAAAAGTGTTTGTTTTTATTGACTGCAATGAAATCTGTGTGCCTATGTTCCAGTGGCTCAAAATAGAAACTTTTTTTCTATCACTGCCCTAGATAACAGTCTACTTTGTTTCTGTATTTTGGGCTTTGAAGGGTTACAAACCAGCCCACACTTTTGAATTTACTGGACTAAAAATAGAACTGAATAAAGAAAAACAAATCTTGAAACTATCCTATATGGCACCGAACAGCAGTAGAGGAGAAAAAGATTTTTGCATTATTTATACCAATATTATGTTTCACTGACTGCTTGGTATTGTGCTCCAGGTACAGTAGTTTTCTCTTCCAGAGACTGGGAAAACTTCCAGAGGAATGCAGCTGGATAACATTTGCTTGTTACCTTCCCCAGAAAAGAATTAGTCACTAAGGACCCTATTCATAAAAAGTAATTGAGGCCATTTCCACAGGAATATTGCATCTTTATAAAGAAAAAAAGATGTGGCATGTGCTTTTCTTTTCTTCTTTATTTAAAGAATACTTTCTTATGATTAATAGTACAATTTTATTTTAATTATAACTAGACATTTTGCATTTAGAAATGACTGAAAAGGGAGAGTTTATAAGATACTTCGGAACTGAAATATATTTAGATTATATTTAGCCTAAACGTCTCTACATCATCATGGGTTTAAAGCAGAACATTTCCAGAAAAATATCCATGTCAGTCTGTTGCAGCACAAACCCAAGACATCTTAAGAATGTACAAATTTATTTTTATTATAACAAGTTTTTATAAATGATTGGCCAGCTTCATCAGATACATGGAATCTCTTCTGCAGAAGGAACATACAGTAAATAACATTTGTATAGAGCAGGGGTAGGCAACCTTGGCTCTTTTATGACTCATGGACTTCAACTCCCAGAATTCCTGGGCCAGCCTACCCCTGGTATAGAGCATCAAGTACAACATTTTTTTTTTAATTGCAGAATGAAATCTGCTAGGGTTTCTTAAATGGATTGGGTTAAATGTTAAAAGCAACTAGTTTCCTATTAAATCCTTCAAGCTGATCAGGATAATGTTTTCAAATTAGGATTCCAAGCACCCTTGAGTAAAGTTTAATGATCTAATATGGTTTTAATCAGTCCATAAGATCAATAAATGGATGTGATTGGAATCACATCATTAGCATTCAGATTTGAGTAAAATTTTAGCAGCAATATATATGCATATGATTTAAGGCAAAGCATGTTTACGGAACTTTTGAGGTTAAATTCTCATTTTAATGTTCTGTAACATACATTAAACCTTGCATACTATTCAATTTGCACAGACATATGCAAATTTAACCTAAAATATGCATACCAATCATTTCATACGAGATATAATATCCAAGGAAAAATGGTTTAACTTCAGGAAAATAGAAAAATAGGATGTATTTAATGTTGATTTAGCTGCAGTTGCAGAACATAGTGATGGAACCAATTCATATCACAGTTTTAGCGGAGGAATGCTGACTGTATTTATGTTGTCTGCTTTTGATATTCTCTGAATAATCACTTCACTAAAAATAATTCTTTGTTTAGAAATGGAAATAAGTCAAAGTGCTCATGTGTCAAAAAAGTTAGGTTGGTGATCATAACTGTATGAACAAAACCTGCCACATTTTTATATGAGTGATGCATTAAAAAAAGAATCAAGGTTTCAATCACATGACTGTAAATTCTATCTTGACTTTTTTATTTCCTCATGGATGTGGACGGATGAAGTTGATTTTTTTTATTTATTTGTAAAAAGATCAAAAAGAAGTTTAGTTATTGGGCAGATTAAAAGTAACAGTTGTAATAACAGAAGATAAAATGATGAATAATTGTGTGCCATTGTTGACTCTTAGTAATTGCATAGATAGAACTCCGCTAATTTTTTTTGTTACTTTTGTCATTGTTTACTTTATTGTTCTATTGACATCTATTCTATTTTACATCTGTGTTCCTTCTCATTTTTTCCCTTTTTATTATTATAAGCTACCTAGAGTTTGGTGAGACAAGTGGCAAATGAATTTAACAAACAAATAAGGAAATCTATCCCTAACCTGGTATTTCAGGACTTCCATCAGTGCACTTAATACTACTGTAGCTGAGTATATCCACCTTGTTCTCTCAGGAAACCAAGTCTTCACATAACCAAGACTTCACAGAAGTAACATAATTTGAGCCTTGTCATTTGTGCCTTCAATGAGAACTATGTGTTGATTTGGATGATGATCCTTTCATTTTCTTGGCTGTCCATGGTATCCAAAGGAGTCTTCTCCAACATCAAAATTCAGAATTCAATACTCTTATCATGCTTCCTCAAAATCCAAAAAGATAAAATGACTTGTCAGTAGTGTCAAAGTAAACTATAGTATTGCAATATTTTTTTAACCTTGTCCCAGTTTAGAATTTTTAATATATATTAATATATATTAATATATAATCTGGAAAGCACCTTCCTATAATTGATTGTGATAAATCTGCAAGAATTGGAGAGAATGGAAGAATTCACATTCTATAGAACCAACTCCACCCCAAACTAAAGCTTTCATTTTCACTGTTAATGTTTATAAAGCTTATTAAGACCTGACTTCTTACACTAGAAATTCAGGGACAATGGAGAAGGTACCTGGAATGTATGTTTGAGCTGGTTATTCCAGTTGTGCTGGTTATTCCTGTTGTTATTATTATATACACAATGAATATTAAAATTACAGTCACCTGGAACCAAAAGTTGGATAGCAAGTGCAGATTTTCTAAGTGTTGTCCAGGGTTTTTGGTATTACACCCAGTGTGTCTATAAGCACTGGGTCTCCACTATTGTTATTATTTTTATAAATAAAAAATAAAAAATATAATAAATAAATAAATAGATTAATTAATTAAAAAGAAAACAAATAACAAATAACTAAAAAAGGCAGACTCAATGAACCACTAGGTCTTTTCCTTCTATCAATTTTCTATGTTTTTATGTTATTACTGATGATAGATATTACATGGAAATGTATTATTTTTTGATATTATTGTTTATATAGCTTTTGTAAGATACTTAGATTTGTTCAACTGAAGCAGCATAAAAACAAAGTAATCATCATTTTTGGAGAGGAAAAGAGGCATTAGGTTTGCCCATGTAAAACCAAAGCTTCAGTCCCACATAATACAGAATTTCACAGAACTTTATGAAACCTGCCCAATGTAGGTTATAAGATGGGAGGTTATATAAATCTTTTAAATAAACAAACATTGGCCATAAAATAGGCAGTGGGATATGCATAAATTTGAGCATCTCCACATGTGTATAAGTATAGTACACATATTTAGCTAATTTGCAGTTTGCCCATAAATATATACAAACATACTTCACATAGAATAATGGGGGAAAATAAGCATAGCATCTATGAATTTTTATGTTGCAGCAGATACAACTAACAAAGCTCAGTAAACATCTGTGCAAATGTAGCAAATAATAAAATCAGAGCATCAGTAATAAAAATTGAGCATTACTGAAATAACTTAGATTGCCATTCTAAATACAAGACAGTAGGTCCTCCTGGACATAATGGCACTTACTGCTGAGGAAATATTCCTATAAATGTGCTATTAAAGCAATGATGTTTTTTAAAAAAGATGGCTGAGCTTCAAAATTTGCAAGATATCAATGACTTTTTGCTCTCCTAAGGTACTAATAAATTAGAGTACACAATATAATTAACACTTTTCACTATGGGGGAAGTTGGAATTCAGTTTTCCTAAAATGAAAACGATATTATTTAATAGCATCTTTAGAATGTAAGCCTCTGATGAAGATTTAGCATGAAAGATTTCTGTTTGAAAAAAAATATTTGGTCCTCTGAACTGAATTTCCCTTTTTTGAGACTCTGGAGTTTTCATGCTAGAGGGCATCTTTAGTGATCATTTTCTAACATTATAAAGACATAAAAAACCAGGAATAAATGGACCATTGGGGCAATTAGATTAGCTCGAGCTCCTTCTACATGCAATTGGAGATGATCTAATTGGCCTGTGGCAATAAGTAAGTTACACTGAGTGCTTGAACCAAATGTGTATATGTTTATAACAATAACCATATTTGGTGTAGTTTTCTTTCAGTGTCCCTTTTTTCTTTATCTCCAGTAAGAAATTCACTTATGACAAAATGGAATAATTATGTTTAATAAATAATTTTAATCAATGCCATTAAATAAATAGTACATTTCTTACCAGCAATCCTTTAAATTTATCCTACCAAAAACATTACTCCTATTAAGAGCATCCCTTATTATCCATTGCTTGCGATGAATGCTTTGTAAGCATCAACCAATTCCTTATTGCATTTTTAATTCTTTCCCAGTCTCTATTGCAAGAGACTGCCTACACTCCCTTATTTTAATATTTTGTAAGGAAGGAATTTGGTGAGAAAAGAATTACATGGAGCGTATATATAAGATGATTTGTTAACTGAGGTGAAAGATAAGAAGGTCCCCTTTCTTGGTTTCATATATGGAAATCAAGTGGAATAACAAGAATTGGGTATGTCTAGTTTAATGAAACAAAAGGTTAGGGATGACATGATCTGTGTTTCCCCAAAAGTAAGACCTACCCTGAAAATAAGATCTAGTTTTGGGGCGAGGTGCACACCTAAAAATTCAGCTAGGGTGGGATAGAGCTGCCCCCCACACTCTGCACTCCTTATCTTGCAGCTAGGCCTCTCCTCGCTGGTTCACTTCTTCTACGGCATCTTCAGGCCTGTATTTCACAGTCAAAGGCCTTTCCTTAAGGCCACTGCAGCTGAAAATCGAGCTATGGATTGAATCCATTTCTTGGTTCTCAGCTGCAGAGTAACCCAGAAAGGCCGACTGTGAAATGCAGGCCCAAGCTCCATTCTGAGCTACAGAAGGAAGCTGTTCTTTCAGCCATAGAAAATGTGGGCCAACTGGGCAGGGCTGTTGGTGCCAGAGGTGAATGGAAAAGACACCCCCCCAAAAAAAGTAAGACATTGTGCCTCTTTTGGAGGCAAAAAAAAGACCTGGTCTTATTTTGGGGAAAACATTGTAGTAGTGTTCCAATATCTAAGTGGCTACCACAAAAAAGAAGGGATCAACCTTCTTATATAAGGAACACATAAGGAATGGTTGCTGGAATTGGGTATGTCTAATTGGCATGAAGAGAAGGCCTACGGAAGACATGATAGCGGTGTTCCAATATCTCAGGGGCTGCCACAAAGAAGAGGGAGTCAAGCTATTCTCCAAAGCACCTGAAAGCAGGACAAGAAGCAATGGATGGAAACTAATGAAAGAGACAAGCAACCTAGAACTAAGGAGAAATTTCCTGACAGTTAGAACAATTAATCAGTGGAACAACTTGCCCCCAGAAGCTGTGAATGCTTCAACATTGGCATTTTTTAAGAAGATTGGACAACCATTTGTCTGAAATGGTATAAGGTTTTCAGTCTGAGTAGAGGATTAGACTAGAAGACCTCCAAAGTCCCTTCCAAACTTTATTATTCTGTTTTTATGTAATGGCTGCTATAGTCCCTACAGCATTCTCCAACATTTACTTTCTAAGCAGCTTCATCTTTCTGTAATGATAGGACTAGCTTTCAAATGTTTTGTGGGAATGGGGGTTACCTATCACTTCATATGCTTAAAAAGAATCCGGGTGCCAAACAAAGTATGGCCTCCATGTTGGATTTTAGTCTGACCTAAGTTTTTTTCTTTATTAAAATGCTGGGAAAAGGGAAAGGGTAGAAGAAATTTGTAAATGAAACTGCAGGGTGTATGTATATAGTTCAATGGATTCAGTAAACTGATCTCAGAGGTTTTAAACTCAGTATGTTTCCAAATAAATTTTGAAGGGAATCTCATGAATTCTATTTAGAAAATGCATGTAACATTCTTTCTTGGCCCTTATTTTTCCCTCCCCACACTCAAAAGCAATTTTGCAACATTCATGTGACTTAAAAAATAAAGTTCAATAAGATGGCACCAAGTTCTTATAACAGCATAAAACTTTGATTTTTTAAAAAACTTAATTTTAACATGATTTAAGTTCTTTGAATCTCCTATTTACAACAGCACTGAATATAATTGATCCACTTTTTAAAATACTAAATAATAATATCACCATTAATCAAGAGATGCCTATTGCCATTCATAAGTTCTAAACCACATATTTTTAATCATAATATTGTAACTTGTGGATTAGATATGTGTGCCTGAAGAACTCCAAATCATTGTTCAGAACCACCTTTTTAACATGCAATTATACTTTATTTAACTCAGCCAGCAAATAACAATTATAATTTTAATATCTGTGAATGTTATATATTAATATGAATATGGGTCATACAAATTGCATTCTTTCCATTTAAAATAATATTATTTACTTATTGAACATGCCTATTTTTTGTACGTGCATTTATTTATTTTTTTAAAAAAATACCCTATTCATCCATAAACAGTGAACTCTGTACTCATCTCTAGCAACATAAGAAGGTTTCTGCTTGTCTGACCTGAAGAAAATTGCTTACTCGTTGCAAACAATTATATATCCAGCATCAGTTTCCACAGGCGTGTGCAGTCTCCTACTGGGGCAGTTTCTAAGCAAGGGAAACTTTATCTTGAGCAGATTAAACTACAGCTTGAAGTGCCATCATGTTTCCCACAGAAAATGAACCAATTTCACAGTATGAAAGTGGCAAAGTGTTTTAGAAACAAGCAATACTGCCATCATTACTTTGTGGGATTCCAATAAATAGAAGCCTTCTCTACTGCCAGCACATCTGTATTGCTTCAGCATTACTAACTTTAGGCAGTTAAAAAGAAGCATTCAGTTGCATTGCATTGAGACTAAGGAAGCTAGTAGTTATTGCTCTTTCACTTCCTACATATTTATATGCTATTTATTTATTTACCAAATTTATATAGCTGTCCATATCATTGAAAGATACTATGGGCAACACATAAAAGGTAGAAATATATCAATAAAAATATATAAAAATCATATTAATATGAACTATTATAAAAACAAAAGATACAAACCAAAGGAAGATAAAAATACTCATACTGTGTACCATAACTCAATATACTCACACACACACATACAGAGAGAGAGAGAGAGAGAGAGAGGGAGGGAGGGAGGGAGGGAGGGAGGGAGGGAGGGAGGGAGGGAGGGAGAGAGAGAGTTAAGAAAATAAGACATCTATGTTGGGATGAGGACAAATAACTATGGCTAATTCTTGTAGGAGATTATAAAGAGGATATCAACATATGAGAGTGATACTATTCTTTGGGTGCATTTATGTATGTATGTGCATATGTCTGATGTTATTAGATAATGATGTAATTGTGCAATTGAATCTCTGCAATCTTTTTATCAGGACTTTGGTTGCACAATTGTGGCTACCAAGTTGACTGTTTTGTCCCCTAGCTTAGATTGCTTGACATTCCTTATTCTGTTTTTTTGGAAACAATTATCCTTGAAATATTGCTTTTAGATACATACATACATACATACATACATACACACACACACACACACACACACACACACACACACACACACACACACACAATTCTTTTTGCTGACAAGAGTTAAAGATTTAAGTGGGCGACTAGTATAGCTATTTCGGACTCATTTATCCTCGTCAGCCAGCCATACCCTTTATGGGATTCGAACCAGGGGAGTCTACATGCTAGGCAGTGTATTAACCACCAGACCACCGGCTCTCCTCCCATGTTTGTCAGCTGAGTCAAGGGAGTATATATACAGAAGGTTTTTCAGACAGACCGGTCTGATTGTGATTGCACCTTGGCATTTTGACTGCTATACTGCAGTTCTACTTTTTTTATATAATCTCTTTTGCCTTGCAGCCCCCCAACTAGGCGTGTTAAGTAGGCTCAAGTCGCAACTGCATTCTTATCACTTGTAGTGTTCCATTGTTGAACAATACTCAGTTTGACAATGCACTGCATAAAGAAATATTTCTTTTTGTTTATTCTGAATTTAATACCATTCAGCTTCAGCCATGAGCTTTGTAACTCTCTGTTACAAAGGAATTCTGCTCTGAGGAGGATATCCTTACTATTTACTGCACTGGCCTGCTGGAGACAGGCTGAGTGCCTACCTTCAGAGAGATACTCAAGACATTGAGATTCAGGGATGGGACAGAGTTTTTTTATTATTTAACTTTTTTAAAAAAAAAAATAAGCAAGCATTCATTCATGCCTTTCCCATTGTTAGCTTGCCAGGAGAAAACAGCAAAATAGCACAGATGAAGATCTAGTGAATGAGTCTTTTCAGCAAGCTATTTGACTTGGTCTGCTTTTATGCTCCTTGGCTTGCAGATTATGGGCTCCATTTATCAGTGCATGAGCTCAGCATGTACTCAGCCGCTGACCACGTTCTTCCATTCCCAGGTAGTGATAAAATTGTTTTCTTTTCACATCCCATTCACCTATTCTTCCATGTTCCTTTAAGTATTTATTATTGTTTGGTGCAACACTGCTTGCAGTTTTCCTGAGGTCAAAGAAGGGTTAGAATACTGTTACTTCAGCTAAGCTTATAATATTTCCTTATGCACTGTCAACACTTTATATTTCTTTTTCATATCCTCTCCTGATTTGCATTTTCTTCTTCCCAACTTGGGGGAAAGAAACAATGGAAAGTGGTTTAGATGTCTATTTGTTTCACCATCAGCAAGCTAACAATCCATAGAAAAAAACAGAACAGAACCAAATTTGCTTCAGCGGGGAGAAACTAACTCCATCCACACATATATTTTTTTAAAAAAATCTGGCCAGAGCAGATTCTGTACACACATGCACACGCTTATTGGCCCATTAAAAGGAGGAAAGCAGAAACAAACAAAAATGCAACATAGATGCACTTGCCCTGACACTCACTCATTCTCGTACACATAGAGGCAAAAGTATGCACATAGTCTGATTGTCAATGAAGAAGCAGTGCACATGGATGCAATATGTTACTTAGAAGAAAATTCTGATGCCTCCTGTGGCCACTGCCAGTAAAGTGGTTGACAAGAATTTGAGAAGCCATGTTCTGCATGCTTTTTCTATCTTGTTTTTCATAATGGTCTTTGAAAACAAGCAAGCTGCTCCAGCCTCTCCCTTGTTTATAATTTATGAACTCTATAATATCTACCAAATGATATTTTTAGTTTTATTTATTTTTCTTTTCTTATGATCTTCACTAGAGATAATTTTGTAGAAGTCATCCACTCTGAAAAAGTCATCCACTTTTTCATTTTCCACAACCCCAGGTGGCTTTCCTAAGTATTTGCTATCAGCTAAGATCCAATCCAATGTAAAGTTATGAATTTTTATCCTTGGGTACCTAACTTTATAGTTGCTTGGTGAACTACATTTGCTATGACTTTGGTTTCCATAACTCCTCCTGTTTGTTGTAACCAACCTTAAGAATCTAAAGATTCATAGAGCCGTAAGGTACTATAAAGTCTAATCCTTGCTCAGTGCAAAGCATCCCTGACAGATAGTTACCCAAACTTTGTTTCTCTCCAGGGATTGGTCCTTCTGTCCAACTGTTATTTACTGTTAGGAAATTTTCCCTAACATTCAGTTTAAATCTGCCATCCTACAATTGAAATCCATTATTTCAGTTCTTTGAGTTGACAGAGAACAGATTTTAGCCTTTTTCTGTGTATTATTTCTAATATTTGGAGAGAACTACTTAAGTCTTCTATTTTAAAGGAAAAATATTTGGCATGATAAGCTATTTTAGCCACATCAGCTCTGTAACATTCCCAGTGGAACTCAATATTGAAATATACTTTGATGAATGAAATTGCTAAAAGCTAAAAATTGCATGAGATTTAGATGGAGCTGATCACTTACAAACACTAGAAAGCCCAATCCCAATTAGCTGACATGCTTTCATTATGGGAATTATTTATACTACTCTGTTATTAATTCATGAGAATTCTTATCACAAACCTGCTTACAACCCTTTGAACATAGTGTTTTCCAAAGGCTTCTTGAAACTTACATAAATAAATAGCAGCAGACTGCTCTCTATTTGCTTGCTGATTCTCTCAAAGAACTTTAAAGGGATAGTGACCAAGGAAATTGTTTCATTGCTTTATTATTGTTTTCTTTATTGGTTTTATGGCTGTTGTAAGCCACCTAGAGATGCTTAAGATAGGCAGCCATATAAATCTTCTAAATAAATAAATTAATAAACCAATCAGTATGATGATGTCCAGATTTAACAGGCATTATTCCTAAAATCTCCTAGTTAATATGAATAATAGCTATGATGGCTAGAGGATAATGGGCATTGAAGTTCAAGATGTCTGCTGTAAATAGTTTGGGAAAAGGTAATTTAGATAAAGCTCAAGATTGTTTGGTCTCTTCAATTTTGTTAGCTGCTGGTATCTTACAGTAGCATAAAACGTCAAGAAAATACTAAAGAGAAAATAAGATATTCCACAAACACAGCTATAATCAAGAAATAACAAATTTTAGAAAACAAGCAAGAAGAGATAGAGAAACCTTAAATACTACTAAATAAGATTTTCAGAGAAAGATAATTTTGGTGCCAAGTATGGTTGCATAATTAAAATTTTAGATGAATTACACATGGCATTTAATTATGTTGGATAACTTGATGTTTATGGTAGTTCAATAACAGCAAAAATGAAATCTATACTTCTTCATAGCTATCTTGTCTCCACATCCTTGTTCAAAGTACTGTGGTAGAAACTTTAAGTGTAGTAAGTCAAAATTAGCAGAAAGACTCTCTTTAGAGTTGGTGGCAAAAATAGTTTTCAAAAGCAATTGTTCAAGGGTTTATTTCTTTATCCATCTTTAAAGAGCAAGAGGGTTTCAAGAAGATTTTGTACTTGCATAAGTCTAAAATAAAGTAGAAAACCTATTTTACTCTATATAATAGATAGTAATTAATCAGTAAACAGAGATTAATGAACCCAACATTATTAATGGACAAGGCTACATGTATTTTCTCCCCTTCTTCTACTTAAAAGCTAAGATATGGTTCACACAATCAGTAAATGAGACAGAGAAACATACTAACTCAAGGACTTTACACTGTTTCTAGATCAGTGATTCTCAACCTGTGGTTTGGGATCCCATTTGGGGTCAAACGACCATTTCACGGAGGTCGCCAAACAACGCAGTCCGCCATTTTTTCCCCTTTTCCTTAGCTGTGCTACTCCCTTTTATTCTATTGGCTTTTGAAAGCCAATAGAATAGACTCTCTTGAATAGAGTCTAATTCTATTGGCTTTCAAAAGCCAATAGGAATTGTCCAGGCTGTCTCTGCCCTGCTGACCTGCCAAAAATCCCATTCTGCAAACGGTGCTACAAGTTGTCTGCAGCGAAGGCGAGCTGTCTGGAAGCTTCCACCCTTCCCTGCTGAGCAACTACTAAAAATGTAAGTAAAATAGGGCCGGGGGTGGGAGGTGGGAGGCCGGCAGGCGCAGGAAGGGTTGCTGGTGTGCATGGGGCCCGGTGGGTGCCTTACCTCCCTTGGGCTGGGCCAGCTGGTGGCCCAGCCAGTGGTCGGCCTGCGCCGTCTCTGCCGCTTGCCAGCTACGCCTCGGCTGGCGCAGGGGGTGGCACCACGCATGCACGGCACTCCCAGGCAGGGAAAGTCCTCGACTTACAACCAGTTGGGTAGTCTTACAGCCGGTTGGGTAGTCCTCGACTTACGACGGTTGGGGGTCATGGCATTAAAAAGGTTGAAAACCACTGTTCTAGATGGACGATATCTATCTTTATAAATAACTCAATGTTATTTATCCACCAAATGTTGTGCATCTAAATGTTAGTGGTGAGGAATAGCTTCTGGCTTAATCTTATTCTCTATGGTACCATGTTTCTGATTTTTTTTTTATTAAAAAAAGTCTTTGTTTTCTTGTTCTTGGTATTCAGGTTTCGGCTGCAAGAAACTAGAAAGATTCTTTAGACATGATGAAAATTCTTTAATTTCACAACACATAGACAAATTTAACCATAGTTCCAATTGGGAAATTGTGACCCTCTAGACCAAGCCAAGTCCAAAACACCAAGGAATTTATAGAATTCTGACATCAATAGACGCATAGACATTAACAACATCTCTAATTATGCAAAAGAGACTATCACCTAGCCCAAAAAAGGAACAAAAAGACCTAAGTACTTCTCCACTAGCAGTCAACACCCAGATCAGCATAGATTAACTCCAAAGTTAACATCAGACCAACAATCAAGTAAACAATACCCCAATCAAGAAACTGCCAAAGAATCCAGCTCAATCAATGAATGTCTAAGACCACCCCCAGCCTCTAAAATATAAACTGACAGCAAACTGCACTCCTTACTAGCACTGATGATGTTACCTAGTTTGGGTAATTAAATGAAATGTCTGCAAGAAAACAAGCAAGCTCAGAGAGCACTAAGGACCCCTTATTTGAAAATTCTGTGCACGCCTTGCAGAATCCAGCAGTGTCAGGGCTTTCTGTATCTCAGAAGGAGGCTGTTCCATGAAACAGTGCTATGACATCTAAGTGACTTTACTTCACCAATGGATTATAAGACATGGACTTTGTCCATCCTAATGGAATGGGCAGAAATGGGAGAGAAGCAGTCTTGTAAGTAACATGGCCCAAGGCATATAGGCTTTATAGATGGCAAGCTTAGCAGGAGGTAGTAGAGCTCACAAAGCAGTATTTTATTTGAATGAACCATGGAGGACTTCATACTGCTAATGCTGCAGCATTTTGGATCAGCTAAAGCTTCTGAGTACTCTTCAAGAGTAGCTCCATGTGTAGTACATTATAATAGTCCAAATGGTGCGCAAGATGTAATTATGCGAAGATCATCCTAGCCATCTGAATAGGAGCTATAAGTCCAGGAATATCCTAAACTGTGCATTAATCAGCAAAGAATTTAGTTTTTTACAGAAATTACTAAAAACAAGTCACTTATCCATAGTTATATCAATCTTTAAACCAAATTGTTCATTTTGATTCCTTACAATGCTTTAGCTCTTCAATCCACTATCTTCCCCAATACACCTACTAAATCACCTACCCAATCCATTTTATTGTGTCTTTTATTTATTCTTTTGCAAATGCAGTTTCCTCAGTGCTAACTCACTTCCATGCTAGGATTCTGAGCTGGCTGAAAGCAGTTCTGTCCCTCTGTAACCTCACAGTGTCAGTTGTGAGATATTTGAGTTGATTTGTTTCCATCCTGCTGCATTTAAAATCACAGTAAAACAAAACCAGAAGCCTACTGTGGCTCTATTAAGCTTGCAAAGTGTCAATTTCTCCATTTTAAGGAAGCCTGTTTAAGCTAATGATTCCCTTTTTAGTAGTTATGTGTTTTTTTCAAATTAATGAAATACAGTACATGTAACTGCTTTGGACATGTTGTAGCTCTTTAAAAGGATCTGTCATTCCTACGGGGAGAAAAATCATGTAAAAGCATTGAATCTAATAACTAGTTATAATCACTTATGGTGGTGAAGAATCCTAAGCCTGTTGTATGTTTATTTACTTATATGATTTATGTAGCCACCTGTCTCACACAAATGTCTCTAGGTTACTTACAGAAATTAAAATACATAAAACCACCACATATAACCTAGAACCCATGGATAAACACTCACCCAAAAAACACATACATTAACAATGGAGCTTATCAATCCACCCGATCTAAATGCTTGAGGGAAAGGCCAGGTCTTTAACAACTATAAAAAGTTAACATGTGTCATATGAAGTTCTTAATTAATGGTAACTTAACTTAATTAATAGTAACTTAATTTAATTAAGGGTAAGACATATGGTGAAAGGAGGCATTTCTTTAGTTACAATATTGTTCACACACTTCTATAGTGCAATCTGAATATATATGAACACAATTTGAAAATAAAAATCTTTAGTTCACAACTAGATGATTATGACAATGTAGATCAGAGGTGTCAAACTGCCGGCCCATAGGCCAGTTTCATCATAATGGAACCGTGCCCACCCAATTGCCGGCAATGGTAAAAAAGCTCCAACACGTTGCACAGCATCATGTGACATCGCGGGTTTGACATGTCTGGTGTAGATGATATTCAGCAGTAGCTTCTCTATTCCATGCTGAGCAAGTTATATGGTGGAAGTCCTGGGCCTGAAGCTGTAAGGGGTTGAACTGATCAAATAGACTTAGGTAAATTATAGCAAAATAAAGATGGTCCCATGATATCAGAATGATCCATCTTTAACTCTGCATAAAATGGCATACTCCTGTAGTAGCAGGTCCAGAACCTGAAAATCTGCAGATCATGACCATGAAGGCCTTTGCCCAGCTCCAACTGGTGCCCTAGTTGTGGCCATTTCTGGACCAGAAGGCTCTAGCAACAGCTCTCATGCAATTCACTCTAAATGGTACTGCCCTTAAAGATGAATTGGAACTAAGGTTGGAAAATAATGCAGTTGCCCACTTGCAAACTAGCCTGGTATAACTGAATACTGGTAACAATGTGGCACTTCCTGCTATTTGGCTTCCAAGTCCAAAAAAAGATATTGGTTAGAAAGCTATTTGTAATTCAACACCTTGTTATCTTCAGGGCAACCTGATCCAGGTAGATTCTGCTCATCTCTTTTGCTTTTTCTGAGAAAGAGCAGGCTGAGAATTCCTCTTCAAAATATTAAGGGAAAGGATGTTAGGAAAGAAATTTGGTTCTAGATACTTTCACCTCAAGTATAAGATGGCACTTTTACTGCTAATGTTGTGAAAAGTAATAAATATTGTATTTTGCTAACCAGTATTGGTGAATAAGACATTAACTTAATAAGATACAATTAGATAATTGTTTAGTTTTGCCACAAGATTTTTATAGGTTTGTAAATTTTAAATATTTTATTGTTTTGAGATAAAGCATGTAGCATACTAATTCTTGTATTAAACAAATCTGTAACAGTTAAATATATTTTTCTAAAAATATAAAATTTTATCTATAATTTTTATAGTTATAGATTATGAACTATTCATTATTACCTTAGAATTGTGAATCCAGTCAACCTGAGGATGATCTTCAGAAAGTGTCTTTTTCCCCTCAGTTAATAATACCATATCCCGCAGGGTGACAACCCTAATGCCCTATATGGATTAGATTAGTTGGGTATGATATTTGATCATCTATAATTCTATTTCACTTTATATTAAGTTTAAATGAAAGACAGCTGTTCTGAAGCTATATAAATATAGTTCAGATACATCTGCCAGAAACTGTCAGTGTTTTAGTAGGTAAGAATTTGAGAATTGCCAATAGACATTCTTAAAACTTGTTTTTCAGAAAAAGAAAAAGATGTTTAAGAAGCAAAACAACCTTATGAATTAGTATATGTATGCAAAAATATCTAAGGCGAAAAATGCCTGTAACTGAAAGTATAGCAGGATTTGGGAGGATGGGGCAGATGAGAGCTTTGATGGGGTAGAATATTGTTATTATAGAATATAGTTTCATGATACAAAGCACAGAATTCTAGTCAAATCCTGCTTTTAAGAAATATCCTTTAATAGATCAATATTTTAACTTAAAAAGGAGATATTTTTAGGTAATGGATTAAAGGTAATCTAGAATTATGGGTTGATTTTAGGATTAAGACTATAAATTAGAAGTAAGAGAAAAAGGGGTGATTAATGGAATATATATTAAATTGATTAAGAGTGTTCTTTTTTCTTTTTTAGGACAATAGGGTTACTTGTAAGAAAATTATTATGTAATGTTGAGTTAATCTAATAAGATTATCTGTTTGTTTGATAACATGGATGTTATTAGTTATGACAATTAATTGGATGTAATTTGAATTCTGTTTGATGGATCGAAATGACTTAAGGTCTGATTTTCTTCTGTCAGCTTAAGAAATTGATTAACTGATGGACTAGATACATATAGATAGATTAATATTTTATTTTAACTAAGGGATATTAGTGGAAGAAGAATTAAATAAGATTTATGATAAAATCAAGGAATTAGAATATATTTGGAAGGGATACCCGAATTGATAATGTTTGTGTAGTGTAAATTTCTAAAGCTTTAAAAATAGGTATAGGTTGAATAAACTTAAGCTAGAATTGGACTATTTTAAATAAATTATGTTACCTAAGGGAAAAAGAAAGGGAATATTAGATGTATTGATTGAATTTTATATATATGTTTTGTCTTTGGATGTTTGTCTACCCTAACACCACGGTGTGTCTTGAGTACTTTATTTTAAAAACTAAAAAACCAATAAAATTTCTTCAAAAAAAAAAGAAATATCCTTTGGAAGTGTTTAGACTGGTTGGTTACTAGTCATTCGGAAAAGATAAAGAAGGCATATTAAGTTGGTTACTAGTCATTTGGAAAAGATAAAGAAGGCATATTAAGTTCCTAAAACTGTCATACATCAATATAAGGTTTAGATTGCCAAATTCTTTGTGGTGAGGGAACCCACTTTATGTACAGGGGTACCTTAAAATGTAGGTTGAGGGATGTAGTGATGTAGGTTGAGGATTGTAGTGATGTCACAGTGTAGATGAAAAAGTGAGGTTGGAATGATTAAAGATGCAAATGGAAGCTATTTGCAAGGATTAAGATATCTCAGGTCTTTCTGCTGTAACTGACTTTTCTGTTTCAGGTCAGACAATACCACCAAAAAGCCTTTCTTGTGCATTGGCAAGCTCCCCTCACAAAGGAGCTATTGCATCCCTAACATGCTCTCAAAATTCCAAAGGCTGCTGCAAGCCAAATAAACTGAGGATCTTGATATATAGTATCAATGTTTCCAAATCTGCATTTATATCATGATCTTGCTGATTTGCAGACAATATCAAAATGCTTAAATGCTAATGATTGTATTAGATGATTCACTATAAATTTCTCACCAAATACTAAATCCTCTAGGCAAATATAATGTTTTACTTATTCCTGTGCATGATTTTTGGTGATTTTTATATAAATATATCATCTGCTTTGAAATTGTTATTTTGACTGCATAACTCTTTTTACCTACAGTGCATTTCTTATTTAGTTGGTTTTCTATAATTAGTTTTTTTTTCTTTCATTCATCTGTAAAATCTTAAGAGTCCACAAGTACACTGTGCAAATACTTTTCAGTAAAAATGGGATGGAAACTGAAATTTACATAGGGCTTCATTTGACCACAGAAGTGATGGCAATCACGATGATTAAAAATAGTAATAAAATTAGAATTATCACACAAAGTACATCAAAATTGTTGGCACGAACACTTGACTTTTGCAAGTCAGACAGAAGCCAAGAAACTTCAGCTAATTTATGTATTTTAAAATAATGTATTCTGAAATTTATAAATACTCTGCACCATTTATTTAACTTACCTAATCAAGAAGAGAGAGAAACAAATGCTACTGCAATCGATCATGGAAATTTTATTTGCCAACAGTCTCTTACCCATGATGCTTCTCACTGCCTCAACAGTCTTCACAGAAAATTCCAAGTACTGACACTCACAAGAATTGCTGCCTGGAAGACATCCTCAACCCTTTTCAAGATAGCTTTTAAACTGCTTTTAATATATTAACTTCCACTGTTTGTGTACAATGGAAAATAAACAATTAACAAAACAAATGATATATATTATATACAGTTTTATAGTTAACAACTTCTTTGCCTTCGGAAATTTTACTTATTGCCTAAATACTTTTAAGTCTGTTATGACCATCATAAGAGCTAGAAACTGATTTTGTATTAAAGAAATGTAAACTTCTACAATTGACATTCTGTAGTGTTTCTATATCTGAAGAATCTACTTAGAACTGAAATGATACCCAACTACATTATCTACAGATGAGATGACTATGTATGTATGTATGATTACTCTCCACATTGGAATATTTAATTAGACCCCTTTGAAGGGTAATGGTATGGAAATTGCCTGTTAACTTGAATTTCGTGCTATATGTGTATGCAAGTATTTTGTAACTGATAGAGATGAAATTCAGCAACAAGACAGATTCTTAGGTAGAAATGGACAGAAACTTTGTTGTTTCAAAATTCTTTGCTTTTGATAAAGCTTTATTAAGTCATAAAATACAGAATGGAGAATTCTGCTGGCTTCATAGTCACTGGAACTTGTTATTATCTTCCAACCATAGCTTGAATTATTGCACATCTCTCAAGAAGATCTATTTAATACTTGACATTTTTTACCTTTGCTTCTACTCTAGTTGATTATAGGATATTTACAATCCTTCAATGAATAGGAAGAAAATATTTTTAAAAAGCTGTGCCGTTTGAATAATATAACATAATGAAATCCACATTATAAAAATCATTCTTTAATAACATGAATAATAGTATAAAAATCACCAAGATATCATTAACTTTAAGGAAGGAAGAGTTGGGGAAACATTACATCATTTTACTAGCTACTATGAAGTTTGCTACTGAGGTAAGTAGTCTTCATCTTATAACCACAATTGGGAGTGGAGTTTCAGTTATTAAGTGATGTAGTCTTTAAGGCAGGCATGTCAAACTGCCGGCCCACAGGCTGGATATGTCATGCCGAAACCGTGCCCACCCCATTGCCAGCAATGGAGAAAAAGTCAAGATACATCGTGCACCATCACATGACATCACATTTGCTTTAAGCAAATAATCATGTAGCCAGCCTGATTTTTTTTTAAAAATTAATCACAGAGCATCACATGGTTGTTAAATGAATCCAGCTTCCCCAATTGACTTTATTTGTTGGAAGCCATCTGGGAATGAAATAAATCATGATTACATGACTGAGAGATGCAACTATCAAAAACCAGCTGTTCACAGTAGCTAAATTTAATAAAAAATAAATGCAAGCTGGTAGTCAAACACCTGAATTGTGATCACATGTATTATATTGATAGTATGATGGTTGTAACTTTGAGAATGGATCGAAAACCACTTTTCCAAGGCTCTTTTCAGCTTGAACCATCATTAAACATATTGCACACACATGCACATTAAACAAACCATTGTTAAGTTGAGAACTACCTCCAACTATGTTTACATATCCAGATTCCACTTTTAATTGATCATTTATTTTATCTTTTAAAAACTACCACCTAACTTGTGGCACACCTTTTTTGCAAAGATTGGATAATGATCTAAAATGCTGATGCATTGATTAATTTTTCAATTGTAAATGCAGATTAGAAATAGAAAATAATTAGAAACTTGGGTTTATGTCTGTGCACCGAGAAAGGAAGTTACATCCAGAAAATAAAAGTGTAGCAGGGTTTTTTAATGAGACTATTAAATGCTTCTTTTTATGATAATGTAGGCTAAAATGGAATTGTTTTTCAATACATGATTACCTTTTTGGAAGTCATTTGCAAAGGTATTTGTTTATCATGCAAATTGAAGCATAATAGTTATCTTAATTTCTTCACTGTAATCACCAATTAAATTCTTCTTCTCACACAGCAGTTTCATTCAGGAAACCACACAAAACATTGTTTGGCTTTTGTCTCTTTTAGTTTCCATGCTAAGTACAATCAAAAAGGTTGACAGTATATGATTACAAATGATCTCTCTCTGCAGGGAAACTATTCCAATATTATATTTGCACCTTTCCATTCATTATTAACAGTCTTGTGTCTGTGATCCTATATTGCAGTGCTGTAACTGGCATTCTGAAATACTGTAATTCTTCTTTCAAAGTCAGATCGGAAATTTATGATAGGATTAATGCAACTTAGATTATTTTATTCAGTACATGATCATCATGCCATTTTGGGAATTTATGTGTACATACTAAAAGGACTATAAAGTTTGTGGCATGCTGATGAAAATATGAAATACAAAGGCACAAAATAAATGAAATTGGAATACAGCAAGAAAAAAGAAAGATGCAGCTTCCTATCTTTTTGTGTATATCCATCCATCCATAATGAGCAGTCCTGATTCCAAGAGCCTAATTTAAATGAGAATTTAATTTTTCAATGTACTGAAAAATTATCATCCTCAAACTAAAACTATTCCCCAATAATAATGAAAATGTATTGATGGATTGTGGTAATTCAAGGTGACATCCATAAACATGAAGGAAAAGTTCTACTTGAGCAATAGAATTTCTTTCTTTATCTTCCCTTGCTCTGCAGGGCCTGCAACCTTCAAAGAATAGGGTATGCAAGAAACATAAGAAAATAAGAATCCATTCTACTATTAATGTTCATTTTGCTGGTGGATGGACAGAACTGAATGCAACCATCAGGGTTAAAGCAGAATCAAAATTTAATGCAAAATAAAACACCTAATTATAACTGAATTAATGTTTCATATTTCATGTAAAACATTAGTTCTATTCAGGCAGAGCCTTCATCTATAGATTTGAGCAGGTGGCATATGGTGGCTGCCCTTCTGTATGCTGGGGAGGTCTCTAAGACAGTATGATTGTTTGAAGAGGAAAGCTTTCAATGCATGTGACAGATTCCATGTGAAATGGAATCTTGACTCCGTGGTAGGCAAGCACATTACCTGTTCAGTGGTGTCATTAGCACAGCTAAAAGAGGAGGGGCTCCTATGTTGTTGAAATCAAGGAAAACACAAAAATATCTGAACAGGACTCTACTTGTTCTGACATTAGTGTACAAATTGAATCTGTCTTCTTAAACCGAATCTTGAATCCTGACTATAGTTGAATTGACTATTCTAATTAATTAGAGTGAATGAATAAAGTATTCACTGTCTGAATGCTTCTTGAACTCTATACGGATATCTTTTTCTGGAATTATTCATTCACTTATTATTAACAACACAGATGTAGGATTGATATGCTTGTTCTCTCTCCCTCTCTCTCTCTCTCTCTCTCTCTCTCTCTCTCTCTCTCTCTCTCTCTCTCTCTCTCTCTCTCTCTCTCTTATAGATGTATTGTTTTTATGTGAGAAATAGATTGCAAAGAAGTGAAATTGAATGGCATATTCTGATACACTCTGTATTTCAGAACATCCTTCCAGTTGTCAGCATCCGCACCATAAAGAAGTATGGTTTCAATTTTATTTCTGAAATATGAGTCAAGCATTGTTGCCAACACATTTTTCCCTGTCAAAACATTTCACATTCTAGGGCTGGCAGACAGCTTTTAGCTTATATATTTTCCCCAGTTTTATTGAGACAGAATATTTCTCTCTCTCTCTCTCTCTCTCTCTCTATATATATATATATATATATATATATATATATATATATATATATATATATATATATACACATACATACATACATACACACATACACATACACACACACACACACACACATGAACATATACATTAATATAGAAACAAAATTAGATTCTGAATTGATACGTAGCAGAACCTGTCTTACAGATATGCCATCATTCCTTATTTTGTCTGTGATATTTTGTAACAGTTGGAGGATGGAAATCAAAGAGACAGTTGAATTCAAATCAGAGTGAGTGAATCGCCTTTTCTTGCTCCAGCACTCCTACATTTTTTTTATTGTGTTTATTCATTTATTAATCAAATTTGTATAGCAGTCCATCTTATAAAAAGCAACTCTGGGAGGAATATAACAATTGAATAAAACAACACATATGTTAATATAAAAATCCAGATAAAGAACATTATTTTATCTGCATCTTTGAGGGAGATCGGTGGTACAGAAATGTGAAAAATAAAGAGATAAATAAATAATATTGTAAAAGTAAATATTATACAAACAACTATATAAACCCTGAACAAAGAGAGGATAAGAATTGCTACCTCAGCAATAGAGCATATCTCCAGTTCCCTGAGAGCTCCAGGTCCAATAAAATAACCAGGTCTTGAGGAATTTCTGGAATGTCAACATGGAAGAGTTGATCTCATTTTCAGGGGAAAAATATACCACAAAGTGGATGCCATGGCAGAGAAGGCCCATCTCTTGGTCTCACCAAATGTAGGCTCTGGCTAATGATACTGTAGCTGATGCCTTCTCTGCGAAATGCCTATATTTAGGATCATGATATCGTTAGCTGTTATCACTGATTGATTAATTGATATCCACAATTATTATTTTTATAAATAATTAAAGGTAGTGAACATATTAATAACTCCTTCATCTCCTATTTTATCCACAAAACAATCCTGCAAATTGGGTTGGGCTGAGAGAGAGTGACTGACTCAAAGTCATTCAGTCGGCTTGCATGGCTAAGGTGTCACTAGGCCTAGCACACCTCCGCACAATGCAGGATTTGGGAAATGTTTGTGTTGGCCTGTCTGCAGCCCTCTGCAATTTCTGCAACCTCTGCTTACCAATCAACCCCTTCACAGTGTAGGTATGTGGCAATGGCTATGGGCAGTTGTGGGCAATTCTAAATCACCCTTAACTCTTATATCTGCATAGTTAGACCATAGTTAGACAAAATCAAACATGCCCAGCATTGCCCTGTTGCTATTCAAATTAACCTAATAATTATATCAAATATAGTACTTTTCCAACATTCATGCTTTAAAAATGTCAGTTGGCTGATTTCATGGTTCATCTTGCTACAATGGGGGCAGATAACTATTCAGCAACTGTCAAAACCCTACAGTATGTCGACAGGATGAATGTAGTTTGAAGCTGGAAGACAAAAGATGCCTCTGGTTTTATATCTCATTATAAATCATAACTTCATCCAAATGTACAATAATGTTCCCTTGTAGATGATCAATAAGAGACACAAATTTGTCACTTAAAGAAAACCTGGCAATAATGTATTGAAAGTAATACATAATAACACCAGCAAAACCTCATCCTAGTTGAACAGTAAGCTGCTGATTAATAGCCAGCCAGAAAGTACTGCAATTTTTCCTAAATGGTAAATCTCTGACCAAATGGCATGGTGCGTGGTGTAGCATGGCATGGCGTGGCAAGTTATGGAAGTCAAGGTAAGGCAAAATAATTTATGTAAAATGTTATATATTTTAAAGTGTCAGAGCCTATTAAGCATATGAAATCTAGCAAAGCTACTGGATTCAATGACATTCAAATTGCTCAAGTAAACATTCTGGGGTTTAGATCAACAAAATGACAAAGGACTCAGCTTGCTCTGCTGTTATTCCTTTGTATGACTTGGTTAGAGTCTTTAGAGACTAACAATGTCTACCTTCATATGGGGTAAAGCTAATAGTCACTTTCTGGGTAAATAACTAATGGCATTATTTCATAAAGATAATTAGCAGAAGTTAAAATTTAAGTGTGCAGTGTTACTGTAACACTAACAGACAGTGAAAGTGCAGGAAAATGGCAAGCAGACTGCTAAATTGCAATGAGAATTGAACAGAAGTATAATAAAATGTCATTCAGCAAATCAATCAATGGTATCTAGGATATTTTTTCTGTCTGAGTAATATCATTTTCCAAAGGATATTGCAGAACTGAAAAGATTTCAAACAATGCCAAATGAGAAAGATCAAGGGCATGGAAAGTAGAAACTGAAACATCGGTATCGCTTATCTTAAAAGAGAAACAAATAATCTGAGCAGAATATGATCATACAAAGTACTGAATACTGTTTAGGAAGGATATCTAGAGATCTAGTCATTTATATCTCATATCTGAAGAATAGGAAAATAACAAATAAAACAGCAGTACATTCAATACTACTAAAAAGGTCCTCAGCACAGTACGAATATTGCTAAATATTACTGTCAACTTGAAATAGATTTCATATTTATCATGGAATATTATTTTCTGATCAGACATCAGATTGGGGGCAGAACCAGAGTGCAGGGCAGCCCAAAGTACAGAGAATGGGGGAGAGATAGGCAGGTGGGGATAGTTGAAGCTGGGGCAATTCACTTAGGGCAGTACAAGTGGGAGGGCCTCACCTAATTTCTGCAGCTGGGATTACCGGAACTGCTATCACTAAGCAGTGCAGTCACATAATATTTTACTTAATGACCCCTTTGCTTAATGATGAAAATTCTGGTCCCAATTAGAGACCTTGATAAATATTTTTTTTTAAAAAAAACCTACACATAAATAAAATGTCAGATAGCAGGATGTGTATACAGTTTGTCATGCACTAGAATGTAAAAGATAGCAAACCAAGGAAACGGTGTGTATTCTCTAGAGTTCATATACCTAATAGCTTTTTGCAGTTTACAGTCTGAAATAATTTCCTTAGTACATTTCTTGCTTCATTTTTATAAAGTTAGACAGTTTTCAGTCAGCATGAGAATACAATTGATTGCCTAGAAATCATGCTGTGCATGTAGTCTGAAATTTAACATGTTAGAGTTCATTGATATATTGTATATTTAAGGAAAAGCACTTGCTTTCTGTTCAGATACCCAGTGGACTCTTACCCTTGAATTGGAAATATGCCATCTCTATGCTTTTTGTTAAAGAGTAACAATATAAAATGTATCAATGTTTAAAGCCAACTGACATGCAATATTTATCCAAATCTGAACCACATGTTTGTAAAATTTTAAATCACAGAAGGTGGTTTCTTTATGCTCACATCTGGAATAATCCATTTCTCAAAGGAAGACTTTGATTGATATATATATATATGTTTTCGTAGATTTTCACGGGTACGGGTATGCGAATATGCCAAGACCTGCATATGTATCACTGAACCCTGCTCTGCAGTACTTTTCATACTCAGGTTACCTCAGTACGAAAAGCATTATTTTCCTTTTCTCCTACAAGAATCTCTACAGATGTGCAATTGGTGCATAGTCGTCATTTCATGACAGAAACATCAGGTTCTTGTTTACATATGTAAATGAACTAGGCAGGACAAAATAAAATGTAATATTAACTTTAACTGTCACAAATTTAATATGATGGATACAAAGTTACTATAGGCCCTTCCATACAACCATCAAAAGCTTCCTGATTAGTGTCATCTAAAATATTTGGTATCCACCCCTCGCTGTATCATCTGCAAATACTATTTTCTAAATCTTATCCAATCAATTCTACATATGTATAAAAATTGCAAGCATAGAATGGAACCCTGCAGTGCTCCACTCAATATTTACCTTCAATCTGATGCAGTGGCATTGATGTATTGATATCTGCTCATTGATTTTACTGTAGAATATGTAGTATTGTAGCACTGAGGTTTGGAGTCTATGTAAAACAAGGATCTTTAAATTCTCAATTTTTAACTTAATTTTAATTATTAATTGGTTACTTTACTGACTGTTTAATTGATTTGTTTAACTGATTGCTAAAATAGTTGACATTTTTATCCAGCCAGAGTTTGAGGATAAGCACTGGATACACATTTTTCTAAACTATTAAATGAGAAAGAACAAATGAATGAAAACTAGGTTCCTGTAGGAGAATCATTCTATCACCTCTTCATGTATAAAAACTTGTCTGGGATGACACAGATATAAGGGGCAATAATGTTTCATGCCCCGATACTTAGATTGCCATTGTTAAACTATTACTTTATTTTACCAGCACTGTTTTTATTCATCCATCTTCTTGAAAGCTTGTATTTTATCCTTTATAAATTTTTACTCTTAAAATTCCAGCCGTCCGCTTTGATATTTCAGAACATTTTTTCTTTTCTTTTTTAAAGAATTTATGAAAAACAATATGGAAGCAGAATGGAACATTTATATATAATCCACAATTCATATTTGTGCAGTAATAACTCATTCAGGCTCCCTAATGCAGAAAGCACAGGGGCAAACATAATCACCAGAGTTTACACTTCGTAAATGTGGAAGAACTGTAATGAATTCCATCGTGAGCCCATATTTTTATAAAGGGTGTTGACAAAATCTAAAAAGAGACAAAAAGGCATCTGAAGTTTATTCAAGCTCTCAACAATATTATATTCATATATTTTATGAAATCTTTTGTGGAAATGTTAGAAAAAGTTTGTAAACACTGAGAGAATAGTACTTCTAATAAGTTAAGATCAAAGGGTGTAATATATACAGATTTCTATTGAAAAAAAGTTATTGACTTTGTCATTTTTATCACTACTGAAAATACTTTTTTGCCAAAAATATTAATCAGAAAGTCATGTTAACAATGAGCTTCTTTCAAATTTAATTTAACATTAGAAGATTTATATCACATTTTAAAATACATACATTACCAATATATTCTAGAAATGTTGCTTTAGTAATGATACACTTAATGGATGATACACCAGTTAAACTTATTTGGCATTGTTTTGAAGCCATCAGAGAAATAAATTAAAAGTAAGCAGCTGATTTTTTTTTCAGTCAATATGGTCACCCCAATACCATATAAGTGGAAACAAAATAGATCTACTCTGAACTGAAAACATTTACCACTAAATATTTTCTACCTTATGTAATGAATTGGAAGAAAGCTTGGCAGTATCTCAGATAGAAAATTTAATCAATGATCATGGGCTGCCAGAAAATAATCTATATCCATTTAATGTTTTGATTTGTAAACAGGACTAATATTTAATCAATACTGTTTCAAACAGCAAAGAGCACTGTAATGTAAATACACTGACTTTTCAGACTTTAACAAATGTCACTGATTAAGCTAGTTTAGAAGGAAAATCAAAAGTACATTTACAAATGCTACTATCAAATAGAAATACTTTATATTTAAGGAAAGTTTTAAAATATATTATGAAATGTCAATGAAAATGAATCCTGAAAGCATGAACCATATCCAGAACTATTTCAAATTCTGAAAATGCTATCAATCATCAAAACATACTTTTCTATCCAGAAAATGTTTTCTAATTATTATCTGTTCTAAAGCACATTTGAAATACTTTGCATTGAATGATATTCTTTAAATCATCCTATAATTGTTATTCTTTATAAGTGACATGTAGTATTAAACAGAAAGCTAAACTTGAAGATTCATAAATTGATTAGGATCTTTCCATTTTAATTACAGTTTTTGAACTGCAAGACTATAAATAGGCTTGCAAAAGCTTTCTTAAAATTTATGTTAAAAAAGCCCAATGTTAAAATAATTATGATATATTAAATAAAATAAAGTATTATATACAATAGACATGGTATCATAGAACAAATTTCTCAACTAATTTAACAGAACGTGAGTTAAGTGAAAAAAAATTAAATTTCCCACTATAGTATTCAAGTGGAATACTAGCACATTCAACAATCTGATTAGCCTTGAGCCACTTAGAAGCTTAATGATCTGTCATATATTCTGATTATTTTTTACCAATTTGCAACAACATGTGATCCAGATGCCAGTTTATGTCAATGGTCTTGCCTTCAGTGCAAGGTATCCATTACCAATCCATGATGAAGACTGTTATACAGTAGTTTAAGTTAAGAAGCATCCTGGATCCTGGATACAGGGGAATCTCACTTACATAGACATATAGAAAACTTACAACAAAAAAAGGCCCACTGGTTTATCGAGTTACCCTTTGAGTTGTATTTATTTGTTTGTTTGTTTGTTTGTTTTATTACTTTTATTCTTTTATTTTATAGTTTTTTATTTATTTATACATTTATTTTTTACATTTTTGTCTGATGACCCACTACCTCTACTGGAAGTTGAATCCAAGTTTCCACTACTCTTTCTGTAAAGTAATACTTTTGAACTTCTCTCCTGTCAGTTTGAGGTTATGCTCCTGTATTTTTATTTTTGCTTAATAGTTGGTGCCTTCTGTGTGCTTTCATTCTGTGTGCTTTCATTCCCACCCTTAAAATGTCTTCCCCCACCCCAAAAAAAAAACCACTTTGTGAAAAGACCGAAATCATATTGTCCAAATTTGCTTATTTTTCTGTTGAATTTTTATGGTATGACCTAAGGATGCTGAATAGGCACAAATGGACCCACAAGGGCATGAGTTGACCACTGCTGGTTTAAAAACATGAAAGAAGACTTTTTTTCTCAAGTACCCAAATATAATCTTTAATCAGTAAGAAATATATTTTTCTTTTTTTTATTGGAAAGTTTTATACAATATACATCCCAAGACCCACCCACCCCTACCCACTCCTTCCCCACTTCCCAGAGCTGAATACAGGGTTACAAATAAACAATCAACCTCTAAAAAAAACATTACCCAACTATACAAGTAACCAAGTCCATAATGCACTTTAACTCCCTTATAACATAAATATAAACAAATTAAATATAAATATAATAATATAAACAAATAAATATTGTTAAACCATACTAAAACTAATAAAAAAACTATTAATAATACTCTAAAGTTTACTCATAGGCTAAATGAAACTTTTTAATCCCATATTTATTCTGAATATAATCTATCCATCTTCTCCAAATCGAAATATATCTTTCTTGTGAATGATCCTTCAAGTAAGCAGAAATTTTTGCCATTTCTGCTAAATTTGACACTTTAAGCGTCCAATCTTCTATAGTAAGCAAAGAATCTTTCTTCCAATATTGCCCTACTAATAACCTTGCAGCTGTCATAAAATTCAACATCAAATTAGTTTCTTTAGCATCACAATCTACAATAACACCCAACAAAAATAGTTGTGGCATGAACTTTATCTTTCTTTTAAAAATCTTTTGAATGTTCCACCAAATCTTAATCAAAAAAGCTTTTATATTTCTACAAGTCCACCAAATATGAAAATAGGTTGCATCCAAGCTACCACATTTCCAGCATTTGGGCTGTAAATTGGGATACATATAAGATAGCTTTTTGGGATCCAAATGCCACCTATAAAACATTTTATAAAAATTTTCTCTTAAATTTTGAGCCTGGGTAAATTTTACATTTCTAACCCAAATTACCTCTCATGTATCCAATGAAATTGGTTCTTGAATATTTTGAGCCCATTTTATCATAGAATCTTTAACTAAATACATTTCAGAATACAATTCTATTAAAACATTATAAATTCTCTTTATGTGGGCTTGATTTGAATCTTTAATCTGTTTTACCAAATTCTCATCCCCTAAAGTAATACCAACCTTTTGATCTAAGCTCCACCTAACCAACAATTGGTTATACTGAAACCAAGACTGTACAATATTTTCTTGCTTTAACTCAACTAAAGATTTTAATTGCCAATCCTTCCCTACTAATCTAAGTAATTCCTTACAAGAAATCCTATCCAAGTTCACACCCCTAGATACCCCCTATATTGCGTGTCCAGAAATCCCCCAAATTGGTATTTTATAATTTAATCTATAATAATATTTCTTCCAGACACGCAATAAAGCACTTCTTAAAATATGGGATTTAAAAACCCATCTAATTTTTATCATAAATTAGATATGCATGCCATCCATATAGTAAATCCCATCCCTCGAGAGAAAGTATATTTTTATTTCTTAAATTAAGCCAATCACTAATCAATGTTAAAGCCACCACATCATAATATAATTTCAGATTAGGTGCCTTAAGTCCTCCTCTTTCCCGTACATCTTGTATAATCTTGAACTTAACTCTTGGTTTTTTCCCCGCCCAAATAAATGTATTAATACCCTTCTGCCATTCATCCAAATTGGCATCTTTTTTCAAAATAGGTATCATTTGAAACAAAAAAAGAAACTTTGGAAGAACATTCATTTTAACCGCTGAGATTCTCCCCAGCAAAAATAATTGCAGTTTTTTCCAATCATTTAAATCCCTTTGCACTTTTACCCATAGTGTCTCATAGTTATTTTTATACAATTTAACATTAGAAGCTGTAATGTATACTCCCAGATATTTAACCTTTTTCACTATTTCAAAACCTGTCAATTTAGCTAACATATCCTTTTCCTTCACAGACATATTTTTGGGTAATATTTTAGTCTTGTTATTATTTACCTTAAAACCAGAGACTTTCCCATACTGGGTTATGATTTCCACCAAATCCCTTACCAAGTGTGTCGGTTGAGATAATGTCACAATCAAATCATCAGCAAAAGCTCTCAACATATAATCATCATTATTTATTTTTATTGCCTTTATTGTAGTTTATTCACAAATTTTAATTAGTAAAATCTCCATTGTTAAAACAAATAAAAATGGGGATAATGGACATCCCTGTCTTGTACCCTTTTCAATTTTAAATGCTTCTGTTAATCCCCCATTAATTATAATTTGTGCCGATTGTTGTTGATATATAGGCTTAAGAGCATATAAAAATTTATCCCCAAAATTCATTTTCTCTACAACTCTCAATAAAAATTGCCAATTTAACTGATCAAAAGCTTTTTCAGCATCCAAAAATATCAAAGCCGCAGGGATTTGATTATTCTTGTCCAAATACTCAGTTAAATTAATAATTTGTCTTACATTATATTTCATATATCTCCCAGTTATAAATCCAGATTGATCACTATGGATCAATTGCTTCAAAACATGCATTAATCTATTTGCCAATATTTTCGAAAAAATTTTATAATCTGTGTTCAAAAGCGATATAGGTCTATAATTCTTAGATCTTGATCCTCTTTTGGGATCAACGATATAAAAGCCCTTCTCCCAGATGGAGGTACCTCTGCTCCCAACAAAATACTGTTAAAAAGTTCCTTTAGGGTTCTATCATTTCTTCAGATAACATTTTATAATAGATTGCTGTTAATCCATTTTACCAGGAGCCTTATTTGATTGCCCAAATAATTTCCTCAGAAGTAATTAAACAATTCATCTCATTTCGTTGATCATTTGAAAGTCTAGGAAAATATGCTGCCTGTGGATACTTTCTATATTTGAAGCTTGTATGCTTTCACTAGCATATAACTTTGAGTAAAAATCTAAAAAACTCCTTTTAATCAAATTTTGTTGATATACCTCTTTACCTTTATAATCTATTTTCTCTATGATCCTTGACTTCTGTTTCTTCTGTAATTGATAAGCCAACTACCTACAAGGCTTATTTGTGTTACAAAATGTGTTATGTTTCATATAACGCAAGTTAATTGCAATCTGATCAGCCATTAACATATAAAATTGCTCCTTAAGCATATTTATAGAAGCCTTTAACCTATTGTCCAATGGATTCAAAATAAAAGCCTTCTCTTTCAGTTTAATCTCTTCTTCCAACTCTTTACGTTTTTGCATCTGTTTATGCCTATGCGCATTGTTCATATGAATCAGAACCCCTCTCATGTAAGCTTTACTAGCATCCCAAACCATTGCCATCGAGATACCCTTATACATATTCAAAAGAAAAAATTCATTCAAATATTATCTACATTTCTGTGAGATCCCCTCATATCTAAATAAATTTTCATTCAATCTCCAAGTCCTTCTATTCCCGTCTTCAACAAATAACTCCAACCATACAGGACTATGGTCTGACAATATTCTAGGGAAAATCTTGGCATTCTTGACCCTAGAAAAAAGATCAGTGGTAATTAGAAAAAAATCAATTCTGGAATACGGTTGATGTCTGTCCGAAAAAAGAGTAAAATCTCTGTCCTCGATATTCTGTTCTCGCCAAATGTCTCTGAGTTCCAAACCGTCCTTCAAATCAAAAAAAAGCTTTAGGTAATTTAGCGTGATTGGAAGATTTAAAAAAACCCTTCTTGTCCTTATTTGAATCTAAAACACCATTCCAATCACCCATCATAATAACAGATTTATAATCCAATTGAGTTAGTTTCTGATGTAACAACTTATAAAACTGTTTTTGTTGTTGATTAGGGGTGTATAGTCCAACAATAAGAAATTTCTTGCCTTGTAATACTAAATCAATGATAACATATCTTCCTTGTATATCAGAATCAATTAATTTAGCTGATAAGTCTTTTCTTACATAAATAACTACACCCCCTTTTTTTCCGGAGCAGAAGCTATAAAATGTGATCCCAACTCGGAATTAATCAAATACTTTTGATCCTTTAAAACAATATGAGTCTCCTGCAAGCAAACAACATCATTCTTATGTTGTTTCAAATAATGAAATACTTTCTTTCTTTTCTGTGGTGAATTCAGGCCATTAATATTCCATGTCAGAAACTTTGCCATCCTTAATGGCCTGAAGCCTCTGGAACACTACTTGAAGATCAGCTGTTGATGATCTCTTTGGTCTTGTCTCTCCCAAGGGCTCTGTAGTAATCAAACCTTGTATTATGGATCCAACATCAGCCTTCTGCTGTTCCTTTTCTTTATGTCCATGTGCAGCACGAGTCATTCTCTGTTCCTTTGGATCACCTTTTACCTCCAAACACTGTTCCATAGGTCCAGCCTGTAAATCTCCTACAACCAATGACATTGTACCTTCAGCTGGCTGTTCTTCCGGCCTTTCTTCTATTCTCTTAGGTCGTGGAGATGGTGGCAAACCTGCTTTCAGGACAGAAGTATAAAAATCTTTTGCTTTTGATATTGTATTAAGTCTATAATGTGTCCCAGCGTAGTTCACCACTATTCCAACAAGTATCTCCCATCTAAACTGAACCTGTCAATTTTTAAGCTCCTCAGCCAGAAAAGCAAAATCCTTTCTTTTTCTAAGGATTTTTGGAGGTATTTCTTTTAAGATTATAACATTTTAAAATCTCTGCTTATAAAAAGCCTGTATAATTTCATTACGAAGTGATCTCCTAGAGAAATAAATAATCACGTCTCTAGGTAAATTTCTCTGCCTCACAATCCATGAATTGTCTCTAAATATTTTGTCTATCTCTCTCAATATTTCCTCAAGTTCACATCCCAAAATAGGAGCAATATCTCTTGCCACCTCCCATCCAGATCCTCTCACAGATTCTCATTCAATCCTCTTATTCGCAAAGCAAATTCCATGTCTCTATATTGTGATATGGTAACTTCATCCTGTGTTGTATGAATCTAAGCTGTGTATTAACCCAGTAATTACCAGTTAGTTTTGCATATTGTCAAAGCAAGAATATACAGTATTTGCAGCATTGACATCCAGCCCCCCTTACAAGAAGGACAGATCCTGTAAGGTAAACAAAAGCATATGTTAAGGGTTATCTTTCGGTTTGCTGGGGTGTTTCACATGAAACCTTTCGATCAATCTGTCAGCGTTCACTTCACTAGATTTCACCCAGGTGGCTTCAGACAATGGGTATCCCTTCCATTGTACTAAGTACTGTAATTTCCCTCTAAAGATTCTGGAGTCAAGAATACGTTTCACTTAATAGTGGGTCTGCCCTGCACTTTCAGATTTTGATGGTGTCTTCTCCAGGCTGCGTGCCAAGGGAGATGGCAAAGTTTTTGACCTGGAATGTTAATGGCTTGAATTCTCCTCAGAAACGGAAAAAAATCTTTTATTATTTGAAGCAACATACCAATGACGTTATTTGCTTACAGGAAACTCATATCTTACTCAAAGATCAGAAATATCTAGTCAATGCTCGTTTGGGATCTCATTTTGTATCCTTTGCTCCTGGAAAGAAAGGGGGAGTTGTTATATATGTCAAACAAAACCTACCAGCTTGTCTGGTAGAATCAGATCCCCAGGGGAGATATGTGATGATTGAACTTGGTATATATGGTAAGAAGGTACTTATAGTGGGACTCTATGCTCCAAATCAGCAACAGGAACAATTTTATAAGCTGTTACATCAAAAAATAACATTGCTCGACTATAGATCAGTGGTATTAATGGGGATTGGAATGGTGTCTTAGATATACAAAGGGATAAGAAAGGTTCCTCTCCCTTTCTTAAACAAGCAAGGTTACCTAAAGCCTTTTTTGATATGAAGGAAGACTGGGAATTAAGGGATTATTGGCGGGAATGTAACCAAGAGGAGAGAGACTTCACTTTTTTTTCTGATAGACACCAATCTTTTTCAAGAATCGACTTTTTTTTTATTACTACGGATTTGTATAATAAAGTAAAGAATGTAAAGATTTTTCCTAGATCACTGAAGGATCATAGCCCAGTCTGGATGGAGCTGATTCAAGAGAAAGAGGAAAGGAGATCCTGGAGAGTTAATGAAAATTTGTTCAGACAAGAGAAGAATGTTCAAAAGTTAAAGGAGTGTTTAAAGGATTATTTTGTTTTGAATATGTATAAGGGGACCTCAATGTCAATGGTATGGGATGCAGGTAAAGCATTTATGCGTGGTGTTTTGATAAAAATGAATAATTGTCATAAGCGGAACCAGATTCAGAAACGTAGAGAACTTGAAGATGAAATTAAATCAAAAGAAAGGTCCTTGATTTTAAATCCTTCTGATGAAAGTATTAAAGAATCTGTAAAGTTATTAAGGTCACAATTTAACATGTTGATAGCAGATCAAGCTGCAACTAACTTATTGTTTATGAAACAAAATACATTTTGTAATGCTAACAAGCCTGGGAGATGGTTGGCTTATCAATTAAGAAAGAAACAGAGACAGAGAATAATAGAGAAAATAAATTACAAGGGTAAACTAGTTTTTCAGAAGGAATTGATCAAAAAATCTTTTTTGGACTACTATCAAAAGTTATACAAATCTACTAACGTGCAACTTCTAGATATAAATAAATATTTAGCTGAGGCAAGTTTCCCCAAATTAACTGAGGATCAGAAACATGAAATTAATGGCTTAATTACTAAGGAGGAAATTGCCTCAGCAATTCAACAATTGAAACTAGGGAAAGCACCGGGTACGGATGGGTTAACAGCTGTTTATTATAAAGCTCTAAAGGAGGAGATGATCCAACCATTAAGTGATCTTTTTAATGGTATCTTACAGGGTTTAGAGATTCCTCCTTCATGGCGTAGTGCTTTTATATCATTGATTCCAAAGGAGGATCAAGATCTTACTTTACCAAAAAATTACAGGCCTATATCTCTTTTAAATGTGGATTATAAGATATTTGCAAAAATTTTGGTAAATAGGCTTATGAGGGTCGTGCATCATCTTGTGCATAAAGATCAATCAGGGTTTATAACTGGAAGGTACATGAAAAATAATGTTAGACAAATTATTAATTTATTAGAATATTTAGACAAGAACAACCAAGTTCCTGCAGGGCTCATATTTTTAGATGCTGAAAAAGCATTTGATCAATTGAATTGGCATTTTATGTTAAGAGTAATGGAAGAAATGAATTTTGGCGAAAAGATATTACAAGCCTTACGGTAATATATCAAAAACAAACGGCACAACTTATTGTTAATGGAGGTTTGTCGGAGGTTTTTACAATAGAGAAAGGTACTAGACAGGCGTGCCCTTTATCGCCATTGTTGTTTGTTTTAACATTGGAAATATTATTGATTAAAATTCGAGAGTCTCAGGAAATTAAAGGAATAGAAGTTAATAAAAAAGAATATAAGTAGAGAGCTTTTGCGGATGACTTGGTTGTTACTTTGTCGCAACCTGATTATTCTGTAGTAAACTTATTACAGTTGATTCATCATTATGGTTTGGTTTCGGGTTTCAAGATTAATGTAAATAAGACTAAAATTTTACCTAAAAATATGTCTAGTCAGGAGAAGCAGATTCTGGCCAACTTGACGGGTTTTGAGATTGTTAATAAGGTAAAATATTTGGGGGTGATGCTGTCTGTTTCTAATGTAAAATTATTTAAAAATAACTATGAAAGGTTGTGGGTCAGGGTACAGAAGGACTTGAAGAATTGGGAGAAGTTGCAATTATCTCTCATGGGAAGAATTGCAGTGATAAAAATGAATATTCTACCCAAGTTTCTTTTTCTGTTTCAAATGTTACCGATTTTGAAAAATGAGATTAACTTAAGTGAGTGGCAGAAGGGTCTTAATAAATTTATTTGGGCAGGGAAAAAGCCAAGGGTTAAGTTTAAAATTATGCAAGACTTCCGTGAGAGGGGTGGACTCAAGGTACCAAATTTGAAATTATATTATGATGCGGTGGTTTTAACACTAATTAGTGATTGGGTAAATTTGACAAATCCGGAGATACTTCATTTAGAGGGATGGGATTTACTTTTTGGGTGGCATGCCTATTTAATATTTAATAAAAAAATGGATTGGGTTTTTAAATCTCATATTTTAAGAATCTCTTTACTTAGGACTTGGAGAAAATATTATAAAAGTGATTTTAAAGTTCCATTATGGGCTATACCTTGGCATGCGATAGAAGGAATAAAAAGAGGTGTAAGAATGGATATGGTGTCTTATAGTCAGCTACTTAGATGGGATGGGCAAAACTGGCAGTTAAGATTACGGGAAGACTTAGCGCAAGAAAATATTATTTATTCTTGGTTCCAATATAGGCAACTAGTAGATAAATGGAAGGTGGATTGTAAATTGGGTTTTCTTAGAGAAGATGAAAATCTTATTAAGCAAGTTAAGGATCAAAGACAAACCCATATTAAGAGAATCTATGGGGTATTAGTTGAAATGGATTCAGAATCGGAATTAATTAAAGACTGTATGATTAGATGGGCGCAGAATTTTGGTGTCCCAGTCTCATTGGATATCTGGGAAACCATCTGGGTGAGAAATGTCAAATTTACACAAGCACAGAACTTAAGGGAGAATTTTTATAAAATGTTTTATAGATGGCACCTTGATCCACAAAAAATGTCTCTTATGTACCCTGACATACAACCCAAATGTTGGAGATGTGGCTATATGGATGCTTCTTATTATCATATTTGGTGGTCATGTAGAGAGATAAAAGCATTTTGGATTAAGATATGGTGGAATATCCAGAGAATTTTTAAAAGGAGGGTAAAATTTACTCCGCAATTATTCTTGCTGGGTATAGTTACAGATTGTGATACAAAGGAGGTTGTATTGATGTTAAATTTGATTACAGCCGCGAGGCTGTTAGTTGGACAATACTGGAAGAAGGAGTCTTTGCCTACATTGCAGGAATGGTTTCTTAAAGTAGCTTATTTGGCGGAAATGGCAAAGATTTCGGCTTTCCTAAAGCAACAAACGCAAGAGAAGTTTCTTGTCGTTTGGGATAAATGGATAAAATTTATACAATTTAGATTGGGTACAAAAAAATATTATATAGCTTTTTCATAATTTTTATCTTTATATATAGAGAGATATATATACTTATATATATATTTTAATGTTACTTATAGATATTATATAAATTTTTTAACTTAATTTTTTATTTGTTAATTTTCAATTAAGCCTATATTCTGCTCTGGGAAGCTCAGGGGGGGGAAGGGAGGGTTTATGGTGAGGGGTGGGGGATGGGGGTTTTTTTATATGTAATGTTTAGTTTTTTTTTTTTGTATATGTTGTTTTCGTTTTGTATTGTTTTTGTCTTTTTGTAAAATTTATAAAACTTTCAATAAAAAAAAAAAATAGTGGGTCTGCCCTGCCACTACGAGGGGTCCAGGTGCCTTCTTTGGAGGAGGTCTCAAAGTGGAGCCCCGATAAGGCTTCAACAAACTACAATGGAAAACTGGGTAAATTTTCCCTAACAGTTTAGGGAGTTTTAGTTGTACTGTGACTGGATTGATGACCTTTACTATGGGGAAAGGCCCCAAGAATTTTGGTCCCAATTTCTTGCTGGGCAATTTGAGGCGTAGATATTTAGTTGACAGATAGACCTTTTCCCCAACTTGGAATGTTCTTTGGGGAGCCCTCTTTTTATCAGCCTGCTTTTTATAGGTTTCAAAAGTCTTTTTTAAAGCAGTTTTCGTGTTTTTCCAAACTTCTTCCCACCCTCTCACCCATTGATCAAGTGTCTGTGAAGCGGAGGGCAACTGAGGATATTCAGGTATTGGGTTAAATTCTTTCCCTGTGGCTACTTTGAAAGGCGTGTAGCCGGTGCTGCTGTGCACGGAATTATTGTACGCCACCTCCGCAAAAGGGAGGAGATCAGTCCAGTTCATCTGTTGGTAGGAAACGTAGCACCTAAGATACTGCTCCACCATTTTGTTAGCGGCTTCAGCAGCCCCATTGATGGCTGGATGAAAAGCAGATGATAACCCTTGAGATGATCCAATCAATGTAAGGAAATTTCTCCAAAACTTTGCTGTGAATTGCACCCCTCTGTCTGAGATTATTCGCTTAGGGGCACCATGCAGCCGGTAGATATGTTTCAGGAACAATTTGGCCAGCCGTTGGGCAGATGGGAGTCCTTTGCAGGCGATGAAATGAGCCTGTTTCGAGAAAAGGTCTATTACAGTCCAGATGACAGTATTTCCCCTACTTTCAGGTAGGTCCACTATAAAGTCCATAGCTATTTCTTCCCAGGGTTGAGAAGGGTCTGCCACGGGTTGCAGTAACCCAGGAGTTTTCCCCGGGATTCTTTTCATTGTGGCACATACAGTACAACTTTTTACATAGTTTTCCACATCCTTTTTCAGCACCGGCCACCAGAATTGCCGGCGGGTGAGGTGTAGGGTTTTCAAATATCCAAAGTGTCCAGCCTGCTTTACATCGTTGCTGTGGTTGAGAGCATTAAGACGGAGTGCTTCTGGCAAATATAACTTCCCCCCTTTGTAAGCCAAGCCATCCCTGCATGTTAGGGATGCTTGATTATCTTTGAACCATTGGTCAGTGAGGAGCTCTCGTTTTATTTTCTTCACTCCAGGGTCATCCGGATTGGGGACCCTGCGAGGTGTAAGTTGAGCAACGGTTTGTGGATTGGGAATAATTGCCTCGTTAACCTGCTCTCGTTCACTTTTGTACTGGGGTAACCGGGATAGCGCATCAGCTAGAAAGTTCTTTCCTCCTGGTATGTACTTTAGAGTGAAGATGAAGCGGTTAAAGTACTGTGCCCACCGTACTTGCTTTGGTGACAATTTGCGGGGAGTTTTCAGTGCTCTAGGTTCTTGTGATCTGTCCATATCTCAAATGGCACCTTGCTCCCTTCTAGATAGTGTCGCCAGTTCAATAGCGCCCACCTAATTGCGAAGGCCTCTTTCTCCCAGATTGCCCATCTTCACTCGCTCTCAGTGAATTTCTTAGAGGTGTAGGCACAGGGTTGCAGGATCCCATTTTTGTTCTTTTGAAGTAACACTGCTCCAACCGCCACATCGCTGGCATCGGCTTGAATCACAAAGGGTTCCCCTGGGCAGGGGTGCTTTAGAACCGGTTCAGCGGCAAATAGTCTCTTTAAATTCTCAAAAGCTGTTTGACAGCTCATTGTCCATGCTAGTGGTTGGCCCGGTCGTGGCTTCCCTCCTCCTTTGCCTGTTTTGGAGTAGTTCTGTAAGAGGAAGGGCAATCTCGGCAAAAGAAGGGATGAATTGACGATAAAAGTTGGCAAAACCCAGAAATCTCTGGAGCTGTTTGCGAGTCCTTGGGGGCTGCCATTCGATTATAGTTTTCACCTTAGCTGGATCCATTTCAATGCCCTCATTGGAAATTCGGTAGCCACGATAGTCTAATTGGGTTTGGTGAAATTCACATTTTGACAATTTGACATAAAGCTTGGCATTCAATAGTTTCTTTAACACTTCTCTCACTAGCTCTATGTGATCAGTCATATTTGTGCTGTATATCAGGATATCATCAAGATACACCAAAACCCCTTTGTACAAGTGATCATGTAGAACCTCATTGATCAACTGCATAAATACAGCTGGGGCCCCCTGTAGTCCAAATGGCATGACTTTGAACTGATAGCTCCCCATAGGACAGTTGAAGGCAGTTTTCCACTCGTCTCCCTCTTTTATTCTCACCCGGTAGTATGCCTCTCTTAGGTCTAACTTAGTGAAGACACTCCCCATAGCCAGATGGGTCAATAAATCCTTGAGGAGGGGGAGGGGGTATTTATTTTCCACACTTACAGCATTGAGTCCCTTGTAGTCTACGCAGAGATGAAGATACCCATCTTTTTTCTCTTTGAACAACACAGGGGCTCCCACGGAAGATTTGGCCCGTTCAATAAACCCCCTCGCTAGGTTTTTGTTCACATATCGCTGCATCTCCTCCATTTCGAGGGGGGACATAGCATACATCCTCGGATGTGGGAGTTTGGCTCTGGGCACCAGTTTGATGGAGCAGTCATTGGGTCTGTGAGAGGGTAGGGCATCACATTCTTTTTCACTGAACACCTCCGCCAGGTCCAAGTATTCTTTGGGGATGACTGGTTCACCTGGAGTCAGTGAGGCGGCCATGTGCGCTCGCTCATTGGGTGGCCTAAGATGCCCAGTAACATCTGTCGAATCAATGGGGGGATCAGGCCCTATAGGTAGTCTCACAATTCTCATTCCTTTCTCCCACCAGATAAACAGCTTCCATTTGTCCAGCCAAGCTAGTCCTAGGATCACTGCCTCGGTCATTTTTGGAGCCCCCAGGAAACGAATAAACTCCCAGTGTGCACCTATTTCTAGGCGTAAAGGCTCAGTTAATTGTGTAATAAGAGTCCCTCCCATCAGGGAGCCATCGGCTTGCTCAAATCTCATCGGTTTGGAAAGCTGTTTTGCCCTTATGCCCATTTTCATGGCAAACGCCAGACTAATAATGCAGCGGGTGCATCCCGAATCAATTAGTACGTTTAAGTCTATTTGTGCCCCAGACTTAGGGATTATAAGTTTGGCGGCCAGTGAAAAAGGCAGGATTTGTCGACTCACCATTGGGTCGTTTTCTCCTTCATCGTCGCTATCAAAGAAGGGAAAAGCAGGGGCAGGTCCACCTGGAGTCTTGGCATCCTCCTGTGTGTGGGGTGTAACCTGGGCAACTGGTTCTTGCATGAGTCGATTGGATTTTTCTCTCGTTAGCCGCTGAGCAGGTTTCTTTTGCATTGCTGGTCCTGGCTTGCTCTGCAGTCGAGGGTAGGGGGCTGGACAGGTGGCCGCTCGGTGTCCTCCTTGTCCACACTGGAAACACTCGAAGGAAGGGCGTGCAGGTGGCCTCGGTCTCTCAGCCCTTGCAGTAGTTGAAGGCTTTCGTGGGGGTGATTGCTGTCCAGGTAGCTCTGGTTGCTGTTCGGGTTCATGTGGGGGAGGCTTTTTATAGCGAGAGAGCTTAACATCTAGCTTCATGGCTGTCTGGTACCACTCCTGCAGCCGATCAGGTATTTCTCGATAGATGCAGGCCTGAGAGAGGTGATCGTCTAATCCCTCAATGAAGAAATGGATGAGGGACTGCTCAGGCCACCCCTCTATTCGACCTGCTATCTTGCGGAATTCTCGCACGTACTCCAGGGCAGGCCTCCCAGCTTGTTTTATTTTGTGAATTTGTCCTGCTGCTTTGAGGCCGATGGATGGGTCCTCAAATCGTTCTCTCAGACTTAAAAGAAAGCGGTGGGGATCTTCCAATTCGGGGGCCTGCTCGCTATATAAATGGTTCAGCCATTCAGATGCTTTTCCCTCTAGGTTGGACGCAATAACATTGACCATGGCCCCTGGTTCCGGGTACAGATAGGCCCCGTATTTCAAGTGAAAACGCACTTGGTTGAGAAAAAAAATCAGCTTCTCTTGGTCCCCATCAAAGGTTGCATTGAAGGGTGGTGCGAACACAGGCTGCTGTGACCCCCACTGGGGCTGGTTCCACGGCTGCTGGGCCCTCTGTTGCTGGCCAGTGGGGTTGGATGGCGCCCCCTGCTGCTGTAGGCCTCCCAATGGTGGCTGCGCAAGTGGGGGTTGTGGTGGTCTTCTCTGTTCTTGGACTACAGGGGGTGGTGATGCCCTCTGCTGCTGATGATCATTCATCTGCTGGGGAAACCCATCTACCCATTGCTGCAGATGCCTCAGACTGGAACTCACCCTCTCTTCAGGGTTGGGGTCTCTGGCTGGCAAAGGTAAGGTCTGACAGGCTTCCTGCTGGGCTCCCCACTGCTCTTGTGGCCACCCCAGTTGCTGTAGGCCCCAACCTGGCTGCAGATTTATGCCCAGGGGTTGCACGTTTGGGGGCTGTGGCCAACTTCCTTGCTGTGGCTGTTCTCCCCCCAGCTGCTGATTTCCTGGCTTCTGTACCACCCCAAGACATTGCAAGGCCTCTATTAGCTGTGGTAAGTTCAGAGGACATGGATCAGCCACTTGCTGGGAAACCCAATTTCCCCTTTGCTGCAGAGGATTCAGACGGGGATTCTCTCTCTCAGGGCTGGAGCCCATGGCAGGAACATTTGCAATAGAAGGGCTGTAGGTTTCACTTTGTAGGAACTGATTTCTGCTTTTCATTTCTAAGTTTTGAAATCTTTCCAACGACTCACGCATAACTGTGTTATCTGTCCATTCTGCTTTTGAAGTCTTCGCTCTCAGCTGGGAAATCTGCCAAATTTCTCTCTCCCCCGGCTTGCTGGCTGTCGCTTCCCCCCCCCCCCGGGAAAACTGTTGCAGTCACGGGGCTGGTCTCAGGCAATCTTTCTTTCTCCATAATGAGATCTTTCCCAAAACTTTGCCAGCTCCTCTCAGGCATAGAGGCAGCTGATGGAGTTCGGGACCGCAGATCGTTTGAAAAGAGTGTTGGATTCTGGCATGATGTCACAGGTTCCGACTAATGAAGCACTTCAAAGAACTTTCAGGCATGTTTCCTAAAGTCTTTATTACAGAGCTACAATTTTGCCGGTCACCATCATGGACGTATTGATGCCAGAATCTGACTTCCTGTCGCTGGCATCAACCTTTTCTTGCTAAACCCCTCCCTTGTCTTGCAGTCACAAGTCACATTATCCAATTAGTGTGAAGGTTAAAAGTTTACTTCCTCTTTCTTTCCCAGGCTTTTTCTCCCCCCCCCACTCTAAGCTGTGTATTAACCCAGTAATTACCAGTCAGTTTTGCATATTGTCAAAGCAAGAATATACAGTATTTGCAGCATTGACTCTTATCTTCAACTTTACCAAGTCTGTTTTCTAGTCTCACAGTATTTTCCACAACTTCATCCACCCTGTCATCTATACATTCAATATGGGCTGCTAGCCCTTGGAATGCAAGCACTATGTCTTCCTTCATTTCCCTGTTTTTATTCTCAAGAAGCTCTGCCACCTCTTCTTTAATCTCTTGTGCTGTTTTTTTCAAAGCATCTTGTATATCTTTAAGTGTAAATCCCGGTGATGGAGGAGAGGGTGGGAGTGACTTAGGCTTAGTTTGCAACACAGTCTGAGTTACCGGAGAGGAGATTGAACCTTTAGGGACAACAGGAATTCTGAGACGCTTTGAAGCCATTTTCTATCTATTTAAAACCACTTCTTATAAAATCAGCAATTACCAAAAAAGAAAAAAAGGGGAAAGAGAAGGCTAATTCCAAAAAAGAGAAAAGAAAAGAAAGATTCTTGCTTTTTAAATAGATAGCCAAAATCTGTTACCTATTTAAACTTTGTTGCTGAATATAAGTCTTTCTTAACACTGTCCTTTCAGTAAAAGAAAAACACTCCAGCACCATTTTTCTCCTCTTGCTTTTAGTGAAATTGAAAGGTGGAGAAGATTATTTTAACTCTTTTCCTGAGTTCCAAGCATTGACAATTCTAATCTCTCCTGGTTACCTCCATCTGCTTTTAATTTACTCACAAGTCTCTTTAAGATACAGATGTGGAAGCGGCGTCTTGCTTTGTTCCTGAAACTCGGGACAAAGGTGTCCTGGAATGCGGAGAAAAACCTTGGGCTCCGAGGGAGCTCTCGCCCCCCAACCTCCAAATAATTAAGGAGGTCCAGGGGAGCTTGACCTCTATCCATGGAAAACTCTCCTCCTCCTCCTCCCGAGGAGAGAGGTTTCAAGCCACAGAACAGTTGATATTCGCCGTCTCCACGCGCTTTCACACAATCCCAGGACAGGCAGCTAAAGAAAAGCCGCCATCAGCGCAGCAGTCACCACTGGAAGTAAGAAATATATTTTTCTTATGTTGATTCAGTTGTAGAATTTCCTCCTGGAGATATTAACATTGCTGTCCAATCTTTTTCTGTCTCGTAGGCAATTTGATAGTTTGATCTTAGTAAGCATGTGTAGAGATAGCAATTCAAAATCTAAGGGATGGTTTGGACAAAACTCAGCAGCACTTTTTCGTGCGGCTGCTGATAAAAACAGGATCGCCAACATGATCACCAATGTCCGATAATGGATATGGCACAAGAAGAAGAAGATGCAGCAATATCATTGATAGATCTTGGTCCCCAATATGGTACCCAGAAGTGAAAATACATCTAACAAAAAATATTTCTGCCCAACATAACTTTATTTTTTACATCCTTTTAGTTTCAGTTTTTTCTTCAGGCTCCCTCCCCAACTCAAGAACCAGATGATTGGATTGTTAGCTGCTTTCAAGTCAGATTCATACTTCGGAATGACAGATTTATCTGTAATAAACCCAGCCTTGTCCATTATCTAATTGTAGAAGAAAAGAAAGAATGTCATTCATCACATGAGATCTGGGTGGATTAGCAAAGAGGGCAGTCTTTGCTGAAATCTCACCAGTTGTGTTTCATTCTTTCATTAGTCCTAAAACTGGGGCAAGACATTATGGGAGCACTAGCAATAGCACTTAGACTTATAAACTGCTTCACAGTGCTTTACAGCCCACTTTAAGTGGTTTACAGAGTCAACATATTACCCCCAACAATCTGAGTCTCATTTTACCAACTCAAATGAAGGAAAGCTAAGTCAACCTTGGACTGGTGAGAATCGAGCTGCTGGCAATTGGCAGAATTAGGCTGCAGTACTGCATTCTAATTACTGCACCACCATATCTCTAGACCAGAAGTTGACCATTGCTCTACAGTGGCCATATATGAGACTATGCTTATAATTTTCACCTAAATGGACATGCTGGGAGATGTGACTATTGTACCATTTTCGCAAATGCCTCATCTCATTGCTGGGGTAATTATTGATCTGGCCAGACTGGTAATAGTGAAAAATACTGATCACTATATCTGGAATCAGAGGTACCTCATAAGTTGCTAGGTGCAATGACAACCATGGGCTTGTTCTAAAACATCACTGGTCTGACTCACATTGTTGGCCACATATTAGAACCATGATATGAATTTGTGGGATATTTTTGTCATTTTCTTGCATTGGACAAAAAAATCTTCATAATGATGAAGTCAACTGGATGCAGCTACCCCCATTAGGAAGAAAGGCAAATCAAGTTGGCTCACTGCAATTGTCTGATGGCTCAAAAGTTTCCACGTACTAGTTGGGGATTTTCCCTAAAAATCTATAGGGCAGTTCTGTTGAGTCCCTTATTGACTTTTGAAATAGAATAGGGTGAGATAACATCAATTATTTGCTATATTTGGCATAACCTTGTTGCTGAAGTTTTAAACATATTATTTATTATTGCTATTTTAATATACTGTAAATAAATGATGTATATGGTGATTGAGCTACATAAATGCAGTAATAAATAATACGATAAATACTATAATAATACAATCTCAAAGGGCTTGGCAACTTCATGTGGGATGTCTGGTTGGAGAGTCTCACATCTGTTCTAAAAGGCATAAAATACATAATTTGATTGTTTCACAATCTAGATCCAAAATTTCCTACAGAATTACATGATTGTCACTACAAATTTATATCTTCAAATAGTTGGTTTTTAGGTGAATGCTGACTGCCTAGTTTTACAAAATGATGCATTTTATTCAATATAAAATTAACTGCTCCTATATAATTATTTGAAACATTCTCTTCTCTTCTCTTCTCCTCTCCTCTCCTCTCCTCTTTCTTGCATTTCGCATATCTTTCTCTCTGCCCATCTTTATTATGAAACTCCCATTAATAGCCCTCCACATTCTACAGCTCCCCACCCCAACTACTGCCATCTTCTATCTGGGAAGAGTGGTGACCCACCCACCCTCTAGCCATGGTTGCTCTAGCAAAGTGAGACAAGACCAATCTCTCTCAGTCTAATTCCCCCAGATCTTCTCTCCTTAGGAACATATCCTCCCCTCCATAAGGCTTCTGCCTCACTTTCTCATCCTATAGGGCAAAAGTCCCCACTTCTCTTTGCTTCTTATAGAAGGAAGAATGTTCATTCAGTCCAGCCACTCCACTTTATACTTCTGCTTCCATCACCAAAAATCTTTCCATAGAAGCAGAAACCAGGGCCATGACTTTATGTTAGATCTCAATCCCACATTAATTCTGATATTGACAACCTTGGTTGGTAACAGCAATGTATCAACCACTTCATCCTTCTTTTTCCTCTCACCCCACCTGCCTTCTTTTAACACTCTTTCTTTCACTAATATTCAGCTACATCCAGAACTTCCTTACACTTCCATTACTCTCCAAATCCTCCTCCACCTTCCTCCTCCTCCTCCTCCTCCACCACCACCACCACCACCACCATCACCATCACCACCACCTCCACCACCAAAACATTAATTCCTACCCTTCCTCCCATTCCTTCTTCCAGTTTCCAACTCTTCACCTTACTTCAGCCAGTACCCATTCTTGCACCTGCTTTTTCTCACCTTCACTGTCATCTATCTCCTCTGGCACCTTTTTTTCCCCTCTGTTCACTCCTCTCCATCATCATCTCTGCACTCTCTTGTTCCATATTTTTAGTTCTCTTTCTCATTTCTCTGTTTCTATCTCTTCTACCTTTCCTATTCCAATCTTGTCATCTCTGCTTTCCAACTTTTCTTCCAACTGACCTGTGAGACGCCCATCCTTTTGTTCTCCAGGCCTGGTAATGGCAATCCATTGGGAAGTTCAACAATGCATTGAATCATTGTTTTTGTTCTCAGGAGAGGAGATAGTTTCTTTCCTTCAGCCATTGCAATCAATATTAACATTTGGAATATAACAAATCATATTTAGATGTACTAATAGATGTATTTAGATTTGCAAAAAGTATTACTTTTGAATTAAACCCTTTCTCTATTCAGAGGCAGCAGCCTCTGATAACCAAATGCTAAGCATTGGTGAAAAGAAAATCATAGTCTTTTGTTTTTGAGTTCCATACTCATATCAATTTCAAGATACTGAACTAGATAGATCTTTGCTCTGATTCAGTAAGTCAACACACAAATGACATGTAGCTGTTCATATAAACAATAAGCTTTCTGGAGCATTTTTAATTCCTTTACAAATATCATTCTAACAGTAAGTATTTATTGTTGCAGCCATGGTAATAAAAATATTTATTGGCAACAGTGATGCAGATTGTAAACAACCATCTCTCTTTAGTTTTTTTTTTCTTCCACTATGCTCTTTAAGCATTTTTATAACAACACTGTAATAAGGTTTGGAGAAGTATGCAGTTTCTTAAGCCAGGGCTTTTCAACCTTTTCACCCATTGTACCACTTTTAGGATATGGCAACATCTGAGTACCACCAATAGCCTAGCAAGGTGTCAAAAACTTGATGACCCAAAAAAAGTGATAAAGTACAGGTGTGGTGGTCTCCCATGGAGAATGAGACACGCAGGCAGGTATCTCGGGATGAGAGCCCAGAGCTGACTCTAGCACCCTCTTTTATTGTTACTAAGGTTTTTACATCACACAGCATAATCAAAAGACGTATATAGGGGTGGTTACAATGTATCAAATAACAGACACTCTCCAGATACAAGGCTACTGCAGGTGTTCTTATCAGAGTCTGTCCAAAAGGCTGATGAATGTATCCTGTGTCTGAAACAGTTATCTCAGGCCCTTGTGGGAGATGCCCATGGATAGATGCCCATGGACATTTGTGCAATTAGTCCCACATCTCCTGCTTTTCTGTTTTTTCAATGTTACTCACTTCCAGTTCCAGAAGGGATCTTGATTCACTGATTAAGGCGTCCTTCCTAGTGGAGGGCGTAACATTTTTGCACATTTGCAGGAGGGAGGGAATACATTGAATGCAACAACATAGCAATACAAATAATATCAAAATGGTTACTATAATAGAAATCAAAGATCGTAGCCAGGATCCATCCGGTAGCCAGGACCAAAGGGCACCCCAAATATCCACGGTGCCTGATCCATCGCTGCGTAAGGGATTATTTTGGAGCAAAGATTCCATTTTTCTAGCTGTAGCAGAAATATTAGGTTGAAAATCATGTATATATATATACAACAATGAGAATGAATTAAGGCACATACACCGCCTTTTGCGGCTAAAATAATATCTAAAGCATACCGATTTTGCAAAACTACTTCCCTTATTTCCCCCATTTCTTGATTAATCATTTTAATGCTATTAATTGTTTCATTAAACATATGAACAGTCCAATTGTTAAGCAAATGAAGGTCTCTATAGTTCATGGCAACTCCTAGATTGGGTAGAATCCCTCTGCTGATTTGAGTCTCTAAACTACCACCCAATGTTAGGGGTGGATCCGAGGAACCAGTATCACGTTTGTTCCGAAGGCGTCCATCAGGGAGATGAGGCAAAGCATATACAGCAGGAGTCAAAAGGCCCAGTGTACAGGTGCCTTTCCAATCCTTAGGCACCTGGCGATAGGCTCTACGGCCACATAGTAGCCACATATCGGGTAACTCATAATAACCCTGGTGAGACTCATTAGCAAATGTTATTATAGATTCCATGTCAAGGCAAGCCATGTAGGTACTAATGTTTGTCCATTGATTGCTTTGATAAGTGTCATTTACCTTAGTAAGGTTGCTTTTGATGGATTTGCATCTCTTTGCTGAATTCCATATAATAACTTGTTGACAATTACTATAAGTTCCCAAATAAATGGCAGTACGGAATAGTCCTGTGCTATAAAAACAAAATCTGGCAGGTTCCATTATACGAGCACCCACAGCATATGTCATATTCAATGTCTCTGTAGTTATGCTCCACAGCTGCTTCCATCCTGTTTCATTGAACGGGATGGCATGGAAAATAAGGCCACCACGACTGTCACCAGGAATTTGCATGCAGATCCAACAGTTCATGACGTTAAGTGTAAGAGCAGTGCGCCTGGCATCCCGTACAAAAGCATTAAAAGCCCACAGTCCCTGATCCTCATATGCCTGGCTGAGGTGGTGTACGTTGAGCCATATAAGGACGAACACAACGAGCTGGAGTCCAAATGATCTCGCCATGGTCGTCTATTGCAGCATAGCCTCGACCCCAAGTAATGAGGGAGGCAGGCCCTTTCCAGGTGGGATCAGGCAAACGTCGATAGTATACCTGGGGGCGTGAAGAATCTGTGGGAGAAGCAGAAAAATGCCTGCTTGCGGCAGTTGAGCCAGGGGTGCCAGAAACATTCAAAAAGTTTAAGGTAAAAAGTACAAGATTAAGAGTGTTTTGTATCCCAGGCAAGCCGGGGGTATTTTCCCCTTTCTTTTTTGCATGCATGTCTAGAGCCTTTTTTACGGTCTGATTGGCTCGTTCCACGATCGCTTGACCAGTGGAGTTATATGGAATGCCAAATTTATGAATAATAGACCAGTGAGAGCAAAACTGCGCAAAGGAGGTGCTGGTATAAGCAGGAGAATTATCAGTCTTAATTTCTTTTGGATTGCCCAGGGTAGAAAAAGTACGAATACAATGATTAATAACATGTTTAGCAGACTCACCCCTTTGAGGGGTGGCCATAATAAAACCTGAATAGGTGTCAATGGAAACATGCAAATATTTCCAAGGGGCAAATGGCAAATATTGCGTAACATCCATTTGCCAAAGTTGACAGCTCTGTGTCCCTCTTGGGTTGACCCCTTGAGGAACAGAGTGTGTTTGGAGGCTGCAGGTGGGACATTGTTGTATGATAGCCGCAGCCTCTATAGCTGTTAAAGAAAATTGTTTCATTAAAGCCTTCTTATTTTGATGAAAATATGAATGGCTGTCCCATGGAGTTATGGGAGATAAAACAAGGACGGAAACGTCCTGGTGAGTGGAGGCGGCCGAAGCGGCAGCATCCGCCTTGGCATTGCCTTCGGAGATAATACCAGGGAAAGGTTGGTGACTTCTAATATGAGCAGGAAAAAAACAAGTAGAGCGGGAATGAAGAAGGGATTGGAGTGTGAGAAATAGACTGAGGAGAGAGTCATCCAGTGAGGGTGACACATATGAATCAGATAAAGAGGTGAGAACTTTATATACATAAAGACTATCTAAAATAAGATTAAAAGGTTCAGAAGAAAAAGTTTGTAAGGCCAATATTGTAGCAGCAAGTTCAGCACGCTGAGCAGAAGTTTGAGGAGGAGTAATTTTTGTGTGCCATTGTTCACCCTCCTTCCATACACATGAACCATAAGTCTTGCTGCCATCAACATACAGGGTGACAGCGTTAGGAATGGGAGAGGAGGAAATGGGAGAATGCAGAGAAATTGAAACATTATTAAGGAGTTGGAAGCGAGGGTCAGAGGGAATATGACAGGAAACAGATCCTGCCCAGTCAGCAAGAGAAAGTTGCCATACATCTGAAGAGTACAATTGAAGCAAGTGCCTTGGGGTTGATTCCCCTTTTGGATTGCAGCTGCAAGAGTGTCCATTTGAAAAGCATTGGTTCCCACAATGCGACAGGCTTTAAGAAAATCTGCTAAGGTGGCCGTGGGACTGGAAACAATTGGTTTAAGAATGGACTGGCAGTCTGCATTTGCATATTTATAAGCCAATTTTATGAGGATTTCATTTGCTGCATCTCTGTTTGAAATTTGACACTCAATGGCAACTTGCAAGCAATTCACAAAGTCTGCATAGGATTCAGTTGCAGTTTGGTGAATGGCAGAAAAAGATTGAATCGGGGTGCCAGACTCATCAACACGAGCCATGGCAGAAAGAACACAAGCATTAATGATAGAAAATGCAAAGGGAGTAAAAGCTTGAGCTTGAGCATTAAGGGTAGCAAAATTATCTTCCCCAAAGAGTTGTTCTGCTGTGTATTGTGAACCTGGGTGATTAGCTCTCTGTTGTACCTCTCTTTTATATTCAGATTCAAAGACTACGTATTGTGTTCCGTTAAGAAGCATGCGGAACAGATCTTTCCAATCTTGAGGCAACATTCGATATGCACTAGCAATTGAATGTATCAGTCCTCTAGTATAGGGACTGGTTATGCCATAATCTTTTGTAGCCTTTTTCAATTCTCTGATCATAGCCAGGGGAAGTGTCTCCCAGTCAACCACTATGCCCGCTGCTGTCTATTGGTAAGTAACAGGGAACAACTCTGTCTCGGATAGTTCAGAAACGCTTAAATCACCATTGTTTAAAGCCTTTTGAAAAGCACCACGGATGATTCCGGGCCGGGAGAGAGGCGGCAACGTGGCAGGAACAGGAGAGGCTATTTGCTGTTTATCAGGATCCATAAAATTTGCAGGGACAGAAGGGTTAAAACCAGCTCCAGGGGGTAAGGGAGTGGCCAACATAACAGACGGATTTTTATACGGTGGAGGATCTAATAAAGGCTGATGAGGCAATTCAGCATAGGTTTGAATCAGAGTATAGGCAATTTTCCAAAGGCACAAAATCTCTACAGGGGTTTTTGGAGACTGGTGGAGAACAGTACCAATTTTTCTCCATGTATCTACTTTTAAAGATCCAGACTCTGGATAGGATGAGCAGTTAGCCCATACGTAAGTAAGCAATTTAACAGCCTCAGATTTAGAAAGGTGACGGGTTAATTTCTGTTCCTGATCAGTAAGATATTTTTTCCTGCCAAGTAGCCTCAGCTCTTCCACATGCTGCTTTTGAGCGTGAGACATTCCACCCCCCATACTTACGAAGAGGAGTCAGTTGCCAGCAACTTCGTCGGGTGCACCAAGCCTATTCCAGGCGATAAGTAAAGGGTTGGCAGGGACGTATCCTTCAGTGGATCACGTCGGGGTCACCAGATGTGGTGGTCTCCCATGGAGAATGAGACACGCAGGCAGGTATCTCGGGATGAGAGCCCAGAGCTGACTCCAGCACCCTCTTTTATTGTTACTAAGGTTTTTACATCACACAGCATAATCAAAAGACGTATATAGGGGTGGTTACAATGTATCAAATAACAGACACTCTCCAGATACAAGGCTACTGCAGGTGTTCTTATCAGAGTCTGTCCAAAAGGCTGATGAATGTATCCTGTGTCTGAAACAGTTATCTCAGGCCCTTGTGGGAGATGCCCATGGATAGATGCCCATGGACATTTGTGCAATTAGTCCCACATACAGGTAGTCCTCGACTTACAACAGTTTGCTTGGTGACTGTTCGAAGCTACAATGCACTGAAAAAGTGCCCCCCCCCCCAAGCCACAGTTGAGCAAAGCACCTTCCTGCCCACCTGGCGGTGCTGCTCCTCCGGTCCGAGGTTTTCATTGTTGTGAGAATTTCTGTTGAGGATTGGCAGTGGTGGTGGGGTGAGGGGGTATTTGGTTTTTATTCCCTCCATTTGCTGGGTAGTTGCAGCAAGTTTTGGTCACTTCACATGACCCTGGGACACTGTGACCATCATAAATATGAATCAGTTGCCAAGCATCTGAATGTAAATCACAAGACCCTGGAGATGCTGCAACATTCCAGCTGATTGGTGCTTCTTCTGGGCTCAGCAGAAGCACCAGGATCAGTGCCAAGCTCCAGCTGGAGCCTGGTGCTGATCCTGGCACTTCCACTGAGCCCTGTCAGCCCCAAAGAAGTGCCGATCAGCTGGAAAGCAGCACTGATCCTGGTGCTTCTGCTGAGCTCTGACATCCCTGCAGCTCCAGCCGTCTCTCGCTCAGGCTTGTGCGGTGCTGCCACCCGTTCAGCTCATTCCCCTCCCCTGCTATCACTTTTCTAGGATGGTCGTGTACCACCTGCCAGGTGTCAATGTACCACAGGTGATACCCATATCACTGGTTGAAAAGCCCTGTCTTAAGCCTCTAAACATGGGCAAGGCACATGTTTTTAATTTTTTTTAAAGCTTCTCAATTTTTAAAATAGAGAATATTGTATGTTGAAATAACTCCCTAACATTACTTTTGATTTCCTGTTCGGTGACTGTACTATGCTTATATTGCTTTATGATATGTAATATAGTTGGATTGGATCCACTGAAAATGTTCATTAACTTTGTAGATTTTTTTCAAGTGCAGCCTTTAATTTTAAAGAGAAAATTAACTGCTTTGTGTAAAAGGCTCTTCTTTTAATTAAATCTACCTTTTTAGCCCCAAGCTCATGTATTCTCTTTATCCAAAGTATCTCTCAATACTTTAATGGCCATGGGTTATACCAACACTTCAGGCTTCAAAGAATTCATTAAGAATACAAAGAATCGAACTAGCAATAGATTACAAAGCAGAAGCACATGTGAGATATGGTCATATCTTTTTCTCCTAGCTATGTTGAGTTTTCCTTCTTGTTTTTGAGCTCTTTTTCTGAAATTAGTGAGAGAGACATGGTTAGACTAATCCAGATTATATTTTCACCCAAGTCAGGAACATACGGCATCCTAGAAAAGCTTTGGTCTTTATGCCTTTCTAGTATTTTCCTTTCCTTTTATCTGGTGGAGAAGATACATGGAGTTGGCATTTCAGTAGGTGCAAGATGTAGAAGTAAATTGCTAATTGGTACCCAATGCCAATATCTTATTATGACCATGTTGAAATACTAATTGCCAATTGCTTTCTGAGCATAGTTCAAGTTGTTGGTTTTAATAACTAAAATCTTTAAGGGCTTAGGTGGCCTAGCTCTATAAAATCTGCCTGGGACTAAAATCAAGTGGAGAGTTTCTTATACTTGCCCCTGTTTCACAAGTCTACTTGTTGAATGTATGGTAAAAGACCTTTATCTGTGCTTCCTATCTTCCTAGCTTTTTGTCTTCTGGAAAGGAGTCAAGACTTTCCACATCAACCAGAACTTTAAAAGGATTTCTGCTGTTGTTTTATACAGTTTTATCTATCACATTTTGTTAGGATTTTGAGTGGCTGCCCCCCTGAGCACTAAATACATAGAAATTAAAATACTAAATAAAATACATAGCTAACATTAATGCATGTATTTTACAGAATAAACATTAAAAGTAGAATAACAAGTCCAATATCTAAGTTCCAGACCCTCAGATCTGCCTACGTCTGGTAAAAAGATTGAGATAAATGGGAAATAAAGAAAATGAATTTGTCGCTGTTTGTTTATTAAACAAACAAGAATTAAAATGAAATTTTAAATGTATCTTTAAATGTATTATCTGTTGAGAAAATCTTAACCAGCAAGAATACTTTGAACTTTATGGGAGAAACAAATCTAAATAAGGACTGTAACAATATATAAGATGAGGAAACCAGAATGATTAGATAGAAAAGAAATATTATATTGATGCGATCATTATTTCTAGGAATATTGGAGAAAAATCATATATGTAACTGTTATTTATCAAAATAATAAGAACTATATTATTTCAAGGTTTGCAAAGAAGACATTTTGGGGAAAGGGGAAAATCAACTAAATGTATTATGTGAATTATGGATTATAGAAACCAGTTGTTAATGATTTTTCTTTACAAATGTAAACCCAGCAAATACACTGTTTACCAACTATTGTGATTTATGTTTTTAAAAAATCAATAAAATATATGGAAAAATAAATAAAATGAAATGAAATTTCTTTTACCTCATCCTGCACAATACATTTTTCAAAATACCTTGAATGAATTTGACCAAATAAAATTTAATAAGATAGCACAAATCAATAGGAGCACAACACTTTCACCTACTTGAGTACTTGATATACAGGATGTACAATACAGATTAAAAGATTACAAAAAAAGAACTTAAATCCATTGCCATCTCCAGATTGCTATGTAAATTGAAATTAGTATGAAATAGGCCTAGGGGAAATGTTGTATCACATTAGAATGTGAAAAAAGTCAGTCTAAATGTGTTATCATAGTGGTGGGCCTTTTTAATCAAATGGCACTGGAAAGGTAATACAAGAGTATAAAAAAGGACAGGTAGCCCACTATCTGATTGCATTGATGATTATCCACCCAAGTGGAAATTATGCTGAATTTTTAGACAAGTCATCTCAAAGCACAGAGCTGGAGAATTATTTGAATTTTTAATTGCCATGGAATTTTTAAAGGTCAATGTTACATTTTTGCTGGAAGATCAACAGATCAGTAATTTCAAATTGGAAATTTGAAGTATAAACAGAGGAATACTCCACAGGTTCATTGTAATTACCTCAAGTCACATTCAGTTTTATTTCTTTGATTGGAATAGAATAGTGACTACTCTGGCCATCTGAAAATAAATAATTGGAGTCAAAATTCAGGGAGAGAAACACAAAACGAAATGCAATGTACATGATGTAGTACTAGCAATGGACTTAATGTGCATTTATGATATATAGAAGCAAAAGAAGAAAAGAATGTGAAAGAACATATTTTAATATAAACATTGTTTGAAAAATGGAATTTTCTAAAAAAAAACCCTTCTAAAATAACTTTGTTGATTTCACCAGTAGCATCACCATCAAATGGCTTTTACTTCAAGACAACTGCAATTTAAAAAAATCATATATGCCAATATGGTACATCTAGATCAGGGGTGTCAAACTTAATTTCATTAAGGGCTGCATCAGCATTGTGGTTGCCCTCAGGGGGCTGGGTGGGTGTGGCCAGGGTGGGTGTGGCCAGGGTGGGTACGGCCTACTGGGTGGGCGTGGATGGAGTGGGTGTGACCTACTGGGTGGGCGTGGCCAGCTCTACATCGTTCATGTCAAGGGTGCCTGTGGGGGCCTGGGCAGGAGTGGGACAGATCTGAGGGTCTCTGGCAGAAGGGGGTGGGACCAGAGCAAGCACCAAGGCATGGTCCATTGGAGGAGCCTCACTGGTCCTCTCAGGCCATGCAGGGGGGGACTGGATGGTGGCACGGGTACCCAGAGCCCTGGGGAGTAGAGGTCAAACTCCCAGCCTGGCCTGAGAGCACCCACAGCACCAAGCCCAGCCCCACTTCCCCAAGGGGGCACCCAGCTGCAGTTACCTCCTCTTCAAGGCTGCTGTTGATGTGGTTGTTCTCCTTAGCCAGGTTGCTCATAATGGGTATGAGGGCAAAAATCAGAGGGAAGCCCGTTCCCCCTCCATGGAGAAGACCCGGCTTTGTATCCAAAGCTTCCTTAGCAATAGGATGGGAGACCCCCAGGATAGGCCAGGAGGAGGGGCAAGGGAATGGTGAAAGGGCAGCAGGGCAGGACTAAGGCAGGACTTCCCTCAGACCCTCCCTCTCCTTCTTTTCTTCATTACATGTCACCCTTCATGAGGAACAAAGAAATGCACCATCGCCTGGAAGTGACCAGCACATGGCCCTCACCTACTTCACATATCTGGCTTGGTGGGCTCTGGGGGAGGGGTTGCATGAGAGTCAACGTTACCTGCACAATGCCGCCCAGCCCCCAGCCTGCCTGGTTTCGGCAGGCAGCAAGGCGCTCTCCTCACAGTGCCAAGAGGCTGAACCGGGTGGTGCAAATCCAAAAAGAAGCACATTGCCGCCTAGCCCCCAGCCTGCCCAGTCTCATCAGGCAGTGGGGTGCCCTCCTCACAGTGCTGAGAGGCTGCACCAGGCAGCGTGAATCTAAAAACAAGTGCGAGGCTGTCCAGCTCCCAGCCTGCCCGGTTTTGGCAGGTAGTGGGGCACTCTCCTCACAGCGCCAAGAGCTGAGCTGGGTGGTGTGAATCTGATAAGAAGTGCAATGCTGCCTAGCCTCCAGCTTGCCCAGTTTCAGCAGGCAGCAAGGTAAGCTGGCAAGCTTCGCACTGCCCGGCTCAACCTCTCGGTGCTGTGAGGAGAGCGTCCTACTGTCTGCTGAAACCAGGCAGGCTGGGGGCTGGGCGGCATCATGCTTCTTTGGGGGTTTGCGCTGCCCAGCTCAGCCTCTCGGCGCTGTGAGGAGAGCACCCCGCTACCTGCTGAAACCCCTCCCCCAGAGCCCATAAAGCCGGATATGTGACATAGGCGAGGGCCATTTGCTGGCCACTTCCAGGCAATGGTGCATTTCTTCATTCCTCACAAAGGGTGAGGGGCTGGTTCATCTCTGTTTCCAGATGGCCTTGTGGAGCTAAGACTGAATGCGTTTCAGCATAGATGGCCACCACAAATTTGTACATTGGCTCCCGGCCAGCCTGGGCCAGGGCCAAGGCAGCGGGGACCGTTCCCTCACTGTTTCCCTGATGGCTTCACGGGCCACATGAAACTGCTTTGCAGCCGCATTTGGCCTGCAGGCCTTGTGTATGACATGTCTGATCTAGATTCAGAACACACTCCAAGTCACAGCCTGAACTGAAAATGAAGATAAATTCACCATGGCTGTTGTACTTATAAATTGTTAGAAGAAAGAATGAACCTTGAGAAAGATGATAGAATTCAAAACTTTTATATAAAACCACGATAATCTGCTAGGACATATATATAAACTGTTATTGAATCTGGCATTGAGATAGAACAAAATATGTGTGTGTGTGTGTGTGTGTGAGAGAGAGAGAGGGGGGGGGCATAAAATAGATGCAAAGCCTGAAAGAGGAACAAATGAAAAAATTATGGAGAAGTAAAAAAAAAATTACTCCAACCTATACTTTGAGAAAAAAAATAGTGTAAAATATTCTACAAATGTTATACAACACTATCAATGATTGCCAAGATAAACAAATCATATAACAAATATTGGAAATGTTACAATAAAGGAGGAACATTGTACCACATATGGTGGTCATAAATTGGAAGAAAGTATATCCCCAAAAAAAGTATATCCCAATTTGAAAAATACATTTTGAACTGAAACAACAACAATTTTAATTAGGAATAATTCCAGAAAACATAAATGAAAAGTATCACAATTTAGTATGATATTTGTTGACAGCTACAAAAATAAACTTGGCATAACATTGGGAGATAAAAAGTTGCATTTGATATAAGATTGTAAGGCCAAAATTGGAGTTTCGCTGTGGCAAAGCCGACAATACATTTCTAAAATAGAAGACTAATAATATTCAAGCGAAAATGCCTCCCTTATACATGACACATCACAAAGCAAGATAACTTCAGACATTGGAATATGGTTCTTAGGAAAAGAATTACAAGACTAATAAATACAATAGATGAAATTACTTAAATAGACACTGTCAACAACCTTCAGTGCTTAAAATCTATAGTACAGTTAACTACAGGTAGTAGTTAATGACTGGAGAAATAAATGGAAAGGGATTGTAACCAAAAGGATTTTTTTTCATCCTGTTTGTGTTTTATTAGTAATTATTTATCTTCTACTTTAGTTTCTGTATCTATATGCTTGTGTGAATTCTGTTAATCTCCCCATGCTCCTGTGATAAAAAAAAACTAAAAAAAAACAATTTCAGTGAAAAGTATTTCAAAGAAGAAAGTATCTTGGATTCAGAACCCAGGGGAACCATATCTGTGCAAATCTTCAAATAATCATCTCTGTTTAAAACCCCTCTGATGTCAAGGACATTTTTAAAAATTAGAAAATTTTCTGTAGCTCTTTTTATTCTACAGTTTTTATATTGTTAAATAGTTGGGCTGCCGAGTACTGGTGAGGCATAGGTATTACAATACTGCATCTCAGGGGTTAAATTTACTATTCAGAGCTAATGCCATTTTACTTAGTGTTTTTCTGCACTGCAGTGAAAGTTAATTCATTCTAAAGCAGAGAGCTTTCCAGCAGCATTGTTAATATTATAATGTCCTTATGCAACAGTGGCCTAGCTAGCTTATTAGATGAAGAGGAAACAAGAGATGTGCTGACAAGCAAGGTTTACTATTCTATAGAAGAAAGTATTTTTAATCACAGTTGGCCTGTTGGATTCCCCATACAAAATTACAAGTGTCTTTCAAAGTTCCCAATGCATGGCATTTATAGATCAGCTAAAAGTCATGTTATGTACATGCAGATTCATAAAAAAATATAAAAACACTGCCTTGAAATATACAGCCCAATATAAAATCCTTGCAGATTATTTTTTTAAAATTCTGCTAACTGAAAAAAGAAAAATTGCAATTTTTAAAATTCCCTGTTTTAATCAAATCTTTAATATAAAAGATGTTCAGCAGGATTGCTAGTTTAGAGAGTAGAAAACAGAACTAACCTTTTAAAAAATAATTGCTTGGGAAAAATACAAAGCCCTTAAACAAAACAGGTCAACACAGTAGCCCCAGTAAAGCAAAATAGTGCAGCATGAAGAGAAGGCTGACAGCCTTCTTGAGTTATAATTCATTCAAATTCCTATCTCAGCAGGGGCAGACAGATAAAAAGAGAACCAGTTTATTGACAATAGACCCAGGTTTTGAGGGATGTCAACTTGGTGAGAAATATAAGCAGTAAATTAGGAAGCAATAAATGTCTAGTAAGTGAATACATTTAAACACAATCAGCACTTCAGTTGTATATGACCTGAGTGATGTTAAAATTACTCAGGTGCAGAACTTCATAATATGGACACGTCAACATTCATGGTTTGTTTGTGTGTGTCAGCATTGTCTATTCCTTTTTTGTCATGATGATAGCTTTATAAAACTGTTTTTTACCGATGTGAGACTGAGGCTGAGGACAAAGGTTGCAGAGTAGAGATAGAGAAGAAAAGCAGATACTGGATTCAGATTCAAGACATTATGGTGAGAAGATTCTATTTGGATGTGAGATCTAAGGGCACATCATTGAATTTGGACCAATTAAAATTTCAGTTAAAACAACTGATTGTAGGCTATAATGGGGAAGCCCCCAGAGAAATGAACTGTATTTTTGTTTTATAACCTTTTGCACAATACAAATGAAAAGTATATACCTTTAGGTAACCCCAAAAAGGACACCTGGTGAACTTTCATCTGAATATTTTTTTTAAATATTCCCTCTGCACTTCTTTTCAAATGGAGATACAGGTAATCCCTGAGTTACGAGCGTTTACTTAACGCTCATTCAAAGTTACATGCTGAGCACCCTCTAGTGTTTACAATCAAGTCCCAAAGTCATGAATATTGCAGCACCACGGCAGTCGTTCGCCCTTACAAGTGACTTGAGTGGCACTGCAACATTCACCCTATTTCCTCCCCATTCCTCACAAATGTTTCTCCCTCCCTTCCTGCCGCGCCAGACTCACTTACCTTACAAAAATCATCTCTGCCACAGTTTCTTTCCCTTTGAAAGAGAGGAGAGTCAGCTTGGAAGTGTTTTTTGCACCAAGAATGGAAGTTTCTGGAGTCCGTGATCTCGCACGAGTATTTGAAGTTGTATAAAATCACGGACCTCAGAGATTTTTATTCTCTATGCAAAAGGCGCCTGTCTCCTACACCTGTGGGCAGCCTCACAGCAAGCCTGAAGCCTTCAACTGAGGGAGAAGGCCAGGCCCCTCTTACCAGTGTCTAGCCTGCCGGAGCTCGCTGCGCTGGGGGAGAAAGTGACCCCATTATCCCTGGAGCCTTCCTCCAAGCACGCCTTTGGAGGCTTGGATCAGGCCCTTGGAAGCTCCATTCCAGACAGCAGCAGCTTGGAGCAGTCCTCCGAGGGCAGGATCCAGCCTCCAGAGGCATGCAGAAGTCCCCCCCCACCTCTTTCCTGGGGCAAACAGCTAGGAAAATGCCTTCGAGGCTTGGATCAGGTCCTTGGAAGCTTTCGCACACCCCCCAAAGCCCAATTCAAGCTCCAGAGGCCTTTTCCAGGCTGCTGTGGCCCAGATATGAGATTGGGGCAGGCTTTCACACACATACACGTGGCCTGATCCGGACTCCAAAGGCTTTTTCCAGGATCTGAGGCTGGGGGAGGCTTTGTGACCCACCCTGTGGCCCAATCCAGGCTTTGGAGGCCTTTTCCAGACCGCTGTGGCCCAGATCTGAGGGCAGGGAAGGCTTTCATGACCCCTCCCCCACAGCCCAATCTGGGTTCCAGAGGCCTTTTCCAGGCTGCTGTGGCCTGGATCTGAGGCTGGGGGAGGCTTTTGCCCCCCCCCCAAGCCCAATCTTGAAAAGGCCAGATCGGGCCATGGGGTGGTTGCAAAGCCTCCTCTGGCCTTACATCTGGACACAGCAACCTGGAAAAGTCCTCCAGAGCCCAGATCAGTCTGCACAGGGTGCGCCGAAGCATTCCCTGGTCTCAAATCCAGGTGGCAGCAGGAACCGCGGCAGAGAGGAGACAGATCTTTTCCAGGTGAGTCAGACATGGCAGGAAGGGAAGGGGAAGCATGCAGTATCTTGTGGATAGGGGAGGTCTTGGTGGTCTGTTCCAGTACTAGGCCCTCCATGGCCTTCCCTACTCTGAGATACCTCATGTTTACTTAATGAGTCGTGTGCATTTTAATAAGGAAGAGAGTGCTCTCACTAAAGGAACAAGATTCACTATATGAGTTTTTGAATTACAAGTGAAATGGGCAGGCTCCATTACACTTGTAACTTGAGGACTACCTGTAACAAGAATGAGGCAAAGATATAACTTCAAAATCCAAAATCCAGATTTAAAAATTAATACTTACAAAAATTGTTTCACAGATTAGTTACTAGAGACAAGACACATCACTGGCTAACCCTTTTCTTTTTTTCATGCCTAAACAATAATTATAACAGAGGAATGCAAATAACAGAGAATATCCATCATATTATCCATCAAATATAAGGAGTACCAATGAGTAAAGAATTTAAGAATATCTCTTGCTGCTATCTGGTGCTTGTCTAGTGCAGGGGTCTTTAGGTCTCTAGACCACCGTTTTTGTACAGCCTGCAAGCTAAGAATAAATGGGCAGGCAGCAGGTTGTTTGGCTTGAGCCTCAACCAGGTTTTGGGGAAGGTGGAGGGCAAAAAACAAGGGTGGAATGTCTTGGTTGGTGGTGTTGACCTATTGTGGTGTTAACTGGTGGGCCTCCACTATCCAATGGCTGCCCACTCCTTGGCCCAAAGATACAGAAAGTACAGTACCTGGATCTTTAAGAAAAAATTTGCTGAACTTTGACCTAGTAGATCACAAAGAGTTAGAATCAACCAAACAGGTTATTGCTTTACAGCCCAGATCTAGTAAACTGGTAATGGAAACACAAGTAATGGAAACACAGGCTAAATCATCTGATTCAAAGCCCAAAATAAGTAAAGTAAAACTGCTAGTAGGAACTATTTACAGGCAATTACATTCACCTTCTCTATGTCTGCTTATACTGTGGTTTTTTTCTGTATGATGTTTTGGATTACCTGACTGAACTTTGGACCTTGGCTAAGTGGATCATTTTTGAATTGTGTATTATGTTTCTGGATTATCTGAAAAGTAAGGTTTCATTTTTCATTCTCTAGGTATAATGTTGCAGTTTGCCACATGTTTAGGGTTGCCCTGGTTATGGCCTTACTAAAGCAATAAATATTTGTTTACTATGGGGAAAATAATGGATGTATTATTGGTAGCATGGCATAGGCCTTTTGAAACATTTTTTTAATCCAACTGCATGATAAATTCATGACACAAATGAGAATGCAGATACTCCTCAATTTGTGATTGTAACAAAGATTGCCCACTGCAGTTGCAAATTGTGACAATCATTAAGCAAGGGGATCTTTGATTGCCTCGCTTAATTATCTTCACGGCTGCTCTCCTTGATGTGATTGTTAAGTGACCACGCAGGTCATTAAGTGGAGTACAGGCTGCCTTTGCAGTAAGGGAGGCCCTGGAAGGAGTAGCCATGCCTCCCAAGGTCTCCCCCTATCTTCTGAGACACCCTCTTTCTGCCCCTTGGGGTGCCTCCAAACCTTGGACTTGCTTCTCACTCCACCGGCTCCTACAACCTCCTCCTTTCCCACCTCCATCACCAATCACTCACTTACTTTTGGAAGAATCCAAAGTTTGCATTGGGGAAGGAGGGCAGGCAGCTCTGCCCTTTGACATCCCTGCAGGTAGATAGAAACAAATGTGTCCCCAAGCCATATGGCTTTATCTGGCAGTGGGTGACATTTTCAAAGCAGCCACAACTTATTACAGCCACTGCAAAAATGGCACCAGGAATGAGTAATGCCATCTAGATACATTAAGGGGTATTAGTATCTTTTTTGGGAGGGGCTCTGTTATAATTTTTAATTGCCCCTAAGCAAACAGTTGTAAATCAAGGATTGTCTGCATCAATGGTTCTCAACCTTTTCTTCACCATGGATTATCTCTAAATAACTTTTGTGGCCACAGAGCATGGCCATAGACCACAAGACTTAACTGATTTAAGATTTAAATCATAAAATTTCTTCAAGGCTTTGTGGACCCCAGGTGATGACATCATAGCCCTCTCCCACAGGTGAGAATCACTGGCCCAGTACAGTATCAGACAAAAGTCTTTTAACTTATTTAACCTACTTACCTAATTTCAGCTTCAACAAAAACTCCCCATGTGCTGTTCATTTATGCTAAGGCAATGGCACAAAGCAATCTTAATGTCTTTATAAAGATCACCTTGAACTCTACACTTATCTAGAATAAAAAGAACAACATGCTGCAAGAAACATCATTATTCCAATTACATGGGGAGATTCAACTTTTGGTAAAAGCAATTTCTTCATGAACTCATCTGTCTAAATAAAATAAGTTATTCACGCAACATTCAACACTGTTGTTACTTTGCTAGTTTCTTGATTTCATGCCCACTGTAGCAACAATTGGATAGTCTCAGTTCTATGGAGATTCTCAGTCATCCAGGTCATGGTTGTCCCAAAGGTGCTTTTTCAGGAGGCAGCTGGACTTTCTTGTTTTTCTTTGAAGATATTTGGCTTTTCATACAAGAAACTTCTTCACTTCTGACTGGATGGTGGGGAATGGAAGGATTTATATTCCTTGCACACTGCTAGTCATTTGCATTCTTTTAGCTTCAATTCTCTAAAAGAATGCATATGACCAGCTGTCTGCAAGGAGTATAAATCTTTCCATTTCCCACCATCCAGTCAGAGCTGAAGAAGCTCTTGGATAAGAAGAAAAATGTCTTCAAAGAAAAACAAGAAAATCCAGTTGCCTCCTGAAAAAATATCTTTGAGATAGCCTTAGTTGTACTTGTTATCCTAAGCTTTCTCCTGATGATGTCACCTTCAGTTCTCAGAACTCTCCAGCAACCATGGCTATTGCTGAGAATTCTGCAAGTTTAAGTTCATATATCTGAAAGTTGTCAAGTTTGGGAACTATTGCTTTAGACTATTCTGTATCTTGATTTTGAATGGAATTGAAAGTACAGTATCTGTCTTCAATAATGATGAAAAAATAGTCTTTCTGTTTTGACATAATAGGATCAAAGTGAGAGCGGTGATGTTTTGATTTGAGTATCTCTGTAGTTTTGACTGTTTGCTTTGATACTTTTATTTAACTATGGAAAAAGTGATAGAGCTCTGTCATGGTGTATATTGTGCTCAATATCAGGTATCCTTAATAGATGTTCCATGGATCTAAAAAGAAAGATGTGTCACCGGTTTTGCTCCCAAAGAAAAACTCAAGTGGGGGCTTCACACATCACAAAGGTGTTGGCTTAGGGTTCCTAAGAAAATGGAAAGGATTTTCAGCATCTCTACGTTTTCTCAGGAGGGCCTTAACAAACCTTACATCAGCTTCCGCATATCCATTTGATTTAAGATTTGATATCACATGTTCAAATTCATACCCTGTGGGGAAATTTTTAAATTTAACAGATAATGAATTCAAATTTACTGGTGTTATCGTAACTCATGCTATGCCATGTATAGTGAACACCATTTTGATATGTTTGTATTAATTTGTTTGTATTAATCTAGCTGAGCTACAACACTTAGTATCTACAAAGGTATAATGGGAACTTACCAGTAGTTTTAAGTATTGATGTCATCAAAGTAAATAATCAAAACTCATAACCATCACTAGATCATAAACCCTATCAGATATGACATGCTATCTAATCCCATCAAGAAAGGCTGCTTGCTAGCCCAAGAGTTAATGACTAACATAACCCTCCACTTGATTACATTGACCTCTGGTTAACCTAGAGTCTGACTGAAATGGAAACCTGTATTTTGAAGCAAACTTTATTTTGACCATTTCTTAAATAAATCCTAATAACATTTTATTTTTGTTTAGTTTTTTAAATCAGCACTCTAAATGCTGTAATAAGAATGTTGTAAGTTACAGCCTGCCTTTTTGGTCTTTATAAAAATGAAATACATACATTTTTCCAACTTTTGACTGGAAATATACACTCATAGCTCTATAACCTTCCAGTGTTGAAAAAAATGAACATAATGACCAAACTCAATTTAAGCCCTTTCCAAAATAAGTAAAACCTATTTTTCAAACAAACAAACAAACTCCTGTGTGCAAAATATTTAACTATGGGTTTGTAGAAAAGACACAGCCTCTCAATAACTGCAGACATCTGCAACTGCAAGAGGATATAGTTTTCTATTTTGACGTCTCCAGTTCAAATACTCTAGACATGTACAAAGGTTGTCATGCAAGTGGAGATATGCACTTGGACACGCCAGAGTAACTTACAATGGTAGTTTACTATGTGTAATGGTAACATCTGCCACCTAATAAAAGGAGCAGTGGTTCCATGCCCTGGCATGCCTGGACAGAGGTTGCATTCATTTGAACTTTTTAAAAGCCTGGGAGTTTTTGAAGATGGCAAACTTTATTATCAAAGAGAAGCTAAAATATGCAACTAACCTTTTTGTATCATTAGATCAAAGCATTTCAAGGTTGTGTTTTGTAGGATTTGTCAAGGAAGAATAGGGCCCTACTTACAAGCTGCAGTAAAACTGTTTCTTCAGACTAATCTTGTTTGGCTGTCATAAGCCTTGCTGCAATTTTGACCAAGCTGAGGGGAATAGAGAAAAATGAAGGCAATGTTACATAATATTTACCAGGCAACCTGTGAGTGTCCCAGTTTTGATACCTGCAAAGGATCCCAATAGGTGAGCATTTATTATTTGCTTTGTGAATATCAGTGATTTATATTTTTGATTTATATTTACAGTCTATGAATTAACATCGCCTAGAAAATTATGAAGTTGGAAAGTTTGAAGGAGGCCATGATTATATTCTGTGATGACCAATATTGTCACAAATGAAAGGATTTTTCTCATCTAGAATACAGCTATGATTTCATTCTATCAGAAGCATCTCACAAGTTCATGGTCTTCACTTGTAATTCAAGTGAAAATTGGACTGATTGTGATTATGCTTCTGATTAATGGGCCATATCGTAAAAATTATGTATCACAGCACTTCTTCTGAAAAGAATAAAGCTTTTGCGTTTGATGACAAAGAAACACCCTTCTGAATTCTGAATATTTATATCATCAAAAAAAGATTTTAAGTTGACATAATGACATAATGAAGTAATCGTTTCCCCAAGTCCTTCAATATGTTGGACTATGAAAAATGTCTAAGGAACATTTATTACAAGCCTGGTCGTGTAAGAAGTTATGAAGACATAAATTCCTTATTTCAAGATATCCAAAAAACACTGTAAAAAGCTGTCCAGGAAGCAAGTGAAGACTTGACATTCAAAGCAAAATGTTTATACTCCTTATAAACCTGAAAGGATTAATTTCCTTGGGAATAAAATCGTAATGTCCAGCACAGTTCAACAATGTCAGGATGATCCCATAGATCATTTTAATGCTTTATAGGGTGGGAGTTCATTTCATTGGTGACAGAAGGACCATGTAAATATGAATGGGCCATCAGTTTATCTAAGAAGTTGAGAGAAAGCAGCTGCCAGCTTTTAAAATACCTTTACAATAGGGCTTATGCCCTACAAATTGCACACAGAGACAGGTAAATCATGCTTAACACTCTGCAGAAAATTTAGAACCATATGACATTGATTTTGTGAAATTAAAATTAAGACAACTGTCATAGAAAGACTTAGCCTTTGAAATGTAAATTCTGGATATATTTTATAGAAAGAAATATCTATTGGTAAGAGAACATTTAGGTTCAAGCACCTCTGACAAAGTAAAACTATTTAATGAATGGATTTGTGAGGAAGATTGTATGGGGAAATTTTAAAAGGCAAAGATCACATCAGAGTTTCCAGAGTGAAGAAGCACTATGAAAAGGGCTCTTACAAACATGGATAAAACATTTATGAATAGAGAATTAGGGACAAGGATGAAAAATTGGCATATATAGATGTAAAAAAAATATACTGTATGTAGAAGAGACTTTAAAGTGGGTTTTTCTACACTCAAAAGTCCAAAACAAACCCAGTTCTGTTATGTACAGAATTCAATAAGTACTCAGAAAGAGAGTTGTGTGGGAACTACAAACAAATTCTTATCAAATAGATTGGGTAGCCAGATTCAATAGTTGGGTTAAGAAGAACGAGATACAGGACCTATTGCATCACTTTACCCAGCAACTCTTTAGCAATTATTTTTTCCCAAGGCAAATATTCCAATTTCACTATTCAATTAGCAAGGGCTTTAGATATTCCTGGATCATGGCTAGTAAAACTAGTAAAATTATTAAAGATACAATAGCCACACAGATATTGGATCATTACTGTATTGTAACATTAATTTCAGCTGCACCTTTTGAATCTGCTATTGAGAGGAAAGGTTTTTTTTTTCTTTTGAGAAGCAGGTACTATATCAGCATCCCCAAAATTGGAAAGTATCAGGTAGTGCAGAGGTGTCAAAATACCGGCCCATGGGCCAGATGTATCATAGCAAAACCGTGCCCACTCCATTGCTGGCAATGAAAAAAAGTCGCAATACATTATGACATGTCACGTGACATTGTGAGTTTGACACCCCTGAGGAGTGAGTGACTTCTATGTTCCACTATTGCGCTGTGTAACACCTGCAAAAAAGACAGTTTCATCACAATAACTTATAACAAGCTCCACCTCCCAAAGCCCTTTTTTCTTCTTCAACCATCTGATGTACTTGCAACATTCCATGCCCACCTATTTGCCTTGGTAGGTAGAGTCTATCAATGTTGCAGCTAAGATGAAGGGCATGATTCATTGTCATTATTTTTTGGGTCTTCCTATTCATTGCTTTTAGTTCTGCTTATGTCCAGCTGCATATCTAATGATTGGAATTGCCCAGGTGTTGATTTCCTTGATGGTATTTCCTCCATTGAGTTTGGATTTTAAGATCTTCTTCACTCTCTTGATGTATTCTTCTCTAATCTTTTTCTTGACTTCAGTGTTCTTGATGTCAGCTTGAAGGATACTCAGGTATTTGTAGTCATAATTTTCATCCAGACTCTTAATGTTATTTTCATAGGGCATCTTGATTACTTCAGTTTTCACTATTTTTCCTTCATGGATAGTGAGTGTGGCACATTTGTCCAATCCAAACTCCATTGCAATATCATGGCTATATATACAGACAGTGTTGAGCAACAATTCCAGTTCAATTGGGGTTTTTCCATACAGCTTCAGATCATCCATGTAAAGGAGATGGGATAGTCTGACAGATGTTTTTGATGTTTGATAGCCATGGCCTGAGTTATTCAGTATTGTTGACAAAGGAAACAGTACAATGTCAAATAGTAGTGGTGATAGTGAATCTCCTTGAAATATTCCTGTCTTGATATTAACCTCTCCCAGTCTTTCACCATTGACCTGCAACTGTATCTTCTATTGTGCCATTGATCTTTGCACACACTTTCTAATGTTTCTACCTACTCCTGTTATTTCTAGGCACTTGATTATCTAGTCATGAGACTGAGTCAAATGCCTTTTTGTAGTCAATCCATGCTGCATTCAGGTAGGTCTTCCTTTTCTTGCAGTTTTCCAAAATCATTTTGTCAATTAGGAGTTGATCTTTTGATCCTCTGCTCTTGGGGTGGTTTCCTTTCTGTTCAAGTGGAAAGAGATTGTTTTCAACTAGATGCTGTTGGACTGCATCAGCTACCACACCAGTTAGAAATTTGAAAGTTGTTGGTAAGCAAGTAATTGGCCTGTAATTGCCTGGTGCAATTACATTATCAGGTAGATTCTGTCAGATGTTAGCCACTTTTCAATTTTACCTTGTTATAGTATGTTGTTAAACTGCTTGGCAACAAGTGAATATAGATCAGTTAGATGTTTCAAACAAAAACAGTACAGTTTATCTCCACCTGGTGCTGACCAATTCTTGATCTTCTTTGCTCTTTTCGCTACCATTTCTGCTATTATTACTAGTTCTTTCATTTCAACTTCTTTTTTATTCTTATCTGTCTCTTTTAACCAAGCTGTTGTTGTACTTCTTTGGGTTATCCCATATCTGTGCACAGAACTGCACTGTTTCTTCCTTGTAGGTATTGACTAATTCACTGCAGTTTCTTCCTGAGGCAGAGGAGAGGGTGCCTGGTTTCCAAATGAAAACAATTGTATATCTCTCTTGGATTCCTGTACTGCAGGTGTGTCAAATTCGCAATGTCACGTGACATGTTGTGACATATTGCAAATTTTTCCCCATTGCCAGAGTTGGGGTGGGTGCAGTTTTGGCATGATGCATCCAGCCCATGGGCCAGCAGTTTGACACCCCTGCTCTACTGTTAACTCACCCTGGTTTGCTTCTACATTTTGAGTTGCTTCTGGCAAGGCTTTGATTTCTTTGCCCTAGAAAAACCTTTGCAGTTATTAACTGACCAAATCAATAAACCTGCACATAGTTCTAATAGTGTGTATATTATGCAACATAAAAATGGGTTATAAATCACATTGGCCGGGCATTTGGCAATGGTTCTATCCTGCTTTACATTGTTTGTAAAACCCTTAGGAAATCCCTCACCTCTCACATCTTTTTCTTTTTTTTATTTTTTGCATGATACCTCTGGATAATAGAGCAAAAATAAATACAACTTCAACAAAATCGGAGTATTATATTTACATATAGTACCTGGTTCCTTTAAACTGCATGCAGTTCAATAAAATACAGGGTAAATTTTTTACTTTCTGATTGTCCACATTCCACATATGATGTAAAAGACTAGGGATTCCTTTTAATGTATTGGCATTTGTGAGCCAGTGAGCACTGACAACGTTGCATAGAATTGATCAACCAAGTTAAAGGAAAAAAATAACAGAACAGAGATTAGAGTTGTTGCAGGAATGCTTGAAAAGATTCTGAAATTCTACCAATATTTATTTCCACAAAAAAGATTACCTTCATAGATTTTTAGATACACTGTATGATATTTTGTCCTGTTAAAGAGAATGTTCATAAATACAAATTTGCCTCAACTTTTTTTGAGAAGCAACTTGGTTCGTCATAACAGCTACTTAGGTTTGTTGTGTTCACTCTCAAATTAAAATATTCTAAGCTATGAACTGGTTCAAGCAGTTGGATAAGGTAGAAAATCTCATATTGAAAGTCAGGTGTATCCTGCCTTTAAATCTCATATTGACACCATAAATTAATCTCTTCAGATATAAATTATTAATACATTTGCAAAATCAATCAGATCCAAAAAGACTGATTTTCTATAATACCTTGCTTTAGTAAGGTATTAATTATTAATATATTTAATTAAATCATATTTGCATGTTTTACAATGGATGGAATAAATCAAAATAAAATATTTAAAATTTGAATATATTGTATTATAAAATGCAATGGGAGAATGTTAACAGATTATTTTCGAAGTTAACAAGAGTAGCACTTTGGCATAACCAGCCTTTTCAAACTAGCAGACAATTCAGCCCAGTGTTTGGCATTACTAATAGTAGATTAGTGTCTTCCTTAGTGCTCTTGTTTTCTTTTGCTTTAGGTTTTTTGTTTTTTTTACAAACTTGGATCTCTAGCATGCTATCATTGCTGATCGGGAATTCAGCATCATTTCTGATACTTTGTGTTGTTCATTTATGCAAAGGCAATGACCCAAGAAATGAACTGACTCTGTTTCTTAAAATCAGCCTGGACTCTAAACAAAAAAGAATTTGACATACCGCAAAGAACAACACACAAGCTGGTTGGCTTGTGACTCGCTACCCTTTCTAGCCAAAACAATGTAGATGGTAAGGAGCAAAACTGACAAGGCTACAATGTTGGACTTATTTGCTTCCTTCTTAGAATTTTTAGTCATGTAGTCATCTACTTCTGCACCTTGACTGATTAATACAATCAAGATATTGCCAATTCTTAGCCACCACATAGATTTTCTTCATTAACTTCTGGATATACTGTAGCTCTAAGAATATAGAAAGAAATACTTGCCCATGCAGATGGGCATACTAATTTTAAGGTTATTTAATTTTACCAAAATAAATCATATTTTTGGGTCAAAATTGCTGTCAAAATAATATTGGATGCAATGCCACACTATTACCACACTATTGGTAATTGGTGGGTATTCTGTATCTTTCTTTGAGGTTACCAGGACATGTCATGAAGACCACAAGTAGTAACATCTCTCAGAACAATGATTTCTTTTGGAATGCAAACACCACTGCACTTTTCCTGCAATCTTTATTCAGAAAGTGATTTGTTTTGTGCTGTTTTCTATTCATATCACAATCCAATCAAACTGAAGAATATAGGAAAGATCAAAGCATTACAGCATACACATCGACAGTAATTCACAAAATATATGAGGCATTAAAATGTTTGTTTCTCATTTTGAAAGGAAAAACATAAAGGTAACAGAAAATGATGAAGAATATGAATCTCTTTTTGAGACAGTGATTGTTGTGGGAACCAGAAAGTGTAAAAATGAAAAGTTCCTTACTTGTTTGATCATGTCTGGCACTTAGGAAAGTAATTTTTGTCACAGCCCAATATTTTTTTTAAAACACTCACTTGGGCCAACCATGGCTTCCCCAGGCTTTGATGGAAGATCATGGAGTCCAGTTTTGTTATGGTTGGCTTATAATTGCTTTTTGTTTTTCTTATCAATTGTATTTGTGTGTATGTGTGTGTGTAATCTTTTTATTTTAAGCTGACCAAAGTTGTCAAAGAATTAGTCAGCCTCAACATTTGATAAATAAATATAAAGCCAAACTGCCATTTCAGCTGTAATGGAACAAGCAAAATATACATAGCTACAAAAAATTGTATCTGTTTTTTTTACCAGCAAAGCAAGGAAATCACTCATACATAATTTTGAACTATTTATTTTGATTGAGGGACATTTCTGAGGATATGCAGAATCTTCTCCGTTCATTCAATGTTTATTGAACTATGGCTTGGCTCTGTCCCATGTTTGGTTCAGCGTGCCTTGCTGTTTAGTTTTGGAGGATGGAAAAAAAATCATTTGGGGGATTGTAATATGAGTCACAACATTCTGCTTTATTTTAAAGTAGAAGCAAGACAAGCAGACTAGGTTCCCACAGATTACTTATTCATGCATTTTTAAAAAATAACATTAATTTGGATTAAGTCACATTAGGAAGTCAAAGAAGACGACAAATATGATTCTACCTGCAGCTTCCTGGGCTTAGTTTCTAGACAATGATTCATCATATATGCCCCAATGTTAATGTAATATAAATGCATTGGTGCTTTATTTGGAGAGAAGGGAAAGAATGCATATTGTATGCTGCAGTGATTGCCATTTTGCCATGATTATACAAGCTGAGCCTACTTTCTTTGGAAGGCATCAGATTGGAAAGGACAAACTAAAGGCCAGCTAGGGGTCTCTGAGAATCCCAGATACCTTGTAGCAGGTATTTAGTCTATGTGATCTGTTTATTTTTCTTCTACTTTGTTTTTTAAATATAATTCTATTAAATAATGAAAATTTATTTTAAAATCTTGATTATAAATTTGTTATACTGTATATAAGTTAAACAACAAAACTACATTACTATTGTATAAAAACTATATAATTAAAAAAGGCTAACTGGTTTTGTAAAAAGATATATATATATAGGTCTTTGGTTGTTCGGGTTTTCTCCACGTAAAATTGGAAGTGTCTTGGCGACGTTTCGACGAAGTCCCATTCGTCATCTTCAGGCTGGTGTTTTTCAGCTTCTTGCTTTGAGCAGCAATGTGTGGTCTTAGCTGTTTCTTCCTTTTAACTGCCAGTGGGGGTATGAACTGATTGGGTGGGAGCTTGGCTGTGTTCTGATTGGGTGGAGGTGTGTTCTGAATGGTTAGGGGCTTGGCTGTGCTCTGATTGGCTGGGGGAGTGTTCTGTTTGGTTGTGCTCAGGTTAGTCTGAGTTGCAGAGGGGTTTAAGATTTTGGGGTTAGGGAGTCGTTTGTCAATAAGGGCGGGTTTCCAAATGGCTGGTAGGCGGGAGGTATCATCTCGCTTGTTCATGCTGTGTGGGCGTTTTTCTATCTCGATGGCTTCTCTGATTATTCTGTTATTAAAATGTTCACTTTTGGCAATGGTTCTGGTATTTTTAAAGTCAATTTCATGTCCTGTGGCTTTAAGGCCAAGCTCCCACCCAATCAGTTCATACCCCACTGGCAGTTAAAAGGAAGAAACAGCTAAACCACACATTGCTGCTCAAAGCAAGAAGCTAAAAACACCAGCCTGAAGATGACGAATGTGACTTCGTCGAAACGTCGCCAAGACACTTCCAATTTTACGCAGGAGAAAACCCGAACAACCAAAGACCTACATACAAATACCCGCGAAAACCTCAGAAAATATATATATATATATATATATATATATATATATATATATATATATATATATATATATATTGCGTCAGAAAGAAGTAAAAATAAAAAAGCTACCTGGAGAATGAAAACAAAGAGAAAGAAGACATTTTGTTTTTTACAGAAAATGAAAAATAAAACTATAAAAAATTCAACTAAAAAATTAAACAAAACTAACCCTGATCTAAATTTAAATACTACTAAAACTCTCAAGACTTTTAATTGGGTGAAAAATACATCAGATGACAACAATTTTTGATACCTCAAATGGGCTAATTTACAGAATGTGTCCAAAATCTGAGACCCATGATTCCTGAGGGAATGAAATTTAGAAAAACTATGGCTACTGCAGTGCTTCTGGCTGCTGCTGCTGCTGCTATTGTTGCAGTCAGGTGTTCATTTTTAACATTTCATGATAATTTTGCAGTCAATCTTGCAACCACTCGTTCCTCCCCACCTCACCCCCAGCAGTACTATTTACCCGTCTGCTGGACAAGGGAGAGAGGGAGGAAGGAAGAAAAGAAGGAGAGATGGAACAGTGAGGAAGGGAGGGAGAAAAGGAGCAAAGAAGGAAGGAAGAGTGCAAGGGAGGGAGGGAAGGGAAGGAGTGATGAGGGAAGATTTCTGATGCTCCCTGCTAACTTTCCATAAGGAAACAAGAGAAGTCAGTGGGAAGTCGTTCCTGCTTCTGCTGATTTTTTGCCTCCCATGGTCATTCTGTACCTTTGTTTAGGTAAAGAAATATCTTTGAAATGATGAACCAGTGGGGCACAGGTTGACTAGTTTAGAACTAAATCTATTTATCCATCAAGCCCAACAATTACAAAATAAACAAAATTATTTAAAGATGAAAAAAATCCAGCTATTGAAATTATGTATGATTTCCTTCAGTACCAATTGATAATTCAGTTTTTAAACAATGCTTTAACCTAGACCATACAGAATCATATTGCTTTGTTTTGTTTCTTCTCTTCTATATGTTCTTCAAGGGTCGAGTATTGACAAATATTGTTAAGCAATAGACCACATTTTCTACATGCCAAATACTTCATAGATTAAAAACTTTCTGATTTTTGAAATGTAGTTTAACTCAACCTTAATCTGCCTTTCAAGAACCTGGTTCACCATATATAAAAGTTATATATTGCAAGTGAATGTGCCAGTAACATATGAGCCAAAAATCCTTCAGATTTATTACATCTTACAGATAGTACATAAGATCTCTAAACTTAGAAAAGCAGGTGGTAAATAGAAAAAAAATTGCTATATAATGCAACAATTCTAAAGGTAAAGGTAAAGGTTTTCCATGTCCAGCCATATCCAACTCTACAGGATGGTGCTCATCTCTGATTCTTAGCTGAGGGAGCCAACATTGTCCAAAGACATTTTGGTGGTCCTATGGCCAACATGACTATATGCTGAGGCGTATTGAATGCTGTTACCTTCCCACCAAAGTGGTACCTATTTATCTACCCACATTTGTATGCTTTCAAACTGCTAGGTGGGGAGGAGCTGGGGCAAATAACAATAACTTATCCTGTTGACGATTGAGGATTGCTCTGGTACAAGGTTTCCAGACAGAGGAGGGGAAAGGCAAATGATTTACACAACTATTATGGGGTCAGATTCACAGAAATGTGTGGAGACATTGTAATTACCAATCTAGATTAAATATAGTCATGACATGAAAATAGAGAATGTGTATTAATAGCCCTATGTTTATTTACCTATAGTTGTATTTCTTAGAGTTCATTCCAAGATAAAGGCTGCAGACATAACCATGAATAGCTGGATGGTTGTTCCTAAATTATGTTGCTGAACTATATTTTTAAAATGAAACATCATATGACAAGACAGATCTCCAGTTCAACTCATTAAGATACATAACTTGAAAGTTCCTACTATTCAGCTGTCAATTTGCTTTCTACATAGTATGTGCTGAATTGTACGCATGACCACATCAGAACACATAGCTACCAAATTGGTTCAAATGTTGTCAATGACCTGAGAGGGTAACCATTTCCGCAATTCTTTTTATTTCCTATTATTTCCATTTCATTATCATCCTCTTTTCCCCTTTTTTCTGCCTTCCTGCAAAGGTGAATTTAATAAGATGAGCCTTCTAGATTGGTTTTGTTAATTTGTCCAAAGACTCTGTGATCTTTGGAAAAGCTCAGTTCTGCAGTCATAATTTACAATAGATCCCATTTATCAGTCATCATTGGCTTTCCATTTTTCATATTGTTGCAAATACAAAAGGTGAAGGAGACATGAAAGGTAAAGGGTTTTTTTAACATAAAAGAGAACATAAAGTTGATATATTCTCTGTGTGTGTGTGTGTGTGTGTGAGAGAGAGAGAGAGAGAGAGAGAGAGTGTGTAAAAAATACAATAATAATGCAAGGATCTTTCTGATTGATTAAAGTATGGAAACGTATTTTTGGCTTCATAAATAATGCTCTATTACTTTTCCTCAAAGACAAGCAAACCTTGACAGACTGACCTTTTTCAGGGCAGGGAGTTGTTCCAGTGCCATAAATTATACCGTAAAACGAGTGGAAATGCTACTGAGAAGTGTGTGACAAAATAAGATTAAAGATTACTACACACAAAAGATTGTTGTTTTATTAATGGAGTCCTGTCAGAGAGATGAAAAACCCTTAGCTTTCTACTAGATGTTGAGATCACATCAAATAAGGTTTTTTTTTTTTTTTTTGGAAACAGGCAAACAAACATATCAAAACAATATAGTCATTATATCCTTCCCAACCACCTGGCAAATGCCATGTTTTCACTTAAATAGCAGTCTTGCTATTTTGCAGACAAATTTTAAAAAACTGCATATGGATTTCTTCATTTATAGAACATACTATCCAAATTGCTGGCCATAATGTGATATGTATTGCTGTCCTAAAAGTTGTATAAAATGGAGTTCCACCTTTGTTCGTAAGCAAATAGCTTAGATAAAACAGAATAGATTTCTACATGTATCATTTGTTTTATTCGTTTAGTCAGCAATCATTTTCTAGTAAATAGCTGAGACTTCGAATATTAAGTTTGAAAGTTACTATTAAGGTTATTATATTAGTATAGAAAGTTAGTATTAGAAGAAAATGCTATTTATCAGTTTACACATACAATTTGAAATTAATGAAATGAAATTATACAAAATTTTGGTTTTGTAATCCAATTTAGTTTTTTTTTAATTAATCCCTCCAGATTTTATGTTACAATAATAACAAAGGAGAATACACCATAGGCTATTTTTAAACTGGTATTTAGTACAAATATCCACTTTCAGTCGAATAATAAGATGTAATAATTTCAGAAGGGAACTGATCTGTGCATCTACAAATTATTTACAATTACTTTCTGTTCTTCATCATTTAGATAGTTGGGTAAGATGTTCCTTTATCAGTCTTCATCAGCAAAACAAATAGACAATTAACAGCACACCAATGAAAACACAAACGGCACCAGTTATTAAGATTATGTGCATTCTGGATAATACTGTAACAATAGCAGAGTGCTCTTCCCTGGTTGTAAATACATTTCAAAAGACATGACAGCTCAGAATGCAAGAGCCAAAGGCTAAAATAATAAAAAGGCCTGGTGTGAGCAGCTACAAGTAGCTGTCTAATGGTAATGCTACTTTATACCCTAGGCTGGCTCCAGGCATTATCCTGCCTGTAGCAAAGTATAACTTATCATTTCTTCTTTCCCAGATCAATGTTCTTTTCCTTCTACTACATTATTTTTTTTCCCAAGTATTCGTTTAAAGCTTATTTGGTGTCATTTTGTGTTTATTTTCATTTCATCCTTTTTCACTGTAACTGCAGTCTTGGATCCACAGGATATATTGAGAGTAAAACCAACAGGCATGTGAAGGTTTACCACTTTCTGTTTGTGATCCTGGGGGGAAACAGTCATCTATAGCTTTCAGTCAGGTAGAGATGGTTAGTACAAATCTGTGCCATTTTCTATTTATGCATATTGTTTTGCACCATGCACAAAAATGTGTATATATTTTCAAGCATCATTTTATACATCTGAAAACTGTACCTAAGAGATGTTAATGTAATAGAATTATTTTAACAATTCAAATTATTAAATGTTTAAAAAAGAAGGTCTCACAATATAACTTGATAGTTGTGTAACTGTCGTAATTTAATGGATTCTCCTCTAAGATTCTCCTCTAAGCCAATTTTAATAATGTGCATTTTTACAGAGAGAAATAGAAAAGTGATACAGATTTAGAAATGGCATGTTAGATTAAATGTTAAGGATACCCTGTAAGTACCTGAGACGCAAATAAACTTTTCTAGTACAAAAATATGATTGAAAAAAACAATTTTAGTTCTTTTCCTGAAATAGCAAGGCAAATGCAGGATCTATTACCTCATCTGATCTAATATCTTCAAATAACACTCTTTTATTCCTGGAAATTAAATTGTGATATTACAATTAATTCATAATCTTATCTTTGAGTTATAGATGTGATCAGGGCCTGATTCACTATTAAATCTCTTATATTGACAATGAATCATTCATATTGACACTAAGAAATATTTTATTACTATTATTATTATTTTATTTTTCCAACTCTCCCCCATACTTGTCAACAAATATACCATAATATTTTATCAAGTATTAACATACATTCTTTTTACATTCTTATCTATCAGATACTCTTAATAAAATAAAATGAATACATACATGAATTTTGGTGTTACTCGCCCATTTCCCCTTTCACTGCATCCACACTCCTTCTCTCTCTCCCCTCTTCTCTACCTTCTTTCTCCCTATCTTCTCTTTCTTCCCTACTTCCCTCTTCTTCCTCTCCTCTCCTCTTTCCTTCACCACTCCCCTCCCATTTCTCCCCACTTCTTCTCCTTTTCTCCTCCAACCTTTCTACTTCCTTCCCCCTCCATTACTCTCTTCTCTCTCTCCTTTTTTCCCTCTCATTCCTCTTCAGATACAATTCAGGGGTAATGTCTGATCATATGATAGAGGGCTGCTGTAATGGTCATAAGTATGGAAAGCAGTTGTAATGTCACTTTTTTCAGTGCCATTGTAGCTTTGAACAGTCACGAAATAAGTGGTTGTAAATCAAGATTACCTGTAAATGTTTATTATAATCAATGCTAAAAGAAATAGACTATGTATCTGAAGTCATTTCTGTCACCATGTCTGCTAATGTATTGTGGAGTTAATGGAAGCAGTTCTGGTAATGTATGGGACCATCCTGATCATTATGGTTAGCAGACTGATAGTATGTAAACTTGGAGCCTGGGCATATTTGTTGTCTACAAGAATTCTGTGGGGAACAAAAATTGTGATATGGATCACCAATCAATTCCCAGTCCAGTATTCCCTGAATTTCAGTTAGAAGGCCATACCTCCTTAACTCTTTGCATTTCATCTTATCTTTATCATCCCCATTAGAAAAGAGAATGAGGAACAAGTTATAGCTACAAAGAAGACAGCAGTATATAACATTTTCCTTGTTATTTGCAAGGTAAAATAAATAAAAGTACATACCTACTCAAAAACTAGAAATAAAAAGCTTAGCAACTTGGCATTGCAAATAGACCCAGAAACAAAACACTATTCTGAAGAGATTTGAATAATTGATATGAAGAAAGTGAAAAATATGAAAGTATCTGTGGATTTTTATCATGGTTTGAAAGCAGACATGGTCTGAAATATGAGAAAATATTAACAAATCATCTTACAAGCTGTATTTCTACAGCCTTGCTTTCTTTACTGTAGTCATTATTATGGATTGGAGTGGCATATAGGCTAGAATAAATAAATAGTCTAGAAAGAATGCTGAATTTATTTTTCTCCCACTTAGATATTCCAGTGGAAAGAATTCTTTGAAGCAATGCATTTTTATAGGTCTCTGAAAAACTTCACAAAAAATGGCCAAGGCTTATCAGTGACTGAAAAGAAAAGGATGAAACTTGATGAAACTCTTCATATCAAGCTTTCCTGATAGAATTTCACACATTAGGGTTTTCCTAAAAGGAACAGACTGGTTTGCTCTACTTGTTCTTGAATCCTAACACTGTGTAAATTGAATGACTATTGTTGCAATTACTCAGATATCAGAATAATAGCACTGCATCAAATTAAAAGGCCATCTTATCATAAGTCAGATATCACAGACATGCTAGCAATATAAGAAAATCCTTGACCATCTCTTATTTCAACTAAAACTATTCCTGGGGATAATTGTTAATGAAATAAAAAATTCTATAAAAATTCAAAATCGTAGGAAAGTACAAATAAGATACATTCAAGCCCAGCAAGGTGGCACTGAGCTTGAATGTACCTTTTTTGCATGCCCCTATTATTTGAATAGTATTGTGGGAGGACAGCACCCCCCTTCCAGAGAAAGAAATATTTTGGGAATATTAAAAGGCAGAATATTATATTTTCCCCAAAGGATCTTAAAGGCAGAAAAGCAGGCCCAGTATTCTTAATAGCCCCAAGCAAAAACTAAGTAGAGGCCAGGTCTATAGAAATGCAGATTTGATAATCCTATTCAGAAAGGTTGGAGCCAGGAAGCTAGAAGCTGATGAGATTAGGAAGACAAAGACCTCTAAAATCTACATACCACACCCAAACTCTAAAGATATGACCTTTAGGACATAATAGGATTAACCACCACCACCATCAGAATACAAAAAGTGCACACTCAGACTCAGGTCAAAGTACAAAGCCTCAAACAGGAACAACTCCAAACAAAAAAGCCCAAGAAGGTGTAAAAACCCACCACTCTCAGATACATGTGGTCAGCTTTCTCAGAGCCACATTTCTATCTGGCTCTGTTCTTCAATAAACTACAATCTTCTTTCTAAAGAGTCTCCATTTTGTTTATTCCCAGCTTAAACTGGGTCCTCATGAAGATTTTTCTTTCCACAGTATTCTTTTAATTTAATTATCACCGTCTTCTTTTTAACTTTACTCCAACTCTTTGATCAATCAAAAGTCTAGAACAGAGGTGGGGAACTATGACCCCCTTTATGACTTGTGGACTTCAACTCCCAGAATTCCTGAGCCAACCTAGCTAGTAAGTCTAGAAGCTAGTGTACTGAAGTGAAGTAGAGGTACTTTAGAAATGGAAATCCCCTCTTTCTTTATCAGAGGAGTTCCAAAGTTTGTACGTTACAACTTTAAATCATAAGAGCATCATAAGAGTCCAATCCCTGTTCCATCTAGTTGGGCAATCTGTTCTCACTAGTTTTCATGATGCAGCACCTTATACAATATTTTAAATTATGTAGATACCCTCTATTACAGAAGAAGATTCTGCAGAAAAATTTTAAGTAGCTAAATACTGATACAGTATATCCATGAAAAGATGTAACTATATAGTATGAGCATAAATAAGCATAAATAAAGTAAGTATATGCTGTTACAATATGTGAGGGGGGGAAGCCTCAATTATTTAATTTTGCAAATAATGTCATGTTATTGTACTGAACTACATGCTTCATAATGTACAATGCTGTACCAATGTTGAATGAGCCCCCCCCCTTTTTTTGCCTATTAGGAGTTCCTGCTACAATACTCATGACTCATACATCCAGGCTGTACATAAGATGATAAATGAGCATAGAATGAAGTTCTGTGCTCATTTCTAAACATGAAGTTAGATTAGATAGATAAAAATAGGACAGTCTTTTAATGGAAGTATGGTATTGTTTGTATAATAGCAGACATGAATTTTGATAAATGTGAAATAAAAGATAGTACAAGGAAAATGTTACAGTTTAATCACTATTGTCATCTCCAAAAATATCAGAATGCAGGAACATCTCACAGCTGTCTCCAACTACTTGTGGGCTTGCACATGCCCCTTCTGGCTTTTTAAGGGATCCCGGGGGAATGAAGCATCCTGACTCTGGGAAAGGTTTCAGTACCTTTCTCTGAGAGGGGACGAAATCAGCAACCTTGAAAGAAGTTCTTATGTATTCTAATAAGGCTCTTTCCTGGATCCAACTGTCTTTTTTTGTATAAAGTTTTATTAGTTTATAGTATACATTACAATGAAAATACAAAAATAAATAGTGGGAAAGATGGGGAACTGTCTTTTGACAACTATCACTCTTCCTGTAATCTTCCATTTTGGGGAATGATGACTGAGTCAGCATATATACTGGTCAGCAAATATAGTACTTACATAACATCCTATTGGAAAGCAATTAACTGTTTCAATCTGGTTCAAACTGAACATGGAAAGGAGATGGCTTAGTGATTGACCCATGTCTAGACCTGGATAGGGTACTGCACCCATCTTGGTCCTTTTAGATCATTTAGTGGCATTCAATGGCACTCAGTAACATCATTCACACTATCATTCTAGACTGTTTGCCTGGTAGAGGATGGAAGGCAGTGTTATGTAGTGGTTCTGCTCCTTCCTCCGTGTATAGTTCCAGTCAGTAGGGGAGGGGAGAAAAAATTGGCCAAATGATAGCTACTCTGGAAGATGTTATACGGTTTGGTCCTTAACAGCTACATGAAGGCTACAGGGGAAATCATCTTCGGGATATGGTACTATTAATAATACTATTCAGGATATGGTACTATTAATATGCTAATGTAAGTTTTATGTAAGCCACTCAGAATATGTTTAAACAAACAGACAAACCCTGCTATACTCTCCTACCCTAGGCTATATAGAGAGGCTGTCAAAAGACTTGATCCATTATCTGAAAGCTGTGAGGTACTAGATGGGACAAATCAGGCTGAAATTTAATCCAAGCAAACAAGGCTTCTTGGGTTTGTTTGTTTTTTGTCAGAATTCTCTGACCCATTCAGTGTGGTATGTTGATGCATTAACATGGCTTCAAAAGAGAAGATTCACAACTTGAGGGCCCTCCTAGACTCATGGCTACTGCTTCACAGGCAGATGATGGCTATGATTGGGGCAATTTTGGCAAGCAACTGGCTCTGCACCCTGGCTCTTTGTTTGATTCTGTCTATAATTCAGCATGCTGGTTTTAGTGTTCTATAGAACTTGACATTGAGGCATTTATAGGATTGCCTTTTCCACCTCGATTTGTCCTATCTGACATTTACATCTAGTAAAAACTTGCTGATTGTCCTCTGCTTCTCCAAAGTGAAAGGACTGGAGGCTCATGAACCCTGTATTTTTGCTTGGTATACCTATAGTTTGGAATAGTCTATTAATATCCATTCACATCATCTTCTTTTGTTGGCACCCATGCACCTGAGCCTTGATGGCTTTATCAAGCCCAGGCCACCAAATATGGCTGCGCGCAAGCACTTTCATCCTTACTATACCGGGATGTCGCTCATGCAGAGAGAGCAAGATTCTAGACCTCAATGAGGCTGGGATTACTACCCTGCTACCCCATAACAGGCAACCCTTGAAAATGGAAAACTCATGCTTCTTGTGCCAGAAGCTTTGGAACTCAGTATCTGGGCACTTGTCAGGCCATCCTAACAACACCCAGGTCAGCACGCGTATAAGCGTGTGATCAGTGGCAGTTTCTGCAGCCACGTCCCTAGCATTGAGGGGCGATTCAGGCAACTCCTGAATGGAAAGAATATTAATGGCAGGAGCAAGGTCTGCCTCTACCTGTTTCAGAGGTAACCTGCTTAGGCCATCTGTGTGACCCATCTCTTTACCAGATTTGTGAACTAGAGTGTAGTCATATGCTGACAGGAAAATGGACCATCTCAGCATACGAGGAGAAATGATATGTGGTGTCTGTTTGTTAGTGGTAAACAAACCCAGCAGAGGCTTATGGTCTGTATAGACCGTGAAGTGGCAGCCATAGAAGAAATCATGGAATTTCTTTATGCCAGCCACTATGGCCAAGGCTTCTCTGTCAATCTGAGCGTAATTCCACTTTGCAGAAGACAGAGTCCTTGAATAATAGGCAACAGGGACTTGTGTTCCATCAGCCTTCAGATGGCTAAGTATGGCTCCCACCCCATAAGGAGATGGATCGCATGCGATGCAAACAGGCAGTTGCTCATTGAAATGCGCTAAAACAGCATTTGAAGAGAGCAAGGCCTTAACCTCATTGAAACTCTTTTCATGGACTTTAGTTCACTGCCATGGAGCCTGCTTGTCTGAGAGCCTGTGTAACGGCTCTGCCACTGCAGCCTTATGTGGGAGAAATGCATGGTAAAAATTTAAGAGCCCCAAGAAAGCTTGCAGCTCACTTTTGGACATGGGGCTTGGGGCCTGCTGAATAGCTTGCAGTTTGGATTCAGCAGGGTGAATGCCTTGGGCATCAATCCTGAACCCTAAGAAGTCAATGGAAGTGACTGCTATCTTGCATTTATCCTGCTTTAATTTAAGGCCTGCTTTTCGAAAACGAAGCAAGACAACCCTTAATCTTTCTGTTAAATTTTGAGATGACTCCCCAGCAATGAGGAGTCATCGAAGTAGGGACAGACCCCAGGAATACCCTGAAGTGTGCGTTCCATGACACTTTGGAATATGCCAGGGGCTACATTTACCCCAAATTGCAGTTTCTTGACCTTTAAGGCCCCCCTGTGAGTTACAATAGTCTAGGCCTCTGCAGATGCCTCATCAACAGGTAGCTGTTGGTAGGCCTGTGCCAGGTCAAGTTTCGCAAAAATTCAACCCCTTTGACGGAGGCCAGAATGTGGCTTACAACAGGTACTGGATAAGTGTGCTGTTGCAACACTTTATTCAGTGCGCACTTATAGTCTGCACATATACGGATTTCCCCATTAGCCTTTAGAGGTGTTACTATGGGGGTTTCCCATGGATTAGAATCACAGGTTCTAAAATGCTCTGCTGGAGCAATTTGTCCAGCTCAGCATCTATCTTACTTTTGAGGGCAAAAGGCACCCTTCTAGGCTTGACCTGGATGGGCGTGATAGTTGGGTCTAACCGTAGTGCAATGGGAGGCCCTTGTAGGATCCTAGCTCTGAACTAAACACATCAGCAAACTCCTTGCAAACCTCTGTAAGGCCCAATGTTTGCAAGTTGTGCAGCCCAGTTACTTGGATTCCTAGATCCTCGAACCAATCGAGTACAATAAGACTCGTACGTTCACTCCCAACTACCACCACATCCAGAAACCCCTCAAAATCCTTTTGCTGGACTTTGAGTTTGGTCTCTCCCTTTACATTGACCTTAGAATTCTGAAAATCAGTAAGTATTAGATTTGATGGCCTGAGTTTTACTCGAAGCCACTACTGCTGCAAATCCTTTTAAAGGTGTCCAGTGAAATAATTGAGAGAGCAGACCCTGTGTCCAGTTCCATCAGTAAGAGAAGCCCTTGCAACTTCACATCAATGCGAAGTTTTTTCTTAAGGGGCTTGTGTGTCCCTGTCCTCAGAATACTCCTGCATGATGAACAGAGACCCACCCTGTGTTGCTGGGGACCCTGGTACCTTTCTGAAGCAATTCTTCCCAAGGTTTGATCTTCTGGCGACCCAAACAGATGGAGGCAATGTGGCCTTGCCTGCCACATGCTCTGCAAATGGCTGAGCGAAACCTGCAGTCAGCTCGCTTGTGGCGTCCTCCGCACCCGAAGCACTGAAGAGATGCTGGGGCCTTGTCCGGACTCCCCTTCGGCCTCCTCTCAGCTGGCTGGTGAAGTCTGTCCACCTCCTCTTCAGGATCCGCTTCTGATTCTTCCCAAGCGTCCTCTTGATGGACGGTAGCTGTGGCTGGAGGGTTCCTGGCGAGCCGCAAAGCCTTCACAGCACCGCCTGCTGCTTCTTCAGTTGCCATCTCTCTTAACGCATCTTGGAATGAGACCTCTTCTTTTGCAAAGATCTTTTGTTGGAGGTCTCTACTTCTTAAGCCACTCACGAAGCGATCGTGCAGCCTTTGTTCCAGATCCTTGAACTCACAAGGCCTGGCCGCTTGTCTTAAAGCAGCAATAAAGTCCGCAGCAGATTCACCTGGCCTCTGGTCTCTCTGCTCGAACGCGTGCCTCCAAGCGATGACTGATAACTTCGGCTGGAAGTGTTCCTTCAATATCTTCCTCAAGTCAGCGTATGTTGTTTTTTTTATAAAGATTTTATTATTTTTTTTCATCAACATATGTTAATTTTTCCAATCAACAAGTTGTCTGGAGTTTGCTATGCTAATACATGTTCAATTCCTAATCCTTCATTCTTTCCTCTAGCCAAGAATAAAATAAATTCCAAATTTGATAGTAGTCTGTATCTTCTTTATCTTTCAACCTCATAGTTAATCTGTTCATCTCTGCACATTCCAATATTTTCCTGATTATTTCTTCCTCTGATGGCAGACCTTCATTCTTCTAGTATTGTGCAAAAATTATTCTCACTGCTGTAGTGATGTGTAAGATTAAATATAATTTCTGCTTATTAGTCTTTTCAAGCATAATACTTAGTAAAACAAGTTCAGGTTTAAAATCCACTTGTTCACCCAATATTTTTTCTAACCACATATGTATCTTTCTCCAATAGGCCTTTGCCTTACCATATGTGATAATACGTGCCTATGTTATGTTTACATTTCCAACATCTATCTAACATATTTTTAAACATTTTTGCTAATCTTGCTGGCGGTAGGTGCCATCTATAAAACATTTTATACAGATTTTCTTTGTATGACGTTGACATTGTTAATTTATAGTTTCTCTCCCATAACATTTGCCATTTTTCTAATTCTATATTATAACCAAAAAAATTGCCCATCTTGTCATTATTTCTTTCACTTGTTCACTTTCCATATCCAAAATTAACAAAAAGTTATACATTTTCTTAATTAATTTCTCATCTGAGGTTAACAAAATCTTATCAAACACAGTTTGATCCTTGTAAAATCCATACATTTTTATATCTTTTCATATCTACTTCGTATCTGTAAATGTGCCCATCAGGACAAGTTAATTCCCTGATTTTCCAATTCTTGTTTAGATTTTAATTTCCCATCAATATCTAGAATATCTTTATATGTCCATATTTTTTAAAAGTCTACCAAGTTCGGATGTATAAATGCCTCCATCGTTAATAACCACCCTAGAATTTTTAAATATATTTTAGCTTTAATTTTTTCCCATACTGTTGACAAGGCATTTCTTATAAAATAATTTTGAAAGTACTTATGGACTCTGTTTTTCCCGTACCATAAGAAAGCATGCCACTCCAATTGTAAATCATGTCCCTTTAAATACAATAACCTTTTATTTCTAAGTGTTATCCACTCTTTCACCCATGTTAACACAGGTGCTTGGTAATACAACGTCCATTCCGGCAACCCAAAACTTCCATTTTCCTTAGCATCTTATAATGTTTTCATCTTAATTCTAGCTTTTTTCCCCTGCCAAATAAAGTTCAAAAACAATGAATTTAAAACTTGAAAGAATTTTCTCTCAAGTTTTATCGGAATCGTTTGAAATAGAAATAAAATCTTTGGCAACACATTAATTTTTACTGTAGCAATTCTTCCTAATATTGACAGCTGCAGATTTTCCCATCTTTCCAAGTCTAGCTTTTTTTGCTTCAATAATTTTGTATAATTGTCTTCTTTTATTGACAAACACTTAGCTGAAAGATGAATACCTAAATATTTAACTTTTTTCACTATTTGTACCTCTGTTTTCTCTAGTATTTGCCTTTTCTGTGAGGTTCTTTACTATTACTTTGATTTTTTTCTTTATTTATTTTTAGTCCTGCCATTTCTCCATATTCTTCTATCTTTCCCCATAGTTTTGGAATCATCTCTAAAGGTTCTTCCAAGATAAACACTAAATCATCAGCAAATGCTTGTAACTTATATGTTTCATCTTTTATTTTCAATCCTTTAATTTCTGTGTCCTGTCTTATCCTCCTATTTAATACTTCCAAAGTAAAGATAAATAATAATGGAGATAGTGTACACCCTTGTCTCGTACCTTTTCTTATCTCAAAGTTCTCAGTATAATCTCCATTCACTATCACTTTTGCTGTCTGGTTAAGTCAGCATATGTTACTGACTCCAGAAGTGCAGGGGCCACCAGATTTTCTGCGATGTCAAAAGCTTCTTGTCCACAGGCACACAGAAGAGTTGCTGCCTTCAGGCCGTCTTGTCTTATCTGATTTACTCTAAAGTAGTTCTCCACCTGTGCTACATAGCAATTCCATCTCTCTGGGTGGGAGACATCCAAATCAGTCAAGCGGCCAATCTTCGACATCGTAAACTTTATGACCTTCGCTAATTGCCTCCTCTGCAAGCTGATGTTTGGGAAAGGGACCTTTTGCCGAGCTCACCTCCAGCGACGCTATACTGGCAGGCTGAATGCAGGATGCCGTCTTCCCGATTGTCAAGACTTCCTTGGTGAGTCTTAATTCTTTTTATTGCTTGCAGGGATCCCACCCTCGTCGCCAGTGTTGTGTTTTCGGTTCGTTGGCAATTGATGAAGACACATGGTGAAAACAACAAGCTCTTTATTTCTCTCTCCTACAACCAAGCAAGCAGCAAAAGGCACGCAGGCCTTTTATAAGGCCAGAAACCCAAACAGTGTGAACCAATAGGAATTGAGCATTTTCGCGCCTTGCGCATGCGCACAAGGTTGGCGCCACCCTGTCTGGTCCCGGGCAGCTTTTGGAATACCCGGGACCATTTGCAAAATTCTGAGCCTGCTTTCAGCTCTTGCAGGCTCAGGACACAACAGGTGTAGTCTGTAATGTCTGTAATGTCTGTAGTCCATGTATAGTAGCAGCTTCACCAAGCTAGCTTATTGCCTGTGCAGGGTGATAAAAGTTGAATGAAATAGTGATGATAAAAAAAGGAGTGATAACAGGAAAGCTGCAGAGCCAGCTATGTGAGTGGAAAAAGTAAAGGAGAGGACTAAGACATGAGTGGGAAAGAACAAGGACAAATTAAACAAGGATCTTCCTTCCTTGAAAAGAAGATTCTGTATGGCCTCCTCAGTCTTACAGCAGTATTATTTAACGCACACAAGATGTTGCACACAACTGAGTGCCTTCCTTTTCCTCTTCTAGAGGCAGATTAAATTATACTTTTGATACTTTCCAGTTATGCACAATGCATTGTATCTATAATCACATTACATACAAATTAATCCTTAATGAAAATCTTTGCATATAAATAATGTGTTGTAATATTTTCAATGGCCAAATAAAGTATTATCAAATACTTTTTTCTTCTTCAAAAATGTAGCTTTTTATTATTTCACAGCCCTATAAAATGAAGGCTAAAGGAAACTTTAAGAAATAGTAGCCCTTGATAAATTCATACAACATTCAAGCATGGCTTAAAGGGTCTTCCCAAAATATTAATTTTTATTATATATACAAAAGACAATCAAATATTTATCTTCTACTACTGGCAACTTCAATCTTCCACAAAATCTTTATCTGAAGCAATGGAAGCAGGAATTGGACTAGGTAATTGTTGTAACATTCTGACATTAAGAATTACTGATCACAATCTTTTCTTCTACAGTTGTTTCCAAAATATTTGCTTTAAATGCTAGAGATACATGTCTGGGAGGGTGTCTTAGATATCATTTAATTTTTTTTCATTTCCTTGGCATTATCATCATTATCACATCATTGGTCTCCCTTTGTCTGAACTCTCAAAGGTTGCTATGTAACATTTTATTGGGAACATAAAATGATTATTTTTATGAGATTCTTTTGGCTCTGTCAAAAATGATTATGTCCATTAAAAATTCAACCATTATTATGAGTTGCTGCCAGATAATTCACTAGGCTTCGTTTCTGTCTGTTCGAAAAGTCTCTAAATGTCTGGATAGTATCAAAAAGACCAGAATTATTCTACAAATACATTAACTTAGCTTGGCCAACAATTGAATTGAGAACATGCTACTCAGAGGGAAAAAATATGTAAATAATTAAAGAAAAATATGATTTCTCTGGCTGGGGACCAATGTACAACATATCATTCTTCCTATAAATATTAATATAGTCAGAACTAAATTAGAAACATGAATGACACTTTACTGCATCAAACCTCTACATTAAAAACTGATATTTAGAATGCATAGAAATAAAAATCCTATTTAGGGCATAAAATGTAGAAGAGTGTAGAAGTTCTTGAATAAAGCATACCTATATTCAATATACGCAGAATGTCTATTTTCTTATTCTGCATAAATCTGGAAGGAAGATTTTAATTTCAACTGAACACATATAAAATTTTCTGCACACTTGGAAAACTTACCTTATTATGCTAAGGTTTCATGAAAAGGTTTTAGGTTTACTCTGTTGAAAATACTAACAGACTTTTTATATCCCAGTGTTTTGAAATCCATTTTAAAATGTACACAAAATTGTGCAAGCAGTTTTCACCAGTTTCTCCTCTAGAAGAGGAGACTTGAATAAGACTGGCAAAATTAAAACTGATGGACCACATCTCAGTGAACAAAGCAATGGGATGCTCCCCTCCCATTGTACCATGTGTGCGTAAACCATTCCCAAGAAAGATTGGGGACAGAAAAGCAAGAACATTATTAATACCTTGTTAATCTCAAAACTTTTCAGAAATCAAGTGTCTAGTTAATGGCACCATTTTAACCAGGTAAAATTTTAGGCATCTTTGTTGCTTTTCCTTTCACTGCTTCGAAAAACTATTTCCTTGTTCAAGGAAATAATGAGTATTTTACAATAATTTGCAATTAAAAGAGACTAGCTATGACTTAATTTAATCTAGCAAGGCCTCAATCTGTGCCAAAAGCAGACTGCATCTTCATCTGAAAACCCCCTTGGAATTGGAGTTGGGCACATAAAACCTTTCAAAATTTCCATCAACTTTGTAAGTGAGAAAGCATATGTAAAATGTCATGAATTTTTCCAGAAATCAACAATTTCAGTATTTGTATTAGCAGTGACAACAGCATTGCTATAGGAAAAAAAAAACCGAGAGGAAAGAGTTCTTTTATGTCTTTCTTTGAGAGTTTAGTAAAGGAAAAAAACCCATGGAAGCTATAAAACACTGGATGTCATTTAGCCTTGCTTCACTATCTCATAAATAAATGAAAATACTAAATTCCATCCATGAGTTTTTTTAAAACAAAACTTAGAAACAATGTATTATTTTTGTGATTCATAAACTTTGTACTCATATTTGTATATGTTCTCCATCAATAGTATTTAGATTTTGCCATAAAACCTGGATTCATGAATCTTGGGAAACAAATGAACTTGAGGTGACAACTTGCATGATTATTATAGAAAGCTTCCTATAAAAAAATTAAGTCTTCTTAATTCTTTCTCCCCATCTCCCATCAAAAAAGAGATGTGTGTTATTAGCTGTATATTTAAATTCAATGGTCCAGTTCATAGTATTTACTTGATGTATGGAGTAATTTGCTTCCCAGTGATGGGGAAGTATCTCCTTTCCTACAAAGCTACATATGATAAGATATATACTTTTGCAAGAGCCAAGGTGGCGCAGCAGTTAGAGTGCAGTACTGCAGGCCACTTTAGCTGACTGTGTTCAGCAGGTCAGCGGTTCAAATCTCACCGGCTCAAGGTTGACTCAGCCTTCCATCCTTCCGGGGTAGGTAAAATGAGGACCCAGATTGTTGGGGGCAATGTAAATATATATATACATTGCTTACTGGTGTATACCGCTTAGAGAGTGCTTGTACTTAAAGCGGTATATAAGTCTCATAAATAAATAAATAAATAAATAAATAAATAAATAGTGGTGAATATCTGTAACTTGGGTGTAGGATGAAGGTGAAGGTTCATTCTCCAAGTTCTGAGTTAGTTTCCAAATGTTTCATTACCAGGCTAGGTAGCATCTTCAGCCAAGTTTAGAGGTTGTCAATGTCAGTGTTCTGTTTATAAGGGCTTCAGGTGTGGGTATATCAAGTGAGGGTCTTCTGATGGGTCAGGTGTGAGTCATCAGTGAGAGGCTTGTTATAGGGAATTTACATCAGATCAGGGTCTTTGGGACGTGAACTATTGGGGGGAGGGGAGGGGGTTTGCATGGGTTGGTTGAGTGTTGGTGCTGTCTCTGGTTGGCTATCAGTTCATCTGGATTCTGAGGGCTTAGTAGGCTGGTTATAGGTCGATGTATCTGTTGATGGAATTGCTTGCAGAGTGCCAGGCTTCAATGAAACTCACTGTTCATTGAAGATATATACTGCTAAAATATACAAGATTTGCATATGGATCTTCAGTTTTACATGTGAAGCTAACATATAAGATATCAGCTCATATGCTTGGTAGTACATAAAGAAAATATTCAATTGTTCCACTATACTAGGCAAGATCCATGTATATATGAAAAGCATATGAACAAGACCGTTATTTAATTAGTTTATATTAGTTATATGCTGTTTCTAACAAATCAAGTCAAAATCAACCTTAAAGTCATTTACTTGACATTTCAGCATCCTATCAGATGATTTATCTGCTTTTACCATTATGTGGTAAATTTTAATTTTAATTAATATTTTCAAATTCAATAGTTCTGTTATTTGAAATTGATTCACAGTGATATACATTATCCAATTGCACAGGAAGATTTCCCAACCAGATTTTAAAAAATACAGAAAAGCCATGCATTTATAATCTTCTAAATTTACTCACAGTAAAATAGAACCATAAAAGCTATAAAAGAAGTTAAGTGGAGCGGGAAGGAAATCATTTTGTTGTTGTTGTTAATTCCTGATGTTTATAGCAATAGTAATTTCACTGCTTTCTCAAACTATTCAAAAAGATCATTCAAATTGTTTGAATAAAATGTTTTATAACAATTAATAAGAAATTGCCATTGTCCATCATTTTTAATATAACTAATATTCGTATTTACTGGGGAAATATATGAAAAGACTAATATTCAGATTGCTTAAAGTTGCTCTCAAGGTCACTCAGAATCATCCACAGGAACATTTATAGGCAGATGAAATTGCTTTAAATTTGTCAGTAGTCTATTAGAGCAGTCTGGTGTAGATAAGTTGTATCGATAATTTGGAATGGTGAACATGAGTTACGATTCAAAGAGATGCTGGCTATGGAATTCTGGGAGTTGAAGTCCACATGCCTTAAAATTGTCAAGGTTGAGAAACACTGCTCTAGTTTAATGCCAGATTACAAAGCTGTAACCTTATATTGTTTGTTTCTAAAAATAAAATACCATGTTTTTAAAAGGTGTCATTTTTTTATGTGTGACATATCCATCAAACTGAGCATCTCCAAGAAAAGTTACGCAGCAAAACAAAGCAAATTTATAAACTATATCTTCATTCTTTTTTATACTCTACTTTAAAATGTCAAGATTTAAGATTTCTCTATTTTATGAGATGGTTTGACTATGTGACAACTAAAACTTCAGCTGAGGCCAACTTATTGTATAATGAATATATTAACTACTACAAGTATTTTTCCAGTAGAAATCTGAAAGTTTTTAAAGTTTACATGGACTTGTTAAAGAGACAAAAATATAATGTTATAGTGTTAATTGCTACTTCTGTCGCTTATTTTGGAATCTGGATTATTTAAGGATGACATATATTATGCTAATATGACTGATGAGCTCTCATCAGTGTGTCCACGATAGTAGACATATTCTAGATAAAACTTCACTGTCTGATATTTTATCTAGCTATCTTATGCCTAATATCCTGCAGAGACAAATCATGTGGAAATCCCTGAGCTGTCTTGCATTTCTTCAATACGGAGTCCATGTTTCATAGGCATACAGAGAGATAGTAAGTATCATGGCTCCATAGACCTTCAGTTTTGTAACTAAGCTGATTCCTCAAATTTCCCACACAGTAGAACTTGTCTTTGTTAACTTCTGCATCAGTAATCATTGCTTGGGAGAGGGTCTGCCAAGGTCATTAAACTGGTCCACTGCCTGTACTTTCTGCCTTTGGTGTGATTTATACAATGCTAACATCACATACAGATTTATATTTTTACTATTTTTGCTAGACAATCCATGGGTCATACTTTCAGAGATATTTCCTTTCTTAAAAGAGAAAAAGAATGACCATGGGTGGGTTGCTATTGCTTTAGTTTTAAAATTGAAGAAGAAAACATCATTTTATTAAAGAAAGATGTGTCGCATGTCTCAGGATAAATTTAGATTATTTTTTATTTAGCAAATGACATTTTTCATAACAACAGTTGTGGTTAATTTGCAATTCTTTAAGAATTCTCTAATGTTTTCACTTTTTTTTCCTTAGTTTAAAGCAATTTACAGCTGATTATGCTGGAATACTGTTTCCTCCAGATGTCAGCACATTCTCCATGGTTTATACTTGTACTTTATATATATTAAGATCAAAATATGACTGTATTGGGAACTGTGTCCACTGAAAAGGGACATTTTCACCTTCTGATAAACTGAGGGTAGTTCTTGGAATCCTTACTATGTCATTTTTGAATATTTATCTTTGCTATAATGAGTTGCTTACAGAGTTCTTCCATGACCATCTGTATTTCATTGCAAAGCTTTGGAAGATTAATGTTCCTCATTAAAATGATGGGGGATCCTATCTTCAGTTCCAGTTTATGTGGTGGCAATTGAATCCAGAAATTCTGTTGGAAAATGAGAAACATTTGCTCCTTCACTGACAGAAACAATATTCTTCCATCATTCCAGGGAAGTACCTACTGCTGAAATGATGAGAAAAGTCAATTCCACCTACTGTGGAATGTGGGATTGGCTTTTCGCATCATTTTATTGAGGAAAATCAAAATATAGTTCTTTAAGAACAGTTCTGCATGATTATCAAATGTTGGGCAGATGAAATCTATGCAGACTTCTATTTTGAAGCAACCACAACTTTCCCCAATTTTATTCCCTCAGGACTTTGGATTTTGGACACATTCCATAAGTTAGTCATTATTCCCTATGATATATCATTTTGCCCAGGTAAAGGTCATGATGAGAGTGTGAGTGAAGTGTATGTGTACATAATTGAATCATCTGAATAATTACAGCAAAATGACCCAAAACATCTGGAAAACATTCTGCAAAGATAATGCTTGGAATTAGTTTCTGTGGACTTTAAAAATATTATCACCTTAAATTACCCAAATATTGTAAGCATTATATCCTATATGAAAATTGAAATTGAAATTAGTTATGGCTAGCTTTAGCTGCACTGAGGCCTTTGTTTTCACAACTCATATTTCACATAATTGCCACCAAATGGATAAAATATTCAAAAGAAATTAAATATTATAGATGACACTCAAGAAAATGTAGTTATCAAATAATGTTGTGGGATGAACATTTTTTTAATAAAGCAGTATGCAAGTTTGCCAATAAAAAGATTAATGATCTGTTCTGCATAGCAATCCAGCTATATCAAAGTGAATTGCTGCATAGAGTTTCAGTACCTTTGATTTTCTGAGACAGAATTGTCAATTACTTCATACATTTCAGTTCATCTGAAATGGGGTATAGAAAATGGTTTTGATCGCTTGATCATAGGTTATATAAATGGTATGAAGCTTTTCAATTTTTCTCACATTAAATATCTCTCCTCCATTCATATTACTGGAGTTAAATCATTAACATTTAGAATATGAAATGGCAGAATTGTGATTCAGCTCTTTGTCATTGGTACAGTTATTTCCAAATAGGAAGCTTTTCCATGAAACTTCATTTCATGTAAATTGACAGCTTGATCACTCTGAGAGTGATAGCATTAACTTTGATGTATGTGTGATGTATATGTGGTGGAGTGCAGAAGGACATTTGACAAGATATTTTATCTTGTACCACGCATACAAGCCTAGTGTTTATTTAGATTTTATTTTTCAAGTAAGAAAAGTAGAATTCAATTCATTTGCAGAGAGCAAATAAGATCTTTTATTGGAAATATTCATTTAGTGTTGTATTACAAATGGCACATTATTGCTTTTTGTTTTCATTGTACAAATATGGATTTTATGAAAAAGAATGTTGACTGAGGACAAAAGCTTGTCTTATATGATTTATTTAAGCAATTAGTATTCTATGCTATAAACCATGTAAGAGTTTTACAAAGAACAAGGGGACTTAATTCAGCTCCCAAATCTACAAAGGAGGGTGTTAGGACAGTGGTATGTATTGGAGCTACAAATAATTTCATATTCCAAACTTGCATTTGTTGAGGAAAATTGTGTAGGTAGATAGCTAGGAAGAAGGAAGGAAGGAAGGAAGGAAGGAAGGAAGGAAGGAAGGAAGGAAGGAGAGAACAGGAAAAAACATGTTTTAACAAAAAAAAATCTAGTACTCTAACTAGAATATGGTAACTAAAGCATAAAAATTCTTCAAATGTAGCAGAAATAGAGATCAGGGTTCCAGTGTATATAGAAATACCCATAGATGTTTAGAAATTCAATCGACTACATTTAGTGCCTGTTGCTTTTAGGTAAGTAGAAGGCCAAATAAAGGCTACTTTAAGAAAACATGCTTTCAGAAAGCAAATTGCAGCTTTTTCAGAGGCATAACATAAAATGATGGGGTACTGTAATTGTACTTACATCTGTTAGAAGACAAACTCTGCCAATCATGTTACTTCCAGAAAATCTTGCCTTGTTCTTGCTGACAAGTTTTAATTCGGGGATTGAAGGTAAGCAATAGAAAATCAACTATCCTTGACTTAATAATAATCAATAGGAAGGATTTAGTTGATGAACTGGAAGCAGAAAAAATATTTGATGAAAATAATCTTATAAGTTCCTGATTTAAGGGAATCACAACAGGTGATATAACTTTGTTAATCTTGATTAATGTTGTTTCTCCATTTGATGATTCATGACAGCACAACAGCAGCTCTAACAAGTCACTAAAAACTATGTGCCATGCTACTAAAAAGGTAGACATAATTTTAGGATTAATCAACATAAACATAGTTTTCAAATAATAGGAAGTAACCGTTCCAACTGAGTTCAGTGGCTGATTCTTGGTTCCACCCTTTAAGAAAGATTTATAAAAACCAGAACAAGTTTAGACAATAGGTTAGGGCAACACAACACAGCCAATTCAGCTCAGCCGGCTCACCACTGCCAACTTGCCACAACCAAGTCACCTCTGCTAACTCACCGCTTTCAAGTTAACATAGGACAATACAAAATGCCAATATGCCACAGGGACACTTTGCTGCGGGCACCTGGAAGAAGAACCTGGCAGGCCTGTGCGTGGGTGCGTGAGTGGATGGGCAGAACACAGAGTGGCAATGGTGGCTAGGGGCTTCCCACTGAAGGGAGAGCTGGGCGGGTGGGTAAGCAAGCAGGTGGGCAGAGTGCAGAGTGCAAAGTGTGGTGACCAGGGCTTGTGGCCAAGTTGTCCCATTCTGTCAGATAATAGAAACAAGGTAATCTCATAGCAATTCTTACACTTACCCAGGAGGACGGCTACAAAGTAGCCGCCATCGCGCGGCAGATCCACCGGAAGCAGTCGGGAAACAAGGTAATCTCAAGACTAGATAATGTTATGAAGACAAACTTTAGTCTTGAAAAGAGATAACCAAATAGGGATGATAGCACTTCTCAAATACTCATATTATTACTTTTGTTAAAATAATTAGTACTGTGATTGCTGTTTTTTAATTGTTTATGTGTTCTGAAGCCATGGACAATTCTTAGTGATCTCATAGATTTTCTCCATGACACTCTGTTCCTAACCTGGTTCTTCAAATCTTAATGGTGCACTCATTGCCACTGTAACTAAGTCTATCAACTTGTTGCTGGATGTGCTCTTCTTCTCTTTCCTTCCAGCTTTCCAAGTGTTAGAGTCTCCCCCATAGAGAAAATATTGATTTGTTTGATAATTCATTGTTTTGTTTTCTTGGCTGTCCATAGTATTCTCAGGAGTCTTCTTTGACACCAAACTTCAAAAACATCAATACTAATCTTGCTTTTTTAAAATCCAGCTTTCACTTCTATAGAGTGTCACAGAGAATACCATACAATATACATTATTTTTTATTGGATTTTTTTAAAATTTGTATCTTTTTAATCCAATTATTGAATGGGGTATCTGACCCACTCAGAATTACTTGTTAGTAATTTAGAGGGGATATAAAACTTAAAAATGTACAAAATAAATATTATACAAGAGAAGGTCATTCTAGAATGCAGGACACAGAATAGGGAATCTAAATTATAGAAAGGAAGACTTCAGCAGTATACTATGGAAGAGTTTTTAATAGTAAATGCAGTTATTTGGCAAAGCCAATTATCCAGAAATTTGGTAAGCTGTTTTTCACTGGACATGTTCAAGCATAAACTAGATAATCCTTTATTGGGAATGTGGAATCAAATTAAACATCTTTATTACAGTCTTTGACCCACGTTTACAATAAAAAGAGCACCACTGAGGATGTGCAAATTTGGATTCCTGGACTGAATAAAAGCTGGACCCGATGGCCTAAATATTTCCTTCATATCCCAATTCTGTAATTGTGTGAACAAATTCAGGTAAAATCTGTTAAGAATTTGCAATTTCCTATCACTATGTTCCTTTAAATGTATAATCAATCCAAGAAATGGAATAAACATTCTGGGTAAGAGAAGATAGTTAGATATTCATCAAGAAATGAAATAGCAAGCTTTATAAATACATAATTTGTGCAACCAGGGAAACCAGTGATTAAACAAAACTACCTGAAGCACAGTTAGTCAAGCACATTAGCTTTGTTGTAGCCAGCAACTAAGGCAAATATTATGGATAAAAATTTATACCAAGAACACCTTTTACTACCATTGTTTTAATTGTTGTATTTATTGTTTTAAGGATGATGATGATGATATATTATTACAACAGTATAAAACTGATTTTATCATTTCCTTATAAACTGTTCCGAGTGATTATAGGGAGGAGGAGGAAAAGGAAGAGGAGGAGGAGGAAATGGTGATAAAGATTTTATAAACAACATATGGTATATTGGCTCAACACAGAACAAGGTAGGTGCAGAATATGTTCTGGTGTCAGATTAATGCCAGATATATCTTCTAAGTTTTTTATGGACTTTGTGAAGGTACAGGAGACAAAAATAAACAATAGAAGAACAGCTCAGAACATCCTAGTAAATAATGCTGATCATGAGATGACTGTTATGCTCAATATGTGGAATATCTGGTGTAGGTGACAATTTGGGACTGATGTAAAATTGCCATGGATTGAAGAGAGTAGAATGTGCTCTTCCTTTGTGCTTCCCTATCTCATCATGCTCATATGCTCTTCCAGCATTGTATTAAAATATCTGAGATATCCATCAGTGGAAACCTGGTTTTCTGTCTGTCTAGTAGGACTTCTGCTGAAACTTGTCAGTTGGTCTGTTTTCAAAAAAAGATTGTACTATAATTTATTTAACAGGATTGCCTTCTGTTTTGTACTATTCTAATAGGAAAAAGGTTATATTCTCAAATGGGTCATCTTTTGAAATTGCTGGCCTAATTACTCAAATAGCTTTATATACAACTCTTTGAAATAATCCTGAATGTATTTGCTACTCTTGCCTTTCTTGGTCAGGGTTAATTGTTATAATAGCAGAGGAGAAAATAATTTGGCATTCGAGTGCCCTATTTGATTCCAACATTTCTAATGCTAATGTTTACCAATGGAAATTGAAATTGAGGCACAACAAACATCTGTGCTACTTGCAAAGATCAACTTTTAATAGGGAATAGACTGATAGAAATAGTCATCTCCAACTGAACCAAGGTGATGATACCAAACATTTATGGGTCAAATAATATTCATGTACTTCAGTTATCTATATACTGATGGTCTTAAAATATGTACTCCTGTCACAAACATTTTAATAAAAGGAGCAGCACTTACAATAAGCTATTAATAAGGTGAATTTATCTTTTTTTTCTGATCTCTATGATGTTATCGGTAGTAGCAAAAGAAATAAATAAGAACACTTAAGAATTTCAAAGAACAACATAATTTAGTAATATTTGTATACTGATCTAACGCCAATGATGAATTGTCTTCCCCCCAAAATTGAAAAACAGTTCCTATTAACAAGCAGGATCCATTATTTTAATTTCCTATGAAGTGCCTCATAGGATGTTTCCAATCTTGAGTTCAGAGGAAAATGGATTGGATTTCTAAATTAAACTTAAATCTGAGTCAGGATCTTCACAAGTTTCTTAAATTTCACTTGCATAAGAAACCACAGAAGTGCAAGTGACAATCCATATTTTAAATGTAGGTTTTAATGTGATTGTGTGGGAAAACCAAATACATTAATTAACATAACTTCATCTCTCATTTTGTTGTGACCCTGTCTCCATCTTTGTTAGGCCACACATTTCTACTGGAACTCAGTACAATACAATAACACTTTATTGATTAGTTAGTTGACCATATAAAAGCATGAGCATCAGCCACAGTAAAGTAAAATAAAATGAGATAAGGTAATATACATTGAAATAAGATTGAATAGATTACAGTGAGATAAAATAGAATAAAATGTAGTAAGATAAGATAAAGATAAAATAAAATACAAAGATGTATAGTAAAATGAATATTAATGTTCAAAGACAGTGTGGATTTAGGTGAATTAATCACTTTCACGTGCAGTCCCAATGTGTTCTATAAAATGTTTTCTCTGTTGGACAGCCCTGACTATAAACTTAACATTCTAATGACTACCTATATATTTGTGCTCTGAAGAAAATAAGAAAATAATATAAACTTTTATTAGAATCTCAATATATGATTATGTCAAGTAATATCTATAAGCACTGAACCCTTGCTGAAGCATATAATTAACAACTGAATGTGAATTCTGTTGCTCCACAAACACATGATCTCTCGAAATATGGTACTTGATGGAATTGTCCATATTTGACCATAGAATCTAATCTGGTCAAATTTTGCTCTGGTAAAGACTATTTTATGGTATTGAGTCAAACCTATTGTCAAGTATTTTTTCTGTTTGAAACTTCATTTTATTTTTGGCTAGCCATTTCAAAACCTATGTTTGCAAGTAATTCAATATCAGTTTGGGAATTAACATCAAAAAACCCTTGTTTGAATATTGCCTCAGTCTACTATCTGACTGAGGACAGTTATTATGTTGAGAAGCCAAAATATAGATAATTTAGAGAAGTTGATTGATCATGTGACAGATTGAAGTGTACTCATCTGTTCTTCAAGGCACATTTTTGATAGTCTGTCAGGTTCCATTGAAAAGATCTTCTATCTGTAATTAAAGACTATGATTACTGTTATACTATAGACAGAGTGGGTGCCCGTATCAGTTCTCAACTCAGTTCCTAGTTCAACAGTCAGAGTCCAGGTTGGCTCTCAAACTGAGAAAAGCTGGCCCCTGTCATTATCTGCCCAATTGCAAAATTAATTTACCAAGCACAAGGTTATACCAAAACAGAAAGAAAAGTGCTCATCTTCAAGGCTTTCAGCATCTAGATTGGGCAGGTACATAGGAGGTACTTAAGAAAGAGCCGGACTTCTGGTGGTTCCAGCGATGACGAATGGCGGCGTTTTACAAAGCCGCCCGTTCCTGGTGCGTGTAAAAGCCGCGGGTCTTTGACAATCAGCTGTCCCGCGGCTTGAATCTCCTCCCTGGGAAAAAGGGAGGAGGAGAGCTCTCAGGTAGAGGTAAGAGCTCCCCTGGATTCCTGTTATTTTGGGGATCGGAGGGTAGAGCTCCCTCGGAGCCTGAGCAACTCCGCGTTCCAGGGAGACTTCATTCCGAAGTTTTTGGGATGAAGCAAGTTGCCGCTTCCACATCTGCTTTTTTTTCCAGCTGCTTGTGAGTATTTGAAAGCAGACGGAGCAGACCAGGAGAGACTGTGCTTAAGTTTGATGGTGCCTTTAACTTCAGCAAGTTTCCTCTTCCTTTTCTTTTGTTCACTTTCCCTTTAGAAGAAAGGGAAAGTGAAAACTAAAATGGCGATCGTCTTTCTTGCCTGATTTAAGAATTATAGGCCAATTTCATTATTGAATGTTGATTATAAGATCTTTACAAAAATTTTGGCAAATAGATTAATGCAGGTTATGAAAGACTTGATTCATAGTGATCAAGCAGGATTTATAACAGGGAGATATATGAAACATAATGTTAGACAAATTATTAACTTAATTGAGTACTTGGATAAGAATAATCAGATTCCTGTGGCTTTTATCTTTTTGGACGCTGAAAAAGCTTTTGATCAATTGGACTGGCAATTTTTATTTTCTTTGGTAGAGAAAATGAATTTTGGGGATAATTTTTTACATGCACTTAAAGCTATATATCAGCAGCAATCTGCACAAATTGTTGTAAATGGGGGATTGACTGAGAATTTTAATATTCAAAAAGGGACAAGACAAGGATGTCCATTATCCCCATTGTTATTTGTTTTAACATTGGAAATTTTATTGATTCAGATTCGGGAATCGAAGTTAATTAAGGGTGTAAAGATAAGGAAGAATGAGTATAAATTGCGGGCATTTGCGGATGATTTGGTTTTAATTTTGGAACAGCCGAATCAGGCGATTGATGGTTTATTAGAACTTATAACACAGTATGGGAATGTTTCTGGTTTTAAAGTTAATAATTATAAGACTAAGATATTATCTAAGAATATGTCAGTTAAAGAAAGGGAAAGTTTGATTAAAGCCACAGGTTTTCAGATGGTAAAAAAGGTTAAATACTTGGGAGTATATCTAACTGCTTCAAATGGAAAATTGTACAAGAACAATTATGAACCACTATGGGCAAAAGTCCAAAAGGATTTAATAGATTGGAAAAAATTGCAATTGTCATTGTTGGGGAGAATTTCAGCTGTAAAAATGAATGTTCTACCAAAGTTTCTTTTTTTGTTTCAGATGATACCTATTCTTAAAAAAGAGGCAAATTTGGAGGAATGGCAAAAGGGTATCAATAATTTTATATGGGCCGGGAAGAAACCAAGGGTTAAGTTTAAGATATTACAGGATGCTCGAGAAAGAGGGGGACTTAAGGCATCCAATTTGAAATTATATTATGATGCAGCCGCCCTAACTTGGTTAAGTGATTGGCTTAATTTAACAAATATGGATATTCTTTTTTTGGAAGGTTGTGATTTAATATATGGTTGGCATGCATATTTAATTTTTAATAAGAAAGTTGATCGGACTTTTAAATCACATATTTTGAGGAATGCCTTACTTCGTGTTTGGAAGAAGTATTATTATAGATTAAATTATAAAATACCTATCTGGGGGATTCCCAGACATGCAATTGAGGGAACCTCTAAGGGGACAAATTTTGATAAAATTTCATATAAAGAATTGTTAATTTGTTCTGGTTCGAATTGGCATTTGAAATCCCTAGATGTATTAAGGCAGCAAAATATTCTACAGTCATGGTTTCAATATTTACAAATAATGGATAGATGGACTGTAGACAAGAAAGAGGGAATAACACTAGAAGATAGACAATTGGTTATTCAGATTAAAAACCAAGGTCCGGCTCATATAAAAAGAATATATAATGTTTTATTAGAGTTAGATTCGGAAACAGAATTGGTTAAAGATTGTATGATTAAATGGGCTCAGAATATACAGGAGCCGATCTCATTGGATTTATGGGAGATAATTTGGATAAGAAATGTTAAATTTACACAAGCTCAAAATTTGAGAGAAAATTTTTATAAAATGTTTTATAGATGGCATTTAGATCCTAAAAAATTATCTTGTATGTATTCCAACATACAGCCCAAATGTTGGAGATGTGGCAATAATGATGCGACATACTTTCATATTTGGTGGAATTGTAAAAAAGTAAAGGCTTTTTGGATTATGATTTGGTGGAACATTCAAAAGATTTTTAGAAAGAAGATAAAGTTTACTCCTCAACTATTTTTACTTGGTATTTTTGTTGACTTAAATGAAAAAGAAACTACTTTGATGTTGAATTTATTAACTGCAGCAAGGTTACTAGTAGGTCTATATTGGAAGAAAGATTCTTTGCCTACTTTAGAAGAATGGATATTTAAAGTATCTAGTTTTGCAGAAATGGCAAAAATTTCTGCTTATTTAAAGGATCATACACAAGAAAGATATATTACTGTATGGGGAAGGTGGATAGATTATATTCAGAAAAAATATGGAATTAAAAAGTTTTATTTATTTTATGAATGAATATCAAATATTATAGAGAATTGTTTTATAAGTTATGGAGTTAAAGGTTAATTATGATATTTTTTTTTCTTTCTCTTTTTTTTTTCTTTTTTCTTAATTATTATAATTTTCTTTTTCTTTTTTTTTCTTAACCCTGTATTCTGCTCTGGGAAGTGAAGGGAGGGGGGGTGGGGGTGGGAGGGAGGGTAAGGGGGGGGTTCTCTATTTTAAAATTTTATTGTATTTTTATAAATGATTGTATGTTTTAAAAAATAAAAATTTTCAATAAAAAAAAAAAGAAAGCCATATAATTTCAAGTGATCTCTCCTTTTTGAAACAGGAAAAATGAGATCTGGCAATGCCTCGAGGAGACTGTCTACTGCTAATGGAGATACCATCATTTTCTTCACCTTGCATACAAAGAAAGAAAGAGGAGAGAAATGTGAGATAGAGAGATGCAATCTTAGGGCAACAGTGCAGCATGGTACATAGAATTCTGCACCAACCATGTTAGAGTCTTCACAAAGTGCAGAAATATAGTAGATTACCAAATTATGTTCTATTTTAATTATGTTTCTTTAATTTTGCTTTAATCCTTTACAATGATTTTTTTCCAAATATAAACCAACTTTTATAATGTACATATTACAAATGGTTCTCTCTCACTCTCTATATAAAATAGATCTATCCTTTTTGACAGAAACATTTGAAATGTATATATCCCTTTTTCCCCCTTAAATTTCAAAATACTCTAAAATATTTTCAAAATATGTTCAAAATATGATTATTAGATTCAGTGATTTAATTCAACATGGTTGTGAAAGGAAAGGAAAATAATATTGCAATCCTTTCAGCTGATCATCCAACAATTGCAAATTTCATAAAAAGTCTGTTTCAGTTCTGTGTACCTCATGGGCAGCATACAAATTTCTTCAGTGAATAAAATGTCTTCCCAGCTGGGAGGCTCTAACCAGTTACAATTTTCCTTATTGTCAAATATTTTCTTTTTCAAGAATATTTGATTGACTTACTTCAAAATGATATTACAGAATTATTGTTTTTCTTTATTCCTATTCTAAACATAATTAAACACACACACAGCAAATAGAACTTCATTAGGCAGTTGTTTTAACTAGTTTCTAGTTTCATGCAATATTACTAAACACAATAAGAAGTATTATAACGGCATGCTAGTAAGTTTTCTTATTGGGTTTGCTGTCTCTTGAATCTTTTCAAGCTCTTAAGTGGATGAACCTTTTGAATGTAAATGGAGGGATATTCGGATAGTGTTTCCAGCTGCTTTACCCATAATTCCGGGGGATTCATATGAGGATCAATTGAAAAAGCCTTCATTGTAAAACTGTTAACAGTCTGTTTCAGTATATTTTACTATTGATCAAGTTACAATAAAATTTATTCATAAGGAGATTCATAATAAACAATCCCTAAAATATTAGAAAGATACATAAAACTCTATCCATAAAATACAGATGAGTTAGTGAGATGATATAGAATACTTAACATGGATTCTTTCTAGTAAAACAACTGGTTGTGCAGGAAACACTGAAGTTGGAAAGTCATTGCAACTCCTTTCACAGCAGCTGATATGTGGATTATAATCCTGAATAACTAGCTATAGTCAACTATTACGACCAATTAGGTTCAATGGGGAAATTCTATCATATAGTACACTAGAGGCCCACAGAGGTCCTTCTGACAATCACTACTACCACTATATCTCAAACTAAAGAATTGGTATTTACTATATTATGTTGGCTATACAACCAAGAGGAACAGAAATAATAGCTTCCACCCATGCCTGAAAATGAGTTGGAGGCTAAGAACAAGGTAACATTACTCATTGTAGGGCAGAAGTACAAAAGGGTGTGGAGATTAAGGATAAGACTTGGCTACTGACAAAATACAAGGGCCTGCCTACATCTGAAGCCCTAGAGCAGGGGTCTTCAAACTTGGCCCTTTTCTGACTTGTGAACTTCAACTCCCAGAATTCCTCAGCCAGCATGCCAAGTTTGAAGACCCCTGCCCTAGACACTGCTAAACAAAAACTCACAGCACTGACTACCAGGAAATATACTATATAATCTAGCACAAATTGTGATAGTAGGCAAGGAACAGAAGACAGCAGTGGTGAAAGATGTAGTAACAGCAATATCAGGAAAGAGTATGAGAAGCTGGAGAAGTATCAGGGGCTGAAAGAGGGACAAGAGAGGATGTGGAAAATAAACGCCAAAGTGGTCCTAGTAGTGGTAGGAGCACTTTGGGCTGTGATTTTTAAGCTGGCAGAGTGGCTCCATCAGATTCCTGGAACATCAGAACTCTTTGCCTAGAAGATTTAGCTCAGTTTAGCTTGAAACAACTAAAATACTATGTAGAATCCTCAAACTCCCAGGCTTCTGGTAGAGGACATAATCTTAAAGAAGACACACATCATGCATATATAAACAGAATCAGAGGTATTGTGATTAGCAGTGATAGGCATTTAATCCTTTTTACTAGTTGAAGTTAGGAAAGAATGGATCAGAATAACTTCAGTCCATGTTAATCTCATGTTCCAATTCTTTTACATTAGCACATCAATCTATTTTTGGAAACTGCATGATAATTGATGTTTGTTAACACAGGGTTTTGAAATTTTATCTTGTTTTCAGTTGTTGTTCTACCTGTTAACTATTTTTTTTATTAATATAGATGGATGACAGGTCAATAATTTGCACATAAAGTTAGAAGTTTAAACATTTTGATCCTGTTTCTCAAGGGATAGGAGACTAATATTGTTGCAATATATTTACCAGTATTCAACTGGGCGGGATAATGTATGTGTGTGTTTGCTTCTTTTTTTAAATACACATTTTTAATGTCTTGTTTGAATTTTTTGTTTGTTTCTGTAAACAATTTCTTTCTTTTTGTGGAATTTTGTATTTTAACTTTTTGAATAAAAAATAAAAAGTATTTAAAAAGATATTTTTCGTGCATTTACTGACACTCATGTTTGGGCTCAACCATGCTAAATCCTAAACCTGGATTAGCAAAGCACCATTTTTGGATTCCCATAACTTGATACACTAAACAAATTATTTGATTGCATAATACCATGGTCTAGTTGACAAAATATGTAAAGGCAGTGGTTCCTATATCACTAAATCATAATGTATTTGCCTCATTTTTAACTTAACTTCACATATTGTGCAGATTCAGCCTATTTTTAGCTGGAAATGTAATTTCAAAATTTAGAGAGATGAAACACCTAAAGTGTAGCTGAAGTACATATTAGTGTTGGAGATGAATTTGTAGTTGCAGTTGTGATAAAATCCACCGTGCCTAGAAACTATTAGCAGTGGGAAAATGTTTTTATTGGAGTCAAAGAGAGCTTCCTTCCTGATGCAAAAGTGCAGAAGTTGTTTCTCCTCGCCATTATAACAGTTTATTTTACTGTGGTCTGTATGATATATTGTGCAGAAAACCATAGGAGAGTTGGAGGGAAATGTGAAAGAAAATTGGGCCAAGGAAGGAATGTTAATGATGTATAAAATGGTTTTGTGTATTTTATAATAGGAGTGATGAGCAACAGAAAGAACAAGAAGAACAATAGCTGCACCCAGGTGCAATTTCATCAGGAAAGTAAACATTTCAAGAGACTATCTGCTGTTGCAGTGACAACATTGTTGAACATTATCATTTAACTGAGATTCTGTTCCACACTTGGGTCACATGATGTAAAATGATCATTAGTTTTATCAATTATTTTAATGGTAAACACATACACCAGCTGGTCTTTAAGGAATCCTATAAATATGAATACATGTGAAAAAAACAGTATTTGCTTCCTAGTTCATATTAAATAATGCTGAGATAATGCACACTTTGGATTCAGTTATATTTTCAATCATTTATAATACACTTTTTCTTGTAATTACTGGATGATTACCATAGTTTTAACTCTGAATTATCTCAATTATTTGCTTGTTTTTAATTGGAACTCATTACAATGTATAAATGTCCTCTTTTTATATTTGCTGTAGAGTTCATTTTTATCTTCTTTGCAAGCCAAATAATCCTAACTCTAACAAAATAATTGGCTTTTTTTGCAAACCAATGTGCAGGAAGCCAATTGTGAAAATGAGATATGTATGTTCTATCTGCATACAGTTATTTCTCCATTTCACATTTCATTAATGGAGCCCTATTCATATATCCACTATGTACATATTAACAGCAGTCTTTGTAAAGATCACAGCATCTACCATTTGGAATATAAATTGTCATCCTGAGAAACAAATTATTATGGACAATTAGCAAACTCACCTTTTATAGGTAGTCCTTGACTTATTATTATAATTGGGACTGGAACATCTATCACTAAACAATGTGGTTGTTAAGGAGTTGAGAGAGGAATTTCAGAACTAAGGCTGTTACTGAAAAGATCCAAAGCAGAATTTGCTGTCTCAGTCAATGATAGGCCATAAGTTGGGACTTTCAATTATCATAACTTAGTGGGTAGAAGATAGGAAGAATTTGAACTTGCATATATTCTTACCCAACCAATGTAGAATGTTTGAAAATTTATTGACTAATTTCACAATAAACACTATAGATTTTTAAAGCTTAGTGCTTCCATAAGAATCATTTAGTTTTCTGTTCATTAGACAATTGCTCTAAAATATTGTATATTAATAGGTAGCAAGTTTGCAACACAATTACTTGCGTTGTAAACATTGCATAGTCAGGCTATAAAGATTGTGCAGTTCTGTCAACCATACATGAAAGTAAGTATCACTAAGTCTGGTAGGATTTATTTCAGTAGATATGTCTTAAATTTGGCTGCTAGTGATTTAAAAAATGCATCTTCCCTTGACTTTTCCATTCATTGAAAAATCTACAAAAGATCTTAGACATTTGTCAGAGCTACTCAAAATTCAAATGTTGCACAGTTGTCTCTGATAAATGCAAAGAGAAAGCAACACAAAAAAGCAAAGTCACTTTCAATTATTCCAGGAGTTTTCATGTTTCTCCAATTTTAATATCCATTGATCTGAATAATTAGAGACTAGAATGTCTTTCCTACAAAGTTGTCCTATCTAATCAGTCACACTTGAGTACAAAAGTATCTTAATCTTATGGACTAATCCAGTTGCACATGGACAAGATATAACAGGCATACTGTTCTTGTTGAAAAAGCAGAACTATGCTTGTAGAACATTCCCTATGGCTCACTGAGCTCCTTTCATCCATCTAAGAGTTTATTTCTTGATTATAACTTCTTTGCCTTTCTACTCTAATTCTGTTTTTATATCCGCAACTTCACCCTTGGTTTGTTCTTTTCTCTAGGGTCATATCATTTTGGCTGATATTCTTTTTTTAATGTGCTTCTTCATGCATGCATGCATACAATACATGCACATCTACACATATTCCTGGCAAATGGGAAACATAAGGATTGTTTGCAAATACTGTATATTACAATCTATAAAGTAGATTCTGCAGCATCCTTTAATAAAGGAAAAGATGGATGTAGTAAAAGACAAAGTGAAAGCTTTTAGAACCTCTATCCTGAAGACTAGATACAGTTAACACATTCATTTTTGCAACTTTTAAGACCCATTAAGATCATTCTACTGAATTCTACTGGTAAGTTGCTGAGCAAAGCAATGTGATTTCTAACTGTTTTTTTATGGAAAACCAAGAAAAACTGTTAATTGTTAAGCCATTGGTTTATGTAATTATGAAAGTTTTAATTATCACCTTTTTCCCCAAATTAACATTCCAAGCCCTAACCTCCTTAATAATATAATACCACTTCCACTCTTACCATTGTCCATATTTATTATTTTTTTATAAATATTTTATTAATTTTCTATTTTTACAATCAAGTGCTTAATAGACAACATGATAACTGAGTCCATTAGTAATTCTGTGGTATATATAAGCTTCTTCAAACTAAACCCAATATTACACCCTCCAATACATCCTCTCTTCTTCTGGTAATAAACATTTTTCCACACTAAGCAAATACAATTCTTATTGTTGTTAGTAAATACACAGTTGCATATCAACATTTGTTACATTTTTCTAATAGTGTTAATAATATCAGTTTAGAATATCTTTTCTAACCAAAACTTATCTTAATTGGATTTGCACTCAATATCCATTTATTCAATCTATATCCTATTTTTGCTTTTTTTCAATTTTAATTTCCCATCCATGTTCAAAATATCCCAATCATTTATAATTTCAGAACAAGTTATATTTGGGTAACCAAAAGCTGCCCTTATTCAAACTTCTTAGCATATTCTTATTTCCCTTTTCATACCAAGATATGATATTCTGATTACAAATCCTATCTATCTAGTTATAAAAATGCTTCTATTTCTAGCAATCTATTCTTAACCATATTCAAACATCTAATTAGTAATATAACATCCCCTCTAATAGGTCAAAACTTCTATTTTCCTCAATCTTACTCTAGCTTTCTTTCTTTGCCAACTAACTTTCCAGGTCAGTGCATTTGGATCATCAAATAATTCTTCCTCTACCTTTGTGTATATTATTTGAAACAAGAGAAACAATTTAGTTAAAGTATTTTTGGAAAAACTAGTCCATTGATATTCATTAAACAGTCTCTCTCCTTCTCCAATTCCCATCATCTCCCCTTCCTTATCCTCCAGTATGTTCTGAAATCTTGGTTTGTGAGTTATCTTTTTCATTTCTAATATTGTCATTGTGTCTTCTAAGTCTTCTAAGACAGTCTGAGTCTGGTCATTAGTTTCTTCCTTTAGATCCTCAATATTTGTGTCAGCATTCTCTAGCTTTCCTTCTATTTTCTGGGTTGCTAGTTCCTTCTCTGTAGTTATTTTCTGAGTTTGTAGATTTAAATTAGAAAATTGTATTTGTTCTGATTTGTTATAATCACTTCAAAATCTCTCGTAGCCACAATCTATTCTGATTTTTTCCCACTTTCAGCCATGACAATGATGATAGACCACAATATATCATAATACACTATATCTATTACCCAAAGATGATATACTGTAAGTGTTGTAACAAAGCTGAATTACTAGAAATATTAGAAAACTCTGAAAACATGTGAAATCCGGATTCAATATAATTCAGAAATAGTATTTCGAATACTATAAATTCAAATGAAGGTTCTTCTTGTAACCTGACTTTTCCAAAGAAAACAACAATTAGGCATCCAACAAACTTGAAGATGAAAAATAGAGACTCTCTCTCTACAGTCAAAATATAAACTGGATATCTAAACTCAAGGATATGTAAGTGATTTAGGTAAAGAAAATAATGGAGTAACCATTTTGGCAGTATTTAGGACATGGATCTAAATGTGGATTTGGAATGAAGAATAAAAGAATCAATAATTTGATACTGTAATATAAAATAAAATGTTATTATGATTTTTCACTACATGACTACAGTCAGACGGTCTAAAGAAGGCATGCTGTCAAAAGACAATTTAGTTAAATATTTTTGGATCAATGGTTATGAGGGGCATCCAAATGGGTGATGCTGCTGCAGGATTTGACCATATTTCCAGTCAACATTTAAATTGGCCAATTTAAAAATATACTCATGGGTAGTGAGTCAGTCAGTAGTTAGAAAGTCATCTGTGTTTATCTAAAGCTCTAAATCTTAGGATGCTACATGAGATAAAATCCTTTTTAACACATTCAGATTAAAGAATGTACAGATCATGAATTTTAATTACATAAAGCTGAATGACCTAGAATACTAACGGCAGTAGCATCTTATTCCTAGCTTCCATGTTTGCCCGTGTAGCCTTTCCCAAAATAAATAGCTGCTCATGAAATGCTATGGTGATGGCCAAAAATGTAAAATATAGAATATGTGTATATATTAATCATGGAATAGATCATGATTCCATTATCTTTGGCTCTGTCTATTTGACTGAACTATTTGAAGAAATGAAATTGATTTATGACTCTGCTCCAGTTAATTGGAAACTAGTGAAGCTTATGTTTTCCTTTGAATTGTTGGATGCAATTGACTACTTAAAACAGGGGGACAATTGGTCTGTGGTGAAGGGAAAACATCAGCCTCCTTGTGAATAAGCCACAAAAAACACTCCAGGCTATAAGTATCTGCAGACTCAGAGTTTGCTGAACATAAAGGCTGCTCTGAAAAAGGGCAGGTGTGTAGATTGGAAAAGAAGGCTGAGGGAAATTACAGGTGCCAGAAGATGACAAAGAGAAGCCTGTGGAGTAAGCAACTGCTGGAATGATTCTTATCAGGCTTGTATAAAGATATTCCTCAACCTTCTATGCTGCCTAGCTGAAACTCAGTACATTGACCAAGCTGGTGCTGGTTCTTCGTACTAAAAGTCTTCAAGGAAAGGAAGGAGATAGAGACTACTCAGGTAAGGAATTGCCTATATGCTTGTTGCTAAGGTTGGAACCCACATTAAGATGTTGGTGCAAGGAGAGAAAAACTTCAAACTCTTGTTTCAGTTACTTCCTTGGTGTGGTATTTTGCTTTGAGACTATTCTGAGTTCTTGGTTTGGACTACTGAGATTCCAAAGTCTGCTTGTATTGACAACCCCAGTGCCTGAATGCTCAAGGGTCTGGGCATAACAAACTTCAGCAGGATTTCTAGATTGTTGGAGAGAAATTAAGGATTTATTCTGTGTCTCTCTTTGCTTATTTGCTTGGCATCTGTAGAGGAGGATCAAAAAAATAAAGATGGCAGTGTAATTATATGATCGAGTTCTCTAATTTTACATGTGCATTTAAAAGATTTTATTTTGTTTTTAGCCCTCAATTTTATTTGTTTATGATATTAACTTGATATCACTTCTGCCTTCCTTCCCAACACATAATGCAGAGAATGCATGCTTTTGCATTTTACTCCTGCTAGGATATGGTTATCTAAGTACTAGGATTTGACTATCTCTTAATTCATTTCCTGTAAATAAATCTTTGTTATAGTTATAAAACCTCCTTCACTAACCTTATTCAGATTAAATTCCTGCTTTCAGGATTGGTGACATGTGTACACAGAATGCTTCATCAATGCTATTCTGCAGAACTGGTAACAATTGTTTTCTTATTGATGAAAATGCTTGCTTTCACCTGGCTCAATCTAACCATTACACGGTCTCCCAAGAAATTAAGGTTCCTGTTCTTGCAGCTTGTCTCTTTCTATGATTGATAGACTATGTACCATCAAGTCAGTATTAACTCTTAGTGACCATCGAGACATTTTTCATGATGATCCATCTACCACTGGCCTATTGGGTCTTCCAACAATGCACCCTTGTGGCTGAACTTGAATTCTTCCACCTTGCTATTGGTTATCTTTTTTCTTTGATATAATTGAGCTTGGTCAATTTTGTCTTGCGTGAAAACTCTGAACTGATTTGTTTTAGATACATTTGTGTGTGCAGTGGGGGAAGAGTTGTATGTTCATGGTATAAAAATAGAGATACTAATAGTATATAATGCCTTTACATAAAGCAATGGTGGATTGCATCTTGAATGTTGTATGCAGTTGCCACAGATGACTGCATTTCAAAGCAGAGGGCCTTGTCCACTTCATCAGGAGTCATACAAACTCAGGCCAGATAACAAAAGATTTTGCTCCAGGCACCTCATTTGGACTTGCCCAGTCAGAGTCCAACTCTGCATGAATCTGGCAGATAGCATAAATACTTTCCCCTACAATCCTATGTGTGGTTTCATACCCATTCCTTCGCAGCACGCTAAACATGGTCTCCAAGTGGCAATTGGAGGATGCAATAATGGCAGAGCAATAATGACATTTCACTGCCTCTATCACTATGATGTAGAATATGGGCTCTTACTTTGCTCAGTCAGATTTATATTTTATTTTTCTCCAACATCACTCTAGGCATCATTTATCTCCTGGAACTTCTTAGAATACATCCGTGCATGTAGACAGACTGCATAACAGCAATATGTTACAAGGCCTCACTCAATCAGCTCTTCCAGACTGCAATCAAGGTCTTGGCTGAGCTGCCCACCAGATTGTCCTTCTGAAACTGAGCAGGATCCATTAGTCACCTGGGATGGGTTGATGAAATAGGTCATATCTCCTCATGTGGATGGGTGGTACCACCAAGAAAAAACAGTGATCTCTCTGTGGCATCTCACACCAGAACATATCGGAACTGCCCTGAACAAAAACCAGATTTAATGCATTAACCCTAATTTGGAGCAGGCCCTCTATTACATGGGACAGATTCATGGTTGCTGTTGAAGCCATTAGTCCTATGCCACCCCAAATTCAATGTCTCTATGAGGCAGGTAAAATTCCCCAAGGACCATATGTCTTAGGACTCCACCACTAACTCATCAATGCAATCCAGCAGCAGAAGGTACTGCATAGTAGGGAGGGCAGTAAAGCAGTGTTTCAACCAGAGGGTCTCAGATCTATTATCTAGAAATCAGACCTTCTGAGAGGTCTCATTAATAACAATGTACACCCCATCTGCCTCCCCTTGGCAGACACAGAACCCAATACCCAGTAGGAAGATTTCTGAGAAAGGAATACCCTCCTCTTAAACCTTTGGAGAATTCCTGTACTTTTATTCACATTTCCTATCAATCTTCTCTATATATAACTTCTCAGATTTTTTTAAAAGCTATGAGACAGATAGTGAATAAATAAACTCAAAAATCTGATTTCTCTGTTTTCTATCTAACTTTTGTATATACTTTGAATTTATACGTTTTTTTATATATTCTCTATACTTTATGGTTGGAAAAAATTATCATTCTATCAGTTTCCTCTATTCCAGTTTTTCTCACATTTTGACTTTTCGAAGACTGCTATTTGCAATATAAACTGGGGATGAAAGAAATTAAATGTCTCTGAATAGGAAGCATTGATTCTAATAACTATATATATTAGCGATTGGAAACATCTTATGGACTTTTTGCAAAAAAAATGAAATTATGATTTATGGGTTTGATTGTTAGAAAGGGTAGACTAGGAAAAGATAGGAATTATGTTATAATTTTACTGTAAAATATACTGTATTTGTAACTGCAGTTAAGATTGGAAGCCATTTTTAATAACTTTTCTTTTTTTCTTTCTCTTCTCTCTTTACACTTCTTTCACTCAAACCTTTCCTTTCTTTTTTTCTTTCTAAACTCTATGTTTATTATTTTAAAATTTTATTTTGTTACTTTTATCCTTATACATAAAGTATATATAAAGAGGTGGGGGGAGAAAAAAGAGAGAGAAATCATTCTGTGCAGCATCTACATGTACACAAGCTTCTCTGGAAGTTGGTTTAACAGCCCTAAACATTTATGGGATATGTTCCTCATGGAGTAAGATCATAACTGCAGGCAAATGGTACAGACCGCTGCTGTTTCTAAAGAGAAAACCAGGAATAGTAATTTCATCTGTTGATTTAACTTAAATATACAGGTCTAAAATTTCCTCTTTTATAGAAGGAACATGGAAGATGAAAGACCAATAAAAGTCTGTTGTATTTGTAAGCCAAAGGAGATTCAGATAGTTTCAAAGTGGTCTCAGCTGAATCATAGCTTTCTCCTTAATAGTTGTATATTAACTCTCACTTGTACAACTGCAGAGATTTAAAGTTTGATACTGAATACAGAATTCCATATTTTTACAATCTTGAATTGAAAATAAGTAAAAAAAAATGTTTACTAAAAATCTTATCACTAGTTGAAGCTATGGACAAATCCTTCTTTCCCCAATATGAAAGGTTCATTAGGCAACTTCACTTATAGCTCATTGTCCAGCCATAGCCAAGAACCCCTGGGTGACTTCAGTGTTATACTCTGGAAGTGGTTTTTATTCCTTATTTCTCTGGAATGCTATATGCAGAAAATAAAAGGTGTGCCAATGCTCATGGGGGAGGCAGCCTTAACTGATATATTCTATGTTGCAAACTTGCATCTTCTATTTCTTTTCCTAGTTTCCACTGGTATTCTATCAAATATCTGACCTATTTTGTCTCACCTCTATTCTTTTTTGGCTATGAGGAAGGCCACAACTGCATTTCCACAGGTCCTTTTTTTAAATGGGTTGATTGACTGGTCAGTTGGTCAGCCTAGATCACAGGTTGGCAATCTGTGGCTCCGGAGCTGCATGTGGCTCTTTGAGCCTTCCCCTGTGGCTCCCAGCTTCCTCTGCCATTTGCAGAGAGAGACAGAGACAGAAAGAGGCAATTGCGCTTCCCTGCTTCCCTCTCTCTCTCTCTCTCTCTCTCTCTCTCTCTCTCTCTCTCTCTCTCTGTGTGTGTGTGTGTGTGTGTGTGTGTGTCTGTGTGTGTGTAAAAGAGTGCACTCACAATGTTCTCCGAGGAGCTGGAAAGCTTATTGGGCGGAACTCCTTCCTTTGCTGCGTCTCTGCAGGAAGCAGGAAGGGCAGGAGAGAGCTAGCTAGCCCAACTATGCTGACTCAGGAATTCTGGAGTTGAAGTCTATGAGTCATAAAAGAGCAAGGTTGCCTACCTCTGAGCTTGTTGGAGAACAGCTTGAAGCCAGTTTGCCAGGTGAGCAGCAGATAGGAGACAGGGAGAGAGGGGGGAGAGAAAGAGAGGCTGGGGGAGGGAGAAAGAGAGAGAGAGAGAGAAAGAAAGAGTGGGGGAAGAGGACTGGCAGACCAAAGGCAGAGAGAGAGAGAGGGAGGGAGAGAGAGAGAGACAGAGAGATCCTTTTGACATCTAAAATGAAGATAACACTGCATATATCCTTTTTACCTGTGTGTGTATGTATATATACACACACACACACATACATACACACACACAAACACAGACAGACAGACAGACAGACACACACACACACACCTATAATAAAGGTAAAAAAGGATATATTCAATGTTATCTTCATTTTAGATATCAAAAGGATTTTGCGGCTCCTGGTGTTTTGTTTTCGGTGGGAAATGGGTCCAAGTGGCTCTTTGAGTGTTTTGGGTTGCCTATCCCTGGGCTAGATAATGGCATTGAATCAGACTGCCCCTGGCTTAATGATAAAGACTTTTTACTGGTATCTCTATAAATTTTCCAGGCAAGAAAACGCCTTCCTAGTGGTCTGTGCTCCAAGGAACCCTGATTGTTCATTTGCTCTCTTTACATTAAAGTAGTTTACGAGTCCCTCACTGACTCACACTGTTAAAATCTTTTTCCAAATCCAAGTCTTCTACAGTATTTATCCAGCAGTTCCATAAATCTGGAGAACTGTTACACAGCAGGCAAAAGATTTTTTTAAAAAACCCTCAAAGCTAATAGCTGCCATAAACATAACCAATAGTTTCAAGAAATTAAAACAAAAAGTCCAGTCAGCCAATGGTATGAAGAGAAAGAAGAAAAGGAATGCAGTGCATATTGTAACCAGAATATTGTATATGCTGAGGGAGAAACGTTTAATAGATAGATTATGCTGTTGGGGTTAAGCTTTCAGCCATGAGAACCACCAATCAGGGCTCTTGGAATGTTGCAAGTTAATGCTGTATGGACAACTGTCAGAGATGCAGTAAATGCATGCATTTGGGGCAATAGGATTTATGACAGATATTTTCCATTCAGCACCAGGACTAGGAAGAACATGGCAAAGCTGCTGTATGGATATGGCCAATGATTCCCAAAGGTAGAATGTTAAAAATGGTGGAGAGAATCATTTAAGGAAACAGATTCATATGCCGAACTCTGAATATTGAGATATAATTATCAACTTGAAAAAAGTAATTAGAGAAAATAATATACAAAAATAAGGAAAATTTACATGGAGTGCTGAGAATCTGTTATGGAAATCAGTGAGTAATTTATCATTTTTAATTTAGTGTTTTTCCATCTTTAGGGTACTAAATAGGAATGATTGGAATATTTGAAATGAAGTCATAATTTATTGAGTAAAGTGCTAAAGAATTCCATATCACAACATTTTATGACAGCTTGTATTGATAAACAAACAATTTAAAATATAAATGCCCCTATGAGATGTTTTTTGATGTGGAAAGCAAACATATATCTTTTTATGAATACAATACCCAACTTGGCTGATAAAAATTAAGAAAACCTTATAAGAGATGCTTCCTTTTATCTGTTCTGCATCCACATGGAATTAGTAGATTAAAATACATGTTTTTGCTTCAGATCACAATGGCAAAATATGTGACTATGATTAGTCCAGTAATGTTGAAGCAATAAAAAATACAGTTGTATCAATAAAAGTCTCTTTAAAGGACTATGCACTGTCCTTTAATATTACAACTAGCAATATTCTAGTCTTTATACTCTTGGTTTATATCATTGACAAAAGTTGACCTTGGTCAAAATACAGAGATTGGGCAATTGCTAAAACATGGAGTTGTTTGAATAGTTAATGTTACATTCATCCCTATAAAAATCCCTGAACTGTCCCACACACAAAATTTTATAAGCCAAGAAATACATATAGCAACACTTCTACTTTTATGATTTTGGAAGCCATTAAATTACTGAAAAAAAATTGAAATGCAGCCAAGTAGTTATGAAAAGGGGACTCTGTGTCTTTAAGCTAGAGAGAAAAATAAAACCCAATCATTCCAAATGTATTGCTTTAGTCATCTGGTTTCATTCTATTAATGACCTTTAACATCTGCAAAAATATTGTGAGAAGCTAATTTTGTTTGTACTGAGGTGGTGCAGAACAGTTTCTGGCTGTTAGTCTAGGATGTGCTAGAAAATAAAATTGTCTTTCAGGGAATCTGACAAAAACCTACTGTAAAGTTTCAATTTATTTACAACAGGCTGAAATGAAAAAAGAATTTTCAGCATTCTAATATTAAACACTCCCCATGAATAGTGTTTACACATTTATATACTTTAAAACCTAAAATGTCCAAGAAAACTGACAATTTAAGGAACATGTTTTGCATTTTGTGATAGGTCACCATATCACAAAAAAGATGTTGAGAGTTTCGAAAAAGTTTAGAGAAGAGCAACTAAGATGATCAAAGGCCTGAAGACTAAAACATACAAAGAACAGTTGCAGGACTTGGGTTTAGCTAGTCTAAAGAAAAGAAGAAATAGGGAGACATGATAGCAGTATTCCAGTATTTGAGGGGCTGCCACAAAGAAGAGGGGGTCACGTAATTCACCAAAGCACCAGAGGGCAGGACAAGAAACTATGGCTGGAAACTGATGAAAGAAAGAAGCAACCTGGAATTAAGGAGAAACTTCCTGACAGTGAGGACAATTAACCAGTGGAACAGCTTGCCTCTAGAAATCGTGGGTGCTCCATCACTGGAGATTTTTAAGAAGAGTCTAGACCAATGTTTCTCAACCTTGACAATTTTAAGGCATGTAGACTTCAACTCCCAGAATTCCACAGCCAGCATTGCTGGCTGTGGAATTCTGGGAGTTGAAGTCCACATGCCTTAAAATTGTCAAGGTTGAGAAACACTGGTCTAGACAGTCACATGTCTGAGATAGTATAGGTTTTCCTGCTTGAGCAGGGGGCTGGACTAGAAGACTTCCAAGGTCCCTTCCAGATTCTATTCTATTCTATTCTATTCTATTCTATTCTATTCTATTCTATTCTATTCTATTCTATTCTAATATTCTATAGAAATTTTAAATTATAAAACTAAACATTTTTTGCAACTGTTCTTCAGATATATTGTGTGAACACTTTTTAAAAATAAGCCATTAGTAATAATAGTAGAGTTGGAAGGAACCTTTGAGGTCTTCTAGTCCAACCCCCCTGTTCAGGCAGGAAATCTTATACCATTTCAGACAAATAGTTGTCCAGTCTCTTCTTAAAATTACATTTCGTTGATGAAAGATGCTTTCTTCCTATCCTTATTGTGGTATTTGGTGTAATATCATTCCTTCACCAAACATGAAAACATACATAAACAAAGCAAGTAGCTTACATTTCTGTTTTGCTCTCTAAATCATAACACTTCAATCCTATATTTCTTTTAGAGGGCTCAAATTGTATCAAATGAGCCATTGGAAAAGCTGTTGTTGACTTTCATAGAATTTACTTCACAGTTTACAATCACAATAAGCTTTCGGGATGCTCAGATGCAGTAAATTGCCAAAGTACTTCCATAATGTCACTGGGAATCAGTTGGCAAATGCCACAGGGTTTTGTTTATCGTTTTTAATGAAACAACAAGGTGTTAAACTTTTCAGAGACTAAAAGAGAATATGGGGACCAGGCTAAAAGCTAAATTAAAACTAATTTATAGTTATGCTTAAGAACCTATACATAAAATGTCCAAATCTGAGGAATTATGCAATTTGCTTGAAACCAATTAGGGACCTAACTAAATAATATCCTGAAGAGTGAGGTGCAGGCCCCACAGAGAGAGGACTGAATAGAAAAAGACAGATGGTCATAACATCTTTAATCTCCACTGTAGAAAAATCTAATTGTATTCAGGATCAAGGGCAAATATTTTTGATGATTCCATTATCTTTTGAAGTATTCATGAGTTTAAGGACCTCTGAGTTACTGAAAGCATGTTCATTAACAAGCATTTGTATCTGCTTTTCTTCCTGTCCTTTGAAAGAAGGTGCATAAGCCTAAGTTATGGTTCTAGCATCTTTTTTTTTCCTTTTTATTTCTTTCAAATCAATTGAAAACTCATTAAAGAATACAATCTGACATCAAGCTTTGCTTAAATAAATTTATAATCATTCCTGGGAAGCACAGGGCTGTTACTGCCAGTTATAAATTGTGTGTAGGTCTTTGGATATCCTAGTATTTGTATCTTAATTGTGGCTATGCAGTATAGCACACTAGCTAGTAATTGCTCTATAACAGTTTCAATCATCTTTTGTTGAATTGTGATCATTGTTTCAGCAGCAGTGATATTTCAGGATGAGGATGAGGACAGGGTCAACTTACTATCTCAAAACCCAACCTCAGTCCTTTCTCATACAGATTTAGACCAGCAAGTTTTTTCAGTAGCTCCTCAGGCCCCTCTCCCACCAGCATCTAGTCCTGAGTTTGAGAAACGTATGAAGGTAATTTCCCTGCCATTTAGTCCCAGCTGTTTCTTTTTAAATCCTATCCAAAGTTCCTTCCACAAAGCCTGCTGAACAACTGTTTGCCCAGCAAGAGGTATTAAGGGACATCCTCACCACCACCCAATCCAATAAATCCTAAACCATTTCATTTATTTTGGTGTGCGCAGTGCACACCAAAGAGCAGTCCCACTTAACCTACAGATCTACAACTACATTTACACAAATGCACAAATTAATAAATGCACAAATTACTTGACACAGTCATTGAATTCTTGGTGCATAGAGCCTTAGATATCATCTCCCTCACCCATCTTAACCATTTTCTTCAACAGACCCTACATTTTCAATGACATAATATAGAGATAGCCCTTGTTTAACTATCACAATTACTATCAGCAACTCCATCACTAAGTGAAGCGATTGCTAAGTGGGAAATCACGTGACTACAATTGTGCTTTTCTTTTTCCTATACCCCTGCTCATCCCAGCAGAGAAATAATTAGTAAGAAAGGAATAAATATTTGTATTTATATTCATTGGAGAGGAAAGAGTTACAAGAGAGTAAGTAGGCATACAGTGAAAGTAAGCAAGCACACAGTAGGAACTACCCATTGAAAGCAATGTATTGGCACCAGCAGCCATAAGCACACTACACACTACACAAACAACCTGGTATATTCCCTATTGTGTGCCTTCTTGCTGTTTTGCAATCTCTTCCTTCAGTCTGCAAGGGTGGGAAGGAAAAAAGCAACAGGTTGGGCACAGGACAATGCATATTGACTGTATTCTGTGGGCATTCATCATAAAGTTATTTTTAGTACTCTCATAATTTGAAAGTTACTGAACAAGGCAGTTGGTGAGTGAGAACTACCTGTATCCACCTCTTCCCTTGGCAGGGGTACTTAGCCACAACTGCCTTGCAAATTTCTACATCATGCCTTTTTCCTACTGATCCCAATCCAAACCCAGTTTGGCTGATTAGATCTTCCAGTCACTATCCTCTGATTCTTGGTTTCAGCCCCATTGTTTGTCTCTTAGATTTCTTCCTGTCTTCTTCAGCTGCCTGATTAATGAGTAATCTTTCTGTCAAGCCCTTTTTTTCAAGTAACCCATCTCTCTTCATATCACTAATATTTATTTTCTCAGGTCACTTTTCTATGTGAAGTAGTTCATTTTCTTTTTTGTAGCCATTTTTTTTCAGATTTGGTCTCTGGGTCAACCAGAGTTCCAAGTCTGTCCTTTATTCCTTGGTCTCTAGATGTGCCTTTGCACCCACAAATCCACCTCCATCAGATTTTCCAATCTCCTTTTTTCATTTCTGGGTGGCCTCCCCACCACCACCACCAGCAGCTTTTTTTTTAACTACCAAAAATCCCTTTATTCCATCTTATGATCTAATTACAATATATAAACACAGTGGAGAAAGAAACAGGAAGATGTAGAAAAATACCATGGTAAGAAGTTCTACTTAAAAGCAGACATTATAAAACCTCTCTGAATTTCTTAATGAAAAGATATTCAGTCTTTATAAAACAGTAAGATAAAACCCTGATAAAGTCTTGAGTTAGCTAAATATACATATGTTTATTTTATCAACAGCTGAAGCAACTGTTTATTTTATCAACAGTTGTATCACCAAGGAATAACTTTTCACAATTTTGAAAAGATATCTCCTTGGAGACAAATCATATCAACTAAGAACAGTACTGGGGGAAGAACTTCTCCTGATCATAAAGCACAAGCAGACTGTCTTAGAAGACATGTTTTTTCATATCACTGGATCCCAAAATATGGCTTTAAAACCAAATACCTACAGTTTGAATTGAGGTGAAAACATTATAAGAGGGTGGTTATTTTAGAATGAATGCAAAAGTGAATCCACCTGGTTGTACTGGTTTAATCTTGGTGGCAATAATCAGCTAGTTAACACTTTTCCTTCATCAGTGCTTTTTTTCTAAAAAAAAAAAAAAAAAAGGTGCCGGAACTCACACATGTCATACAACCCACCTTGCCTACCCTACAAGGTTCCATCCAAAAAAAGTGCTGCAACTCCATTCTGGGCATTCTATGAGAAAAAAAGCCCTGTCCTTCATTTTCCTAAAGCTGTACTCCAAGTGGGAGGTAATAACAATATGAATAATACCAGTCAGATTATTTTTAACTCACAAATAATTGTAGCTAACGAAGTTAGAAAAATTTATTGCTAACACTTTCTCCAGAGCCAAATTCAATTCAAAGAAGATTTTCTTTCTTTCTTAATTACAAAGTTAGATCAATAAGTTAAGTAGCACTCCTGAGTAAGTAACTGCCGGAGCACTGTAGTTCATCTAGAAATATCTGAACTTGAGAACCACCATCTCATAGGTTTGTTCTCATCTGTCATCAGTTTCAGTTTATTGGCCTTCATCCAGTCACTTCCCAAATCCAGACAAGGATCATAGTAGGAGATGATATAATAAAGTTAGCAGTGATGGGATTCAAATATGTGAACAATCGGTTCTGTGTGTGGATGCCGCTTCTGGAAGTCCATTCTGGGCCTGGGCAATAAAAAAATTAGCTACCGGTTCTGCTGAAGTGGTGCGAACCGGCTGAATCCCACCACTGAAAGTTAGTCATGTCTTAACTCCCATTGATTTCAGCTAAGTTTGTCTGGATCCAATCCCCATAAAAGAGGATTGCAATAAGATTTATATACTGCTTCACAGTGCTTTACAGCCCTCTCTAAGTAGTTTACAGAGTCAGCATATTGCCCCCAACAATTTGGGTCCTCATTTTATTGATCTCTAAAGGATGGACATCAACTTTGACCCAGCAAGAATTGAACTGCTGGCAGTCAGCAGAATTAGCCTACAATACAGTATTTTAACCACTGCGCCATCACAGCTCCTCTGGGGAAACTGGAGAAATGATTTCAGTGTAGATTTCATTGCATCAAGGGAATTTACCCAAGTTGTTATTCAAGTATTTTAAGAAGAGTACCTTACCTTTATTTTAAAAAGAAAAAGGCTCAAGAAAATTACATTCTTTTAAGTTATGATTAGCAGAGCTAAATTAATATTTGCACTGTATATATGTAACTAGTTTATTTAGTGAAGATATGAGTATGCAAGTTTGCCAAGTAAACGTATACTTTGCAAAATTTAAAAAAAGATTTGGGTGTTTTGGAGAGATTTTTTTTTCAGTTCAAGTTTGCTTTCAACGTTATGTAGGTATTGCTCATGAGCTTCCTAATTATTGCTAAATCTAGAGTTACATTCTAATAGTCTGACAGTTCCAACAGAGTGTTTGTTCACTATATCAAAAGGTTAATTGATTTATTTTAATTCTTTTCTCCAGAGACTATATTAATGTTTATATTTCTTGAGTAAGGAAAGGCTGCTCATTATCCCACAAATCTGAGGATGGCATGTTTATTTTTTAAATGTGTTCCAGGTCACTAACAGCTTCATAAAAAAATTTATTTAACAGAAATTATCTTTTCAGCCCTGTGACATGAAACTTTATTTGGTATCTACGGAGAATTTTCCTCTATTGAAACCATGGAAACACTGAGGAATTGGAAATCAAGATTAATTTTGATCAGGATTTTCTTTCTCAATCCACATTTAAATGTGAATTGTGTTTGCATAATCTTCTAAAGATTTATAAAGCAAAGAATGGCAGATTGTATAGCAACCTTAAAAATAAAATTATATTGTTATCATTCTTATTCTTATGTTTTAAAAGCAGCATTTTCTTTTTCTAAAATATGTCTGCTTAAGGTTATTTCAAAACAGCAATGCATTACCCAGCAATATTACAATAAGCAGTCTGCCTCAGAGATACTAGAGATTAAATTCATTAAGAATATAACGGACACACAATATTGTACAGGATTAGTTTTAAAAGGTCTTTGCCTTAAGCACACACTCCCTTTCTCAGAATCAACATTTATATCTGAAACTATATGTATTTCATTTCCACATGGCTTATCCTTTTTCTTTCATATCCTTCTCTTGATTTCCACTGCTTTTCAAACTCATCTTTCTATTTGATAGTGGCAGAAGACATAAAGAGACCCTGGACAGGCAATCATTGCTATGCTCTAATTAAGAGGATTGTTGTTCTTTATTTAATTTTTAATACAATTTTTATTATTAATTATAATTACAACAGTAAAAACTAATACAAACAAAATTTAGATAGAAGAGAATAAAAAAAGAATAAAAAGTGCAAAAAAGAAAAAAGAAAAGGAAGAAATATTATAAAAAGAAAAGGAAGTATTTTCTGACCTTCATCACAATTCCAAAGAAATTTAATAACTCTTCACTTCTATAAGCTTTAACACATAAGATAAACTTTATTGTCATTTTCCTGTATACATAATGGCACACATTATGATGAAATTCCACTCTTGATATATAGACAGACAGACAGACAGACAGACAGACAGACAGACAGACAGAGATAGAGATAGAGACAGAGACAGAGACAGAGAGAAAGAGAGATATAAGGTAAGGTAAGGTAAAGTAAGGTAAAATAACCTTTATTGTCAATTTTTTACTGTGGACACAACGGTACACATCAGAAATGAAATTTAGTTGCCCGCTTTCAAAGTGAAACACATACATGACACACACCTAAACATACTATGTACAACATATGTATAGACCCACACCCCTACATATACATAACAAATAAATATTAAATACTGTCCATCTTGAATATATAATGGAAGGAGGAAGCTTGAGAGTTCACAAGGTTAATGCTGTATGGAATGAAACTATGGCTGAATCTGGATGTTCTCCTATGGATACCACGAAGCCTCCTCCCAGAAGGTAACAAGGAAAACAGGTTGTGGAGAGGATATGTAGTGTTCCAGATAATCTTACAGACCCTGCTCAAGCAACGCTTCTGTACTATGTCCTGGATGGGAGGGAACTGCCAATGATCTTTTTGGCCATTCTCACCACTCTCTGCACTGCCTTCCTATCTGAAGCAGTGATGCTTGCAAAGCAGACTGTGATGCTGTATGACAGGATGCTCTTTATTGTTCCCCTGTAGAAAGTGGTAAGGATAGGAGAAGGAAGGTGTGCCTTTCTCATGCAATGGAGAAAATGTAGGCACTGCTGTGCCCGCTTCACCAGTGTCTCGCTGCTGAGCAACCAGGCCAGCCTATTTGTTAGCTGCACAGGAATTTGATGCTGGTAACCATCTCCACAGGTGAATCATTAATGCACAGAGAACTGTCGCTGTGTCTGCCTTTTCTGAAATTGACAAGTATTAATACCACTTTACAATGCCTTGGTAAGGCCACACTTGGAATACTGCATCCAGTTTTGGTCACCACAATGTAAAAAAAAGATGCTAAGACTCTAGAAAGAGTACAGAAAAGAGCAACAAAGATGATTAGGGGACTGGAGGCTAAAACATATGAGGAACAGTTTCTGGAATTGGGTATGTCTAGTTTAATGAAGAGAAGGACAAGGGGGGACATGTAGCAGTGTTCCAATATATCAGGGGCTGCCACAAAGAAGAGGGAGTCAAGCTATTCTCCAAAGTGCCTGAGGGCAGGACAAGAAGCAACGGATGGAAACTAATCAAGGAGAGAACTAAGGAGAAACTTCATGACAGTTAGAACAATTAACCAATGGAACAAGCTGCTTCCAGAAGTGGTGAATGCTCCAACACTGGACGTTTTTAAGAAGAGACTGGACAGTCATCTGTCCGAAATGGTGTAGGGTTTCCTGCCTGAGCAGGGGGCTGGACTCGATGACCACCAAGGTCCCTTCCAACATTATTATTATTATTATTATTATTATTATTATTATTATTATTATTATTATTATTATTATTATTATTATTATTATATTATCTTTTTGGTTTTTCCAGTATTTAAAACTAGGCTGTTTTCCTTACACAGTTCACCAAACCCTCAACCTCCTTGTGGTAAGCTTCCACCTTGTCATCCTGAATAAGGCCCACTACTGTTATATCATCTGCAAACTTCACAATATGGTTGGTGGCAAACCTAGCACAACAGTCATAGGTCAACAGGGTGAACAGCAGCGGACTTAAGATGCAACCCTGAGGAGAGCCTGTGTTCAAGAAAATGGTATTAAAGGTATTTGTTCCAACTTGCACATATTGCGGCCTGTTGGTAAGAAAATCAAGAATCCAGTTGCACAAAGGAGTATTTAAGCCTAAAAGGCCCAGTTTGTCTACTAGATCAGGGCTTTTCAACCTTTTCACCCATTGTACCACTTTTAGGATATGGCAATATCTGAGTTGTATTTGTATTTAAGGGTTGAAATGTAGGGTCCTTGGAGATCTCTGAGCTTGTTTGTTTTCTTGCAGATGTTTTATTACCAAACTAGGTAATTAAACATATGTTGTTTATACAGTGCTGATGTCCATTTATAAGTCCCAGTATTAATTGACGTCAGGCATGCATTCTTTTTTCTTCTACTTAAAACATTTAGTTCCCTTGAGGGTGAAGGGCGGGTTTCCAAATGGCTGGTAGGCTGGTAGATGATACCTCCCACCTACCAGCCATTTGGAAACCCGCCCTTATTGACAAATGAGTCCCTAACACAAAGAATGACACCAGACCCACACTCACAAAAGCCACACAGGATGTCACCACCACACGTCCACGCAAAAAGCAAACTCAAACCCACACCAATGATGAGGTATGACCACAAACCAGAAGCCAGACCACAGCTGCATCATTAGCCACTTTAAACCCCTCCAATCCATACATGAAGCAAACTGAAACCCACCATGAAGATGAGGCACGACCACGAATGCGAAGCCAAACAATAGCAATGCAGCTCACCATCTCACATCCCCGTGCAACTCAGACTAACCTGAGCACAACAAAGCCCCCACCCAAAGAGAACACTCCTCCCAACCAATCAGAGCACAGCCAACTCCCCATCCAATCAGAGCACAGCCAACCCTCCATCCAATCAGAGCACAGCCAAGCTCCTAACCAATCAGAACACACCTCCATCCAATCAGAACACAGCCAAGTTCTCATCCAATCAGTGCATACCCCCACTGGCAGTTAAAAGGAAGAAACAGCTACGATCACATATTGCTCCTAGAAGCACGAAGCCGAAAACACCAGCCTGAAGATGACGAATGAGACTTCGTCGAAACATCGCCAAGACACTTCCAATTTGACGCGGGAGAAAACCCGAATAACCAAAGACCTACACACACACACACACACACACACACACACACACAAATAAGCATCTTATTTGTCCAGAGGTCTCCAAGAGTCACATCTCAAAGTATTATTGCTAATACTAATTGCTGTATATTAATGAAAGCAAATGTCCCCTGGATTCACTAGCAATTCAGCAATTGATGTGAATGAGACAAACAAAAATAATTTAAATTGTTGGTTGCAATGAAAAATCAGCACAAAGTTGCAGCCCATCCATCTTATGAACATTCCATTGTATAGTAAATCAAAAATAATAATTTTGCATCAAATAATTTATCTAATATTTAAAAAAACAAGCTTTTAGTTAAAAATTATATAAAAGATTTATGCATAAGAGAATTAGAATGATGACATACGTGGAACTTGGAAGTATATGACTGTCAAATGAAGTTAATTTTTGGTTCCGGTAAAAATTTCAAATGTATCTGAAATAAAAACCCAATAATTCAAATTTAAAATGGATTAACATAACTTCACTAAAAATATGGAGTTTCTTGCTGTCTATTTGGAAAACAAAAGGGATGATCTTAAATTCAGTCTTTTCCTTGTTTCGGTAAAAATAACACAATTAAATTAGTTAATATGATATTCTACAAAAATCAGTTTATTGTTGGAAAATCAGTGTATTAATTATTTTCGAACAAATGTTTGAGTGTTCATACTTAAGCAAATGGATGTAGTGCTTGTTCTTTGAGGAAAAAATACATGATCCATGTATGCTGAAATTTTTATTCCAGTCTATTTCTTCTCTTCATTAACATTAGCTTTTTTTCCTAAGGTAAAAACATTTCTTCATTTCCAACAATTTCAACTGAAAGCTAATTTTGAAGTCTATTACTTTCATTCTTAGTGAAAAGCACAATGCAGCATTTTGTTTTAATATGCTACTGAAATTGTTTGAGTAGATACACTATGGAATCAAATACAATATGCCAAAATGGTTTCCATTAACTATGCACATTTGCAGTGCTTCAGTTAATGGGTATGTTTTTGTTCATTTCTCTCATCTTTGCATCCATATGATGAAATGATTCAGTTAATGTAACTGAAAAGTACATTGGGAAAGGTAGAGCAAATTACCAAGGCATCAAACCACCATTTCACCCACATATGTTATTTTATAATGAAGTTTAATAATGACAGAAATTGTCTTTAGATTTGAACATCAGTCATTTCTGCAATTGTAGTTAATGTAAAAATCTCACTCATGGTAATGTTTTTTGAAAACATAGCTGAAGCAGTACATCATACATTAGCCTAAAATGTCATAATAAAATCTTAACTAGATATTATTGAAATATATAGTTCATTGCAAATAATTTGTAACAATTCCAAGGATTGAAATGGGAGATTGTTGTTATCTACTATACAACAAAAGTACAAAGGTTATTTATTGATTTATTCCATTAACCCTATATTTTGCTTTGTTATTATTTTCAGCAGACATGAGGAACAAGAGATACTATAACTGAAAATAGTATTACAGTATCTGAATAACTTGTTTTGTGCAAATTTTCCAATGAAATGTAGATATTTTAACAAGATTCATTATAACTAATATTGTGCTCCCTGAAGAATACTAAATGGATATTTGATGTTTTATTGTAAAGAGAAATGCTACATCCCTGTGATATTTTGCAGATATTGCCTTTGTTTCCCCATGCGATGTATTGCAGATTAGGCAACAATTTGGACATCTTCAGGAAGAAAAATTCAGAAGATACTTCTGCTTTGCTCCTTGGAATTTGACTTGACAAAATTTCATTTTGTATTTATATTATTTACCATCTCCATGAAATTATTGAGACAATATCATCCAGATTTTAAGCCACAGAAACATATATTAGAAAGATAACTGTAAGATCTGTTTCTGTTTTCCACATACTGCTGAAGAATTCCTAAATAGCTACTTGGAAGCTACATAGTCAGAAATTTTCCAGTGTTGTTGGATCCAGACACTGACTACCATTTCACTACAGAGCCATGGTGATGCAGTGGTTAGAATGCAGTACTGCAGACTAACTCACTGCTCGCTCCAGGAGTTCAATTCTGGGTGGCTCAAGGTTGACTCAGCCATCCTTCCAAGGTTGGTAAAATGCCGACCCAGATTGTTGGGGGCAATATGCTGATTCTGTAAACCGCTTAGAGAGGACTGTAAAGCACTGTGAAGCTATATATGTCTAAGTGCTGTTGCTATTTCTTTAAATAAAAGTAGGTCCATTTCCTCATTACAAATTCATATGAATTTATTCCTACCTGTATTCAACCCTATATTATTTCCCGGAGGCCTTGACCAAAACAGGAGGGACATAGATCTATTTGACAAGTAGCCACACTTACAGTCAGAAAGGAAGGTATGACAGAGATATGCAGGCTCCATTATTTTTAAATCCACAAGATAACATTTGGAAGCAGCTCAGACAGATATCTCCCTTATTCAGGAAACTCAAGAGGAAGAGGTACAGGACAATCAGATTTGAAAGATTCAATTATTACTGTATGGCCAATCTCAATAAAAATAGTTTTAGAATTCTTGTGGACTTGACTTTCTGCTCTGATCTACCAAATGATTTAAAAACCCAGATTTTTCAGGCTCAAAGTCTTCCCAGAAAACCTAGCTAGACCATTCCTGTGCCAGTTACATAGGAAATACACAGCTAGAATCTGGCTCAGAGCAAATCCAAGTGACTATTTATGACAGAAACCTCAAGTTGTCCTCACAAATAGTCCTCACAAAAACCCTGAAGATGCTCTCTGGGTCCTTCCTTCCCAAGAAGCACCAACTCAGCTGTCTGCCGGTGTGATAATACATTTGGCCACTCACTGTCACAAAGTAATCCTGAATATAGGCTTTTACACAGAATGGGTGGATTTAGTCTTTCTCTCTTTTTTTAGTAATTCTCTAGACATTTCCACTGCTGTTTCAGCTATTTATACATCTTTGCTGGAATAAAGCTTCAATAAAATATTGATTTTCAAATTTTCGTTGTTTATCCAGTTCCCCAGGATATTTCATTTCAGAAACAATTCCTAGAAACAATTTAATTGAGGGGAACTGGAGTGTGCCTGCTCTACCTGAATATACTGGATGTGCTACACAGGCAAATACAACTGAAGATTAGCCATCCTTTTGATAACTATTACCTATGCCATGAAGGGCTTTGTAGGTAATGATCAGTACCTTGAATTGCAGAAGGAAGCTGATTTGCAATTAATGCAACTCATGTAGTAGTGATGGCACACAGAAATTATAAGAAGTGCTATTACTGCTTGCACTACTGCATTCTGAACTAGCTGTAGCTTCCAGGTTATCTTCAAAGGCAGTGCTATATAGAACAGAATGCAGTAATCCAATTACAAGATGACTATCTTAAGGTTGAGGAAAGAGCACAACTTACACACAACATGTGTGTAAAGGCCCTCATGCAAAGACCCTCATGGCCACAGTTATTACCTGCTCTTCCAGAAGCAGTTGTGAGTCCAAAATTACTCACAAGTTGCACGCCATTCTCAAGTGGGGAAGTACAACCCCATCCAAGATCAAAGGTGAAGATATCCCTGAGCAAAGGGACCCAAAGAGCCACAGTCATTCAATCTTGTCAGGGCTGAGCCAAAGTTTATTTCACCCCATCCAGACTCTAACAGTCTCTGGACACTGTGTCAGTATGTTGATTGCTTCTGCGGAGCAGCCTGGGGTCAAAATGTACACTTGGGTATCATCTGTATATAACATCACAAGATTATGCCCTTCATCAATACTGCCAGGCATAAATTGGAGGATACAGTAAGGGTAGAGAAATTGCAATGTTAACACTATGACGTGGACCTGAATATGGACTCTTATCGGTGTTCGATCAGATTCAGTCTTTGCCCTTTTTCAAGCATGGTCCAAAAATTACTTCTTGCCCTTCATTTCCTGTTGCTGCTCAGGCAACATAATTGGTACAAAGAGAAAGGCTGAATAGGACCAATCCATTCCAAGGCCTCAGACTCCCACCTATTTCAGGCTGCAATCAAGGCCTGGCCAAACCTCCCATTAGATTCTCAAAGAAAAACACAAGTGCTCTCTGAAACCCAATAGGGTCCATCAGTTATCTGATGATTATCTCCCCAAACTAAGTTCAGATATCATAGAAAGTAACTTCATCAGTTTGGCTGCTGGAAAATTGGAGTTTAATTTCCTCCTGCATTTGGCTATGTCTCTGCTAATTGTTATCTTCACATATAAATGTAACTTCATAGATAATCCCATAATGAAATGTGGTATTAATTGAAAAAGAGAAATGCTGATATTCCAATGGCATTGCTAGTTATAGAACTGATTCAAGAAGAGCAGTTGACTTATCAAAAAAAATTGCAGCCTTTTTTCCAACCAGAGATTTTTCTTTGCATTCTCATTGACACAGAAGATTACTTTTCTATGTGAAATTCTAAATTAAATACATAGCAAAGACTATATTGATCACATTGATGTATGTTTTGACTCTATATGATGAAACTACTACAGTAAATGATAATGAACCTAAATGTTCATATTTGGGGGGGAAGGACATTACAAACGAAATAAATCCCAGGTGTCTTCTAGTTTTTAAGTCGTTTTCTGAAAACATCTGGGACCAACATACATGGCATTGTAAATATTTCCATCTTAAAACAAGCGTGGCCATCTTTAAACTTTGTTTACACTTCTTCAGAAGGGATATATACATCTGAGAACATATCTAAGAACTGTTAAATTGGCCTAGATCAGGGGCAACAAACTGCCGGTCCGCGGGATGGATGCGTCACCAGGAAACCGCGCCCACCCCATTGCTGGCAATGAGGGGACAGCTCCAATACGTCACGTGACGTTGCGAGTTTGACATGTCTGGCCTAGATCTTTACTGTTTACTTTCAAATTACTTTAATTTTCCAAATTACACTGCTAATTTTGTTAAGTATCATTTTAATAGAATTATCAAGTAATGAAGATTAAATGAAGAGAGATATTGCTAGTTAGCTGCAACTGAGAGTTGTAAAGGTTGGATCTCCTCAACATATGCAAGTTATCAGTTTCATTTCACTGCATGTTAGCAACAATATAATCAGTCTATGAACAGATGCTAAAATAAGGTTAATAAACCTATTTCCTCCAGATGTCTTGGACTGTAGCAACTATAATCTCTTGCCCTCGGCCATGCAATCTGGATAAAATTAGTCCAAAATATTTGGAATGAATCAGATTGCCCACTGTTTTAAGTCCTTCAGTATGTGAGGTCACAATAAAATGTGGTATGAACATGAAAATACAGTCCTTTGCTGATTAATAGTCACTTCTTTATATATTCCTTTTCCTTTTCTCTAATATACTCTTGTTTTTTTCTTTTCTATTTTTTAAATTTTCTATACTTTGTATTTTTTCTTTTTTTTCTATATTTTTTCTCATTTATATTAGTTTTTACCTTTTTAATTGTAACGTTTAATAACAGTAGAATTATGGCATTTACCGAAAGGCCCAAGAGCCACTCTTGGAACATAGATGGTCACAAAACTAAGAAAGTTTCATGTTCCAAATTTTTCATGCTGCTGGTCAGTAGGAAAGCCCACGAAGACTACATTGCATAGAGGCTCTCATCTGCCATCCTTAAATTCCTTAAGACAAGAAGTGGTCAACAAATACCTGCAGCACTCAAATTATTTGAAGCCAAGCCAATAGCACAACAGCTAGGCCCCTTCTCCAATTTTGTGCCATTAAAACTTGTACAATCCAAATTTCTAAGATCAGCCCTTCAAATCTCAAAATGTGTCCTTATAAAGCCACCTCAGGTCTAGAGACAGACCTCATGAAAGGAGAGGCTAGAGTGTGGGGTTTTTTCCCCCTTGGCCTTCCCCCCATTAACTAAGAGTGACAATTTTTCAATCCACATGGAATCAGGCAATAAAATGTCATCTTTAGGTTTCTCTTCAGGTCTTCTACTCAGCATGGGATATGCTCTGGCCAAAGCACTTGTTAAACAGCATATAACAGACACAAAGTGTCCCGTTCTTTATTGTCAATGACTCCAACAAGTATTCTGCTTCCTCTATGCCATATTTAACTGAACTCAAAGTACCTAAATAGTGAAGGGCCTTTACTCTGGCGCACAATGGCATGCTGTGCCCTCAACTGTCCTTGAAGGCCAATATAAGGAAGATTCCTTACTACAAGAGACAATGCCCTTGTGAAAATGGGCTTCTCTATGTCTGCATTACAGAGGCATTCATACCAGCCTCATCTCACCATCACTGCATAAATACCTATTGTATACAGGACAAAAAATGTGCAAATCATGACTAAGCGACCTCAGGACACTATAACCAGTCATAAATGCAAGCCAGTTACAAGTGCCCCATTTGTGATTGTCTGACTGGGGTGATGTAAAGGTTGTCAGTATGAGTACAGGTAGTATGTTATTTTTTCTAAGGCTATTGTAATTTTGAACCAGCTTTAAACCAACAATTATAACCTACAAGTGCTCTGTAATTTGATAACTATAGTCTTCCACAAACTAATATTTATACTTCCTTATACTTCTATACCCATCTAATTTTCCTACCCCCTCCTCTTTTTTTAAGTTCCATTGGGCGCTTGTCTTTCATACATACTTTCAGGTTTAATACATAAATATTTTATATCTTCTAGCTTTTCATATATTTTAGATTCTCATGTATCTTCTATGCTTTTAAGTGACTAAACCCCAGCCTACTTCTTCTGGTCTGTGCATAAAGATTTGATTTGATCGCATTATTTATGAACTCTAGAACATAAGATACTTTTTCAAAGTATTCAGCTGCAATACCATTGTTTGGAAAAATGTCAAAATAGTTATTTTATAATAAAGTTCACCACAGGTTGTGAAGCAGTATTTATTTGAAGTATGGTGTGCACAGTGAGCAAGGCAGCAAATTGCAGTCTGCATTTTATAAATGAATATTAAAACAGTCATTTTTGCCTTCCTGTCTGCAGCCTAAGTTCCTGAGGATCTAATGTATCTTCTTCTCTCTTTGGGGCAAGGGGGGGGGAGGTGTACCCAAATCATATATTAGTTCTAAAAATGTCTAGGCATTACAAAGCATGAAGTCCAAATTATAGCAATAGAGCTGTTGGTGCCATAAAAAAGTGCATCATTTTTTTAATATAGATTTTTGAAATGATGGAAAATGCTGCTATCATTTCTGGCTTCCTTTCAGAATTGATGCTTATTTATAAATGAATGGCTGTGTAATAACCCTGTGGCACCTTCATAAATCTCTACAATGTATAGCAGTCTGTAACACATCTGATGAGAAATGTGTTTACTCTTTCAAGATTAAAAATAGAAAAACACAATAGAACAAGTTCATTGGGAGGTTCAGGTGGCCACTTAGTCTATAATAGAATCAGGAAATGAAATTGCCCTATGGCACAAGGGAAGAAATGCCACAAGAACACATTTTCAGAGGACACAAGAAACCTAGTGGGAGTTTCTCAGTGACTAATATTAATGCAAAATTTAATTTTACTCCTATGAAACCAGCAAAATAATCATTCTTATCTTTAGCTTGCTCTTGCTTCACCAACGAGGTTTCTCTGTTGTTTGGTAGAATATATGAGTAACTTTACAAATATCAGAAACAGCTCAGCTGAATCAGTTGACGACATGCTAACAAGTCTCATAATCCAGCAGAGGTACAAGAGAGGCCCATTTGAAATGGGAAAATGATAAATCAATTATGTTCTTTCTCACAGGATGTTTTTTCCAGGGATACATATTCATTATATCATAAGAATAAAATAGATATTTTAAGTAGACATATAATTTGTGAAAGCTTTAAAATTATTAATAAAACATATACTTCAAAGAATGAATGCTATTTCACATTTAATCTGAGTTAAACCAAACAGGTAATCCTCAATTAAGAACCACTCTAGTGCCTTACTGTAGATATTCAATTTTCTGTGCAGATGTAAAGTACCACAATTCTCAATATTTGTTTTTTATATGTTTTTTAATTTGTTCTTAAGATTTTGTCATGCAGTGTGTAAATACGTTTCCAAAGCTTAGCGATACCAATTGTTTTAAAAAAATGAATTATTTCTAGAAAAGTAATTTTGTGAGTTTTGGAAAAAAAAGATTGTCAGAATTATGTGACAGTTACCATGTGATTTTTCCAACAATCTGATCATGCCCTTGTTCTGCCAGCATATGGGAGATTATAATGGTTATAATGGTGATAATCATTTGCAAGGGAAGTAAAAGAAGTCTCTGAGTAATCCTGTCCATTGTCAAATTGCTGTTACTGGTAGAAAATCTTGTTGTGGTTTTCCCAAATGTTTAATTGTAATATTCACACAAATACATTATTACATTAATCTGGCTGAAATTTCAATAGAATCTTATTTGAGGGCATTAAACATGCCCATTAATACTTACACAGAAGAACTTCTAAACAAGGATACAAATACTTGTAAGAGGTAAATATATATATATATATATATATATATATATATATATATATATATATATATATATATATATATTAGAAATTGCTGAATGACATTTAATCTTAATAATCTTAGCTAAAATTTAAGGAGTGAGTTTAACAATTATAAAATGGAATGTGTTGTGTCCTGAGCCTGCAAAAGCAGGTCGGGATTTTGCTATGGTCCCGGGCTGTTGCAAGCTGCCCGAGACCAGACTAAGTGGTGCCAGCCTGCGCACATGCGCAAGGCGTGAAAGTGCACCATCTCTTGTATCCTTTTCGCCCGGGGATTTATTTAGAGTGAGAGAGGCCTGCGAGCCTCAGAACTGTGTTCTGAGCAGAAGTGAGCAGAAGTAGAATAAAGCAGTTGTTGGCTTCAGAATGTGTGCTCTTCTTTTGCCATTAACTCGAGGACTTAACACTGGCGACAAGGGTGGGATGGTTTGCAAGCTGAAAGAAGAAGACTTGTAAAACTTACCCAAGGAGTCCTTGAGAAAAGGGAGATGGCGTTAAATTCAGCATCTGGCCTGCCAGTACAGCGTCACTGGAGGTAAGCTGGCTGTTAGACCCCTTCCTAAAAGTAGAAGTAAGGATGGCGAAGATAGGGCAGTTGTCCAAATTCGACGTTGCTCACCCAGAAAGATGGCAGTCTTATGTTGCTAGAGTAGAAAATTACTTTAGAGTGAATCAAGTTAGAGAAGATGGCTTGAAGGCTGTAACTTTGCTGTGTGTCTGTGGTCAAAATGCGTTTGAAATTGCGGAAAATATGGCAGCCCCTGCTCCTCTAGAGTCTGTCATGTATACAGACTTAAAGAAGTTATTAAAGGAATATTTTCAGCCCAAGCTGTCTGTCATTGCGTGGAGACACATGTTTGAACAGAGGGATCAGAGAGCAGGTGAATTGGCCAAAGAATTCATTGCAGCCTTGAGAAGAGCAGCCAAGCCCTGTGAATTTAAAGACCTAGAAGAAAGGCTGAGAGACCATTTTGTATGCGGTTTAAGGAACAGAGACTTGCAACAGAGACTCTTTGCAAAGGAAGATATCTCATTCCAAGATGCCTTGAGAGAGGTCACAGCTGAGGAGACAGCAGGCAGGGTGGTCAAGAACATGCAGCCCATCAGGAACAATCCAGAAGCAGTTTCCGTGCACCATGAGGGAGTCCAAGAAGGCTCGGAGGAAGATACTGAAGATGAGGTGGATCATCTTTACCCGTTCAAAGAAAGGAAACAGAAGGAAAGCAAAGAAAAAACTCCAGCTGCATCCAAATGCTTCAGGTGTGAAGGTCGCCACAAGATGGCCAACTGCAGGTTCCGTTCTGCAATCTGCAGAACGTGTCACAGGCAAGGCCACATAGCATCCATCTGTTTGGGTCGCCAGAAGGCACAACCTCGAGAAGAATTGCATCTGAAAGATACCAGGGTCCCCAGCCAAAACAGGGTGGGTTTCTGTGCATCACGTAGAAGTATTTGCAGAACAGGCACACACAAACCACTTAAAAAGAAGCTCTCTCAATCATTTCCATTCATACATTTAGGAAGATTTGCAACAGCAGTGGGTTCCAGGCCAAACTTAGGCCATCCAATATAATCTTAATAGACTTTCAAAATTCCAAGATGCGTGTAAAGGGGGAGGCCACCCTTACAGTACAGCACAAGGATTTTGAAGGTCCATTGGATGTATTGGTTGTTGGGGGTGAACGAACGAGCCTTATAGGACTCAATTGGTTTGAGGCCTTGGGAATACAGGTTACAAGATTGCACAATTTGCAAACGTTGGGCCTAGTACAAGTCTGCAAGGAGTTTTCAGATGTATTTAGTCCACAACCGGGGTCTTACAAAGGGCCTCCAGTTTCCTTGAAGCTTGACCCTTCCATCACACCCATTAGGGTTAAAGCAAGAAGAGTACCTTTTGCACTTAAAGGGAAAATTGATGCTGAAATGGATAAATTGATCCAGCAAGGTATTTTGGAACCTGTAGATTCAAGTCCATGGGAAACCTCCATAGTTATGCCTCTTAAGGCTAATGAGGACATACGCATATGTGCAGACTACAAATGCACATTAAACAAGGCACTGCAACAGCACACGTACCCCTTACCTGTAGTCAGCTATATTTTGGCCTCCCTCAAGGGGGGGGGGCGAGTTTTTGCATAGCTAGATCTGGCACAGGCATATCAACAGTTACCTGTTGATGAAGATGCTGCTGAAGCTCAGACTATTGTAACTCATAGCGGTGCATTCAAAGTCAAGAGACTGCAATTTGGAGTAAATGTAGCCCCTGGAATATTCCAAAGTGTCATGGAGAACACACTCAGGGGTATTCCTGGGGTTTGCCCCTATTTTGATGATGTCCTTATTGCTGGAGAATCTACTCAGAATCTAGCAGAGAGATTGAGGGCTGTTTTGCTTCGTTTCCAAAGAACAGGCCTAAAACTTAAAAAAGATAAATGTAAGATAGGAGTCACTTCTACAGATTTTTGGGGATTCAGAATAGATACCCGGGGTATTCACTCTGCTGAATCTAAACTAAAAGCTATACAACAGGCTCCTACCCCTAAGTCTAACAGCGAGTTGCAGGCTTTCCTAGGTCTCTTGAATTTTTACAACGCTTTCCTACCTAACAAAGCTGCTGTAGCAGAACCACTACATAGGCTTTTAGACAAGCAGGCAGTCTGGCAGTGGTCCCAAGTCCACGAAAAGAGCTTCAATGAGGTCAAGGCCTTGTTTACATCCAATGATGTGCTTGCACATTTCAATGAAAACCTACCTGTCTGCATCGCTTGTGATGCATCCCCTTATGGGATGGGTGCTGTACTTAGCAATTTGAGACTGGACTCTTCCTCTTCAACTTCTGGGTTTTCTCCGGGGGGGAGGGGAATCATTGTGTGCAAAGGGAAGGATACTGTCAGCAATCAGGGGCAAATGGAGAGGCAGAGGAAGGCCCCTCCCAAAGTTCCGCAAGTGTACCTAACAGGAATCCATGGAAACAAGGAATAACACATTCCCCATTAATTACTCCAGCCAGGGAGTCACTCAGGGGGTACTCACACTACTCACAACCCCAATACTCCAGACAGGGAGAATAACTGGGAGCATCCAAACAACCCAAATCACACCAGAGAACTGGCATCATCCAAACAAACTGGCCAAATGCTGCAACTGCTCCCAAAAGGAAGTCGGTATACAAGGGGGTAGTCAGAGAGGCAAATCTGATTCTGGTACCTCCAGCACTGAATGGGGGGCAATAGAATACTGGGGCACTGCAGAGACCCTAGACAACCCATCTACTGGGCTTGGAAGTGAGGGACTGTGTTCCCATGATAGGTCCATTGTGGACTTGGAGAATACCACAGAATCACAAAACACTGGGTGAGATGTAGAGGGTCCCAGTAGCCTACAATCAGGCAGATCAACCAGGTACAGTATGGAGCAAAGTCCTGGTCTGTCAAGCCCGGTGAGCAAGCAAACAGACCAGGCAACAGAACCCAGGTCACGGGGACCACCAGGCAACAAAGAGGGGGAAACTCTACTGCAACAACTACACAGGAAGGTAAAGGGTGTTCTCAAAATCTAAGGAGGTCACAGCAGGTTAGAAGACCTCCCAAACATCTTGAAGATTATGTGAAGTTGCTGTCAAGCCAAGGGAAATGAGGAAGGTGCCTACTGCTTGGGGAAGTTGGAATTGTGGGTATTGGACACTCAATTCCAAAATAATAGCACGGTACCCTGTTATACAGTGGCTATGAAGGACCTTCAACAGTATGTTCAGTTCAATAGTGAATAGCATACCACGTCCCTTTGTGAGGTTGCGTATATCTATCTGTATAGGTTGATTAAGTTTTATCCGGGGGGAAGGGGTGTTGTGTCCTGAGCCTGCAAAAGCAGGCTCAGGACGTTGCTATGGTCCCAGGCTGTTGCAAGCTGCCCGGGACCAGACTAAATGGTGCCAGCCTGCACACATGCGCAAGGCGCAAAAGTGCGCCATCTCTTGTATCCTTTTTGCCCGGGGATTTATTTAGAGTGAGAGAGGCCTGCAAGCCTCAGAGCTGTGTTGGAGTGAGCAGAAGAAGAATAAAGCAGTTATTGGCTTCAGAATGTGTGCTCTTCTTTCGCCATTAACTCGAGGACTTAACAGAATGACTTAAACTTTTAACAGGAGCTTTGGCACATGCAAGATAGCTGTTGTGGTACATATAAGTAGGTCAACAGAAGCTAGACATAACCACAAGCAAAGGAAACACAAAAATAAAGATATTTATTTTTATTATGCCAGCAAAAGGTTATGGTTAAATGGTACAAGTACAACAGGTGCGAGGGGCTGTTTCCTGGGAGAGTACGAACAAAATTTATTCTGTTTAGGCGCTTCAGATTAGCTGATCGAGATGAGCAGGTGGGCTGTTGAGTGCGATAGGAGTGGGGAGGAACCAGCTTCATATCAGGATATAAATATGTGCTTTTAAAACTCCTTCATGGGTTAAGTCCACCAGCTTTTGCAAAATCTTTATTTCAATAAAACTTTGTTCCTGGAATCCCAAGTGAGTTTGTTTGTCTTTGGAAACCTGAGCCACATTCCAAGCAAACTGAAGTCTAAATATGAAATGTTTAAGTCTAATGCATCCATGAAACTAGCATTAGTATAAGGCATGTTCTCTGCTTTAAGTAATATGTTTAAAAGTAGGATAAAAATCTCATAAATAAATAAATGTATGGTTGCTCTAAAAATAACTCCCTGACAAGTAATAGCTAAAATAATTTGAAAGATAATAACACATCCCACTGTGCACTGACATACTGTAGTTAATTAAAATGATCACACTCCAGATGCAAACTGCATTCTTTTAAAGTTCATATTTTGCAGTAAATTTGCTCTATGTATGCTATAGCCGTTATTCTTTTCATGTCTTTAGCCACAATGTATGTGAAAATATTTATTTCTCACTAGTTCTTTTAAACTAATTTATGTATTATATGTTGTGCATGATCTATTCATCACTGAAAAAGGATTATTTAGTTATTGTGTTTTTACAAAAGGTAACACATTTAATAATCTTAAAAGCTCTACTTTGCTCTTACAAGCTTATTTCTGAAATACAAAATCACTAAACTTAATAAGATAAACAGGGGTCTCCAACCTTGGTTACTTTAAGATTTGTGGACTTCAACTCCCAGAATTCCTCAGCCAGCCAAGCTGGCTGAGGAATTCTGGGAGTTGAAGTCCACAAGTCTTAAAGTTCCAAGGTTGGGGACCTCTGAGATAAACCACTGTAGAAAAAAAAAAAGCAGAGAAACTAACCAAAGGAGAAAGAACCTAGATTTGTATATTTTGCTGCTGACAGCTGAAGGAAGTTGAAATGGCACCACTACAGTGCTTGAAATTATTGCTCTCTCCACTGACTGCCAGCACTACTTGAAATGAAAGTAGCACATAATCCTCCAAATAAATAATGAAGTAGTGTGTTAATAGGGATTTAGATTCAAATTGTTTCCAAAAGAAAATGAAACATAAAAACAAATAGGAAAACAATATGAATATATTCTATTAATGTATTTTATAGACATAAATCCCTCAAGTAGAAAGCAAACTACTTTATATGTTAGACATTTCTATATTATCCTGAAATTCAACAGCTGCTCTTGTAGTATTTCAACAAGCTATTTCAGATTTCCGAACAGTGAATATTTGAACAAAAATGATCCATTCCCCTCCTTCGATACATTCAGAATTAACTTAAAGCTTTTACTCTTTTTTTGTATCATAAAATAAATAGGTACTTTTGTAGAATAGCTGAGTATATTTTGAAATAGAGAAATATCAAGAGAATAAGCCACTGCAATTCACAGTTGTCATTATGAAAACATCCTTAAAAAAAAAAAACATGTTGAGCAAAGATACCTCAAACACTTAATTAGCCTAGGCCCTGCTAAGATGTAATGCTATTGGTTGTCTTTGGGATTATCAAAAATGCAAGCAGGGTCAATGTATCTATTAATTATTCATAATTCAATGTATATTTCACATTTCAGCTTAAGGTTCATAATATAAACCAGGACTGTCCACAAGATGTGGTCATGAAAGTCAAGATGGTTGACACAATCATGTGACCAAAGCCACATAAAAAACAGGCAGGGCTTCAATCATATCATTGTGATTGCCCTTTGCCTTTTTTGACCATACCACGTGGACTGTGCTGCATTTATATGGCAGTATGCTACTTTGAAATCATGGTTCAGCATATCATGTTGGTGTCAGTAGGAACATGATATTTCTAGTTTTCTGTTGGTTTGCCTTTTGCCTCTTTCAAGCTACTCCACAAAAGGAGACAGAAAATGGTTTGAAAATAACGGAAAACCAACCAGGACTGGTTTTCTATAGGAATTTTTATCTACAGGATTCTCCCTTAAGTAGAAACAGACACAGCATATCTGAGCTGCAAAGCTGCAAAGATCTGGATAACCACTAGATGGCAACAAAGAAATGCAGCATTCTATCTTTAATGGTTTTAATGAATTTCTGCAAAATATTTTAATTCTCCAAAAAAGGTAAAAGCAAATAATGGCTTAATAGTATGCATGAATCCAATTTTTATTCTTAAGAAAGAGAAAGGATAATGACAAAATTAGGTTGGACTAGGCAAAATGTTTATATCCCACCCCACAAAGTAGTAAAAACAGTAAAAAAAAGTATGGTCTTAGTATGAGAGCCAGCCACTGTTCATTTTTGCAATTTAAACTAATCAACCAACTTTTTTTTAACAGACAAATCTACTGCTTTTTCTTTTCAAAAGTCAGGCATTATGTAGGGAGATGCCTGTGATGAAAACCAGTGGTTAGTCGGTCCTGCATCCAAGCCAAAATGATCATGGAGGACAGTGCCTAGAAGCTGGAATTATAGAAAACTGATGGCCAAAAAGACCTAGTGGTCCATCAAGTCTTCCCTTTGAGGTTTTTTAAAAAAAAATGTTGAATGATGCACGTGTTATGCCAAGCATATTTAAACTCAGTTACTGATGACTGATCCACTTCCCGATTGCAAGCCTCCACTACTCTTTCTGTGAAGTAATATTTTCTAACATTACTTTTGAACTTAGTAAGTAGCATATGTTTTTTCAAAGATGTATGCAGAAATAGAGTCAGGCCATTTCAATTACTTATATCTGTTGAAACACAAACTCTTCCAACCACAGTCATTCCAGGAAATTCCTAACATAGGGACAATTTTCTCTTTTATAAGGCAAACATATTAAAAAGGTCAGTGACTTCATATTAACCAATATGGGAGACTTAGTTGAGGAAGGTGATAGTGCAAGAACTTTAGAGGAAAGTAATTGGGTAATGCTAGAGTTCTTAATTTTTGAGTAGTCAAGCTCAAACTTTGGACTCTATATGATGGCAAATGTTTCTATCTTTATAAGAGACATGGAGATACAATGATCAGTAGGAATTCAGGTCAGTGAGTTGGACATCACTATCTTGAAGATACAAGATCATAAGTGTTCCGTTTGTTGACAAATAATTTCCAGAATTCAATGTGGGCTTCTCATATATGATTTTATACTGTATTATGGCCTGTTGGCTTCCTTAGTGGACTGTGGAATCTTACATCTTAATTACAGCAAAATATCTAACAAGACACTGCATCATCCGATTAACAACTTATTTAAATATAGGCAGGATGACATCATAATGATCAGTTCTGAATCCTGTACTTGTCACTGTATTTATGAATGACTTGAATTAAAACCTGGAGATAATGCTTATAAGATCTGTAGATGTCATGAAAAGGAATGAAATATTTAATGCCCCAGAAGACAGAAATAAAGTCCAACACGGCCTTGATGGATTACAGTGAAGAATTAAAGGTTCTTCTAAATTTAACAGAGCGCAGTAGCAAAGTGGGGCTTTTAATGTAAAAAGAGGTATCTGACTATTTGTGATGGTAAGCTGAATATGAGTTAGCAGTGTGATGTGGAACTTCAGAAAAGGAAAACACATATATTGCATCAGGAAAAGTTTTTAAATCAAAGGAGATAATACCATGTTATTGTGTATGGATCAGATCCCACTCTCAGTACTGTGTCAGTATTCCAGAATCTGCCGACTTCTGGAGGCAACTTGATTAATTGTCCTAACTGTCAAGAAAATTCTCCTTAGTTCTAGGTTACTAGATTAAATGATTTTTTTTAGTTTGGTGATTCTGTTTCCATCAAGTAGCAGAAATATCACAATGCAAGTACCTTTTCTGCTCCATACAGAGTCATAAACCAAGTCCACAATCTGGTGATCAGCAGAGTTTATCCAATTAATAGATATTATTATTAGAAGTGGGGTGAGTAATTACTTGTCAGCATACAAACTAAAAGTTAATCAAAGCATATTTTAAAGAAAAGTCCTAGGGAACGAAGAGAAATGGTAAATTAAATTAAAGATTGAGTCTGCTATGGCCTGAATTTGCTGGGTATTTTAGCACAAAGCAGCTTTTATATTAAAAAAAAACAATTATCAATAATATATTCCAAACTGCCTATTGAAAACAGAAATCAAATACTAATATTCAAAGCCTAATAAATGAAATTGCGTATTTTAGACACCTGTCAAAATAAATGAGTATTTTTATTTTCACTAATAGCACTAATAGTGAATTTGTTTCACTTATGACATTGAAACTGTATTATAGGTAAGGACACTGTATTCAGAAGTTTGTTGCTCAGGTTTTTCTCATTCCTCATTCCATCTTCCTGTAAGTATGGCTATAATATGCTGAGGAAACAGATTGCTTTTCCCCTGACTGATAAAAGTCTATCCAAGTCATACTTTCTCCACAATGAGATAATATTATTATGCAAAACTATAGAAGCCCTGAGACCAGTCTTTCCATAAAATAAGAATATTTTCAGAAATGGCTTAGAATGGTTTACTTTCAATTTATATGAAAATTTTGCCAAGGCTTAATGGTACAGGATGATTGTCTAGTATTACTCCTGATAACCAATGCTGATGACATGGTTTATATTACATTTCTTATGCAAAATAATGACAAGAATTCTCTAAATTTGTTTCTGCGAGTTGCTATTACATAACAAAAGGGCTATTAAGAAGGATCATGGTGTGTCAGCAAAGTATGAGACTGATTACCTCTTTAGGATATAACTTTTAAATTCAAGTAAATAGAGTTTTTGACAACCAACTCTGTGTGTGAGAGAGAGAGGGGGGGAGGGAGAGGGAGAGAGAGTTTATCAAAAATTTCAGAGCAATCTTCTACAACCTGAGGTTTTCCAGAAGCCCTAAAATAACTGTTCTCAGAATTTCCATCCCATCTCCTTGAAAATTCAGGAGTTGCAATAGATGGCTTCTTGTACTTGTGTTTCCTAGTTAGTGGGATGTGGGCAACAGCTTGTTGATTTGAAAACCCAGTGAAGAATGGCTACAGGATGTGGATATATTTAATTTACAAAAATAATGACTGAGGAGAAATGAGATAGCAGTCTTAAATATTTGAAGGGTTGCTGAATCACATAAGAAAGGGATTTAAAATTATAAAGAAAAAAGAAAAAAAATCCTGACTATATAAACTTTTAAACAGAAGAACAAACTGACACATGAACTGATGAATTATCCTTCAGTGAAGATCTTCAAAGAGGCTTAATAATCTGTCAGAGATGGTCCATTTGATCCAACACTGAGCATGAGATTGAACTAAAAACTCTTAAGGTCCATTCTAACACTATGATTCTATGACAGTATTTTCTAGAAGAAATCCTAGTTGCACAAAATGGCATGACATTGTCCATTGGATCCATTACTGAGCAGGAGATTAAAATAAATGATATGATCCCTTGCAACACTATGATTCTATAAAGGTAGCTCTATAGTAGGGATCCTACCTTGCACAAAATGACATTCGGAGAAAACTGGGTTTTGGTTGTACTCATGGTATACCGTCCAACTTGTGTCTAAATTAATACTGTACTTACTCTTAGCAGTGATCACTGCTTGGATATGAATAAGATTGGTAATCTAGTCTTCTTCTTCTCTGTCTTACTAAACTATGTATCTTAAAACTCTTCTGTTCTAATGGCTCATTTTGCTCCATTTTTATTTTGTGTAATCCCCTTCAAGGTCTTTGACTGAGATGATTAACCAATAATGCAAACAAGCAAATTAGTAAATGAATAAATAAAAGCATAAGAATGAAACTAGGGTGAGTCGATGCAGGAAGGGGTATTTAATGGATCAGTATGAGAGTGCCAACAATGAACAAAATGAATACTGTAAAAGTATATGTGCCCTGGTGGTGCAGTGATTAAAATGCAATATTGCAGGCAAATTCTGCAAACAGCCTGGAGTTCTATCCTAATGGAGCTCAAGGTTGATTTTCCAAAATCAGTAAAACGAAGACCCAGATTGTTGAGGGCAAAATGCCAGAAAATGTTATAAAGCAGAATGGGGCAGTATATAAGACTAAGTGCTATTGCTATTGTTAGAGTCCAGGAAAAAACATGCCAAAAAATTGTAATTCTTTTCCTCTTCAAAGGGAAAATAAAAAAGATTGAACGGACACACTATATGGGGTTTGTTTGTTAAGTGGGTCTGAAAAGGCTACAAGAGATGACAATGAGCAAAATTTGGTAGCTGCAGTGTGGGTTTCTACTGGAGAGTTGATGAAGATATTTGCTTTTCAGGGAGTCACTGAGATATTAAAATTCCAGAAAGAGGTTTTTATGTTTTTTTTTCTTTTGCATTTGTTGATTTAGATAAAACTTATAATAAAATCAATACCTTTGAGTCATGGAATGTTTATATAATGTAGAGTTGAAGTTGGCTGCTGAATGCATTAACTGTGGTAAAGGAAATGAAATTAAAGAATACCAATGAAGAAGAAAAATAACAGCTCTCAAAAGAAACCAGCATGGCTGCATAAAAATTAAAAGACAAAAAGGACAAGTGGAAAGATGGAACATAACTAAGGCAGAATATCAGCAAATAGCCCAAGCCTGCAAAGATGAAGTGAGAAAAACTAAGGCTCAAAATGAACTAAGGCTTGCGACAAAAGTAAAAAAATAACAAAAAAGTTTTTTTCAACATGCAAAAAATAAGAAAAAGGTTAAGGAAATGATTGGTCCATTAATAGGAGAAAGTGGCAAGAAGGTGACAAGCAACAGGGAGAAAGCAGAATTACTTAACTTGTTTTTTGCATCTGTCTTTACACAAAGGGAAAAAATAGTCCAACCTGTCAAAAACAGCACCATAAAAAACAGATTAGAAACACAAGTTAAGATAGGCAAGAAAATGGTAAGTGAGCACCTATTCACCCTAGATGAGTTCAAATCACCAGGACCAGATGGATTGCATGTGAAATGTTAATACCACTTTACAATGCCTTGGTAAGACCACACTTGGAATACTGCATCCAGTTTTGGTCACCATGATGTAAAAAAGATGTTGAGACTCTAGAAAGAGTACAGAGAAGAGCAACAAAGATGATTAGAGGACTGGAGGCTAAAGCATATAAGGAATGGTTGCTGGAATTGGATATGTCTAGTTTAATGAAGAGAAGGATGAGGGGTGACATGATAGCAGTGTTCCAATATCTCAGAGGTTGCCACAAGGAAGAAAAGAGAGTCAAGCTATTCTCCAAAGCACCTGAAGGCAAGAAAAGAAGCAACAATGGAAACTAACCAAAGAGAAAAGCAAAAGAACTAGGGAGAAAATTCCTGACAGAACAATTAATCAGGGGAACAACTTGCCTCCAGAAGTGGTGAATGCCCCAACACTGGAAGTTTTTAAGAAGAGACTGGACAGCCATTTGTCTGAAATGGTATAGGGTTTTCTACCTGAGCAGGGGGTTGGACTAAATGGCCTCCAAGGTCCTATTAATGCTGTTGTTGTTTATGGAAAAGCATGTATGAGTAGCAAATGGTTCAGTGTTGAGCAGGGAATAAAATGTGTTGATATTTTAATGTATTTATGGACAAATACTAAAAATATTTGTGACGTCACTTGAAGTTTGTTGGTTGGAGTTAGTAACATACATGTATTTTTGTATGCAGATTATACTGTGCTGGTTGCAAAACCAAATTATTTCCAATGAATGTTAGACTGAAAGATACAATGAGGCAAATGAATCCTAAAATTATGGTAATGTACCTAGGACCAAGGCAATACAACAAGGAAAATTAAGTCCACGTTTCCATTATATATAAAAATGGAAACATTCATAGGTGAATTTGGATAATTGGTAGAATGTTTAATACAGATCAGAAAATCAGTGGAGAATTATTAAGATACAGTACACAAACACTCATAGGAAGGTAATAGAAAGCATGTAGTTCCTCTGGAACAACATCTCTTCAGAGACACAGATGGGGTTCCAGAAAATTCTTAAGACCTGGCTATTCCCATCCCAGAATTAATGTAATTATTACATAATGATGTACTGTATTTTTGTAATGTTTATACTTCTAGATGTTTAGTCTGGACTGCTGGTTTATGTGGGTTTTAACTGCTTTAATTGTTCTGCTGGGGGTTTTTTGTTTTTGTTTTGTTTTGTTGGATTTTGTAAGCTGCCCAGGGTCTTCTGGAGTGGGTGACCATAATAAAGCTAATAAATTAAATGTGAGGAATGAATACTTGTCAAATGAAGCAAAAATTATATGCCTAAGCATGTGTTTTTTCTCACTTTGTTAGGTAAAGAGAGAGTTGAATATGTCAGAATATGTAGTAAAAGTTAACTGATTACAGTAGGAATGGATTACTTAAGAAACAAGTATGGTAAGTCAAAAAAGATAGGATAAGAAAGGAATGGATGCTAAATGATTGTGAATACTGAATACAAAAATGAAAAATAAAACAGGAAATATGAAAGAAAAGTGAATGGATTGAAAAGATGAGGAAGACCAAGAAATTTGTAGTAGGAAGTATTAGTGAGATCCTCAAAAAAAAGAGAAGTTTGATTTTTATTAAAGGGATCATGCATGAGGTGATGGAAACAAGAACAGTTTTCAGGAATCTATAAGTATGGAGAGATATATTTGATCATTTAGAATAAATTGGTTGTGATTTTCCTTTTATTTTATCATATCTCTCATTTCTTTGGGTTACTCTTCATTGTCCCTTTTCTGTATTCTGCAGAAGAGCATTTCTTAACCCAGATGGGAATTGTATGATGTTTATGTTCGATGGTTATGCAGGTTATGTTTTATGCATATATGCATTCAGAAAACCTGCAGGATACCAGGCTGCTAAAACACATCTACTAAAACAGTAGGGCCACGCTAATAGAACTTTTTAGAAATAGAAAAATGAGCTAAACCAACATTTAGCAATATCTTAAATTTCATAAACTTTGTTTTGACCATTAGAATACTAGACCAGATGGCAACCAACAGAGCCTTCTTATGTTCTTATGATCCCTGAGGTTTATTGCTTTTAATAATTCCATTGCATCTATGAGCATTGCAAACCACATGATTGGTAGGAGATTCTGGGAAAGGATTTGTCTATCCCAAATTCTTCAACCTAAGGAGGATCTCATCAGAACTAATATGCACTTCCCATTTAGTTCATATTGAGCTTGTGAATTGAACATTGTCCTTCTTTTGAGTGGTCTCAACAACTGGACATTTTATGGGTCTCTGCATTTATACAATAAGCTATCAGCTTCAATCAGTGTGTATAATACTTCAGTGCCTGTCAGGAATGGAAATAATATTGACGCTTTTCATGGTCAGTCCCATTTTTCATTGAGCAAAACTCAGTCAAACAATGCTGCTGTATGTTTTTCTTTTCCCATTTGTGGTTTTTGTTTTGGAATGAGATGGAATTAATAATTGAATTTTGAAAAAGAATAGAAATATAGTTGAGAAATGTAGGAATTTAGTTTTGGAGCTAATATATTTAAATAAGAGAAATTTGGGGGCCCTGAAATACTTAAATAATTAGGTTAGCTTAAATTTAAATATTTGGAAAAATTAATAAAGTTTAAAACAGGATCTTTGGGATAGATAAGGAGCTTTCGTAAAAGATTATTGACTAATGAAATTTATATCTGGCAATATACTTAATGAAAATCTGTGTTAGAAATGTACTAATGAGATTCCAATAATTTAAATAGATAGCGTTGGTTTTGATTTAAGCATTTAATTTATATATAGCGACATATTAAAGAATGAATTGGCTATAGGATTGTATTAATTTGATTATTATATTGATATTGAGCAGTTGAAAGTTTTTATTGATTAAGGAAATTTATATATAGATATATTAATGAATGAATTTATTTGAATTTAATTGATTATAATTTCTACATAGATAGAGAGGAAGTTTTAAGAAATATTGTGTGAATTGTATACATATAATGTTATTGTTTTCTTTTTGTAATTGACCACCATATCTCCACACTGGTTCTTAAGCTTCTGTTGGTGTAAAATGGAAAAATAATAAAAATTGTTTAAAAAACAAACAATGCTGCTGTTAACAAGTCTAATAATAGGAAAGTTTCTTCTGCAAATGGACCTACTATAAAAGCAAAGACAAATGGTTCATATTCCAGTAATACTGCGCTGTTCATGAATAAACACAAATTGTGTCATTCTTATATATATGAAAAGTTAGCAGTCTGCACTAAGGATGAGCAAAATGTTTGGCATTCTTTCATAATATGTGTATTTCTTATTATAATAAAAAGTAATAACTAAAATGGCAGTACATTTTGTCCAATGTGCTTAGAAATCCATTTCTTTTTATTAAATTTTGTTCATTTTTTCTTCTGAAATAAGAACCATTTAACACTACATAGAAGCTTCTTGTTATTTAGGATCAACAGTATTAATGAGAAATTTCACTATTCATGACTTAAATAAGAACTGCAGCTAGAAAAATGCATTTGCCTAACAATCAACACTTACATTTTTTCAGCTCATAGAAACCATCATTATGGCTTCTGGTTTATCCATATGATGGAAAAAATCAAAGCTGTTACAACTTTTTACAAGAAAAAATATATAATGGCAAGAAGTTTTCAAAAGCCAATGAAAGACATGCTATTTAAATAGATTTGCCAATTTAAGGGGGAAGGTCAGAAAAACAAGCAATTTCAAAGAGTTTATTTTTCCATGACTTAGTTGTGGAGTAGGTGTCATACATTATCAAAGTCCAGTGATACAAGGATGGTGATGTGGCCCTATTCAGTATTTACTTCCTGGTTTTGGGGTGCTTCAGCAGCCTTGTTTCCAAGATATGTGTGGATGTGGGTGTGGATGTATGTACACATATGCATGCAATGACCCTTCAAGTCTTACTTGAGTACATTGTTTGACTGGTGACTGTACTTGAGTACATTGTTTGACTGGTGACTGACTACGAGTGTTTGTCTAAAGTCCCTGTACAGACAAGTTATTGATAGTGATTGTGTTCTTACCTCTTGTGTTCCTTCTAGACTGATCTCATCTCAGGGATAGTGCTTGATGACACACATTGCTAGGGATTTCATTCTTCATTCTCTGGAGGGATTCTGGAAGAAGTCATAGTTTGTGGTAACTATAAGTTCTGCTACCTGAGGGATGGATCCATGCCTTCCTGTTTGTTTAGTCAGAGAGGGAAAGGTGGACAATTCAGTTCAATATTTCTTTGATACTCCAAGACTGCATGTATTTTTGAAAGCAGAGGGTGCTACCATGGATCTTGAAAGACATGGCAATGTGCTCCCTCCTCAGTAAATCCAAAATGAACAACTATCAGCTCATCTCCAACCTTTCCTTCTTTTAGGGAAGGTTATTGATAAGATGGTAGCACAACAGTTTCACAGGTCCCTGGGTAAAACAAATTATTTGGATCCTTTCTAGTCAAGGCATGGGCTTGGCCAAGTCTTCCATATTGATTAATATGAAGTAACCATATTGTTAAGACTGGCAGAATCTGTGCCGGAATTTATGGATGAAGGATTGGCAGCCTCCTAGTCTTGTTTAATCTTTAAGCAGCAATCTTTATGGCTGATAATGGTATCCTTTTGGATAGCCTGTGAGGGTTGTGGATCAGAAATACAATTTTGTAGTAACTTTGCTTATTCTTGAGTAAAGCATTCCATCAATGTTAGTAGAGAAAGAAATATCAAGATTTAAGCACTCAAAAGGGAACCTCGGGACTTGACCTCTTTTCCATCAACCTCAATATCTACATGAATCCCTGGTGGAATTTTGGTCTGGCCTGTAGAGGTTATGAGCAACTGGATGTATATGAATAGGATTAGAATGAATCCCAGCAAGATGGAGATGTGTGTATTCAGAAACTCTGATTCTAGAACTGTGACACTCTCGAAGGGATGACATTAACACCTAATGGGGCAGATGATAGATATGAGGTCCTCTTGGATTGGCAAGAACAACAGATGGAAGCCCCATCCAAGATCTTTGACCAGCTTTGGTTGGTATGACAACTGTGACTTTCTCTGGATCAGGAGGCCCTACCAACAGTTATCCATGCCGGTGTCACATTATGGCTTGTTTAGTACAATTTGCTCTACAAAATAACAGAGTTTTTCAAAACATAGCAGACAAGGACCAGATGTATATTTGAGTCTTATCCCTTAAGTGGGGGATCAGTCCTTCTGTTGGAGACCTGGTAAGAAAAATGCTCTCTTAAATGCACTTATTTAGAAATTGGGACTGGAGTATACTTAGTCATACCCAAAATTCTGTAATTTGGCTATTTGGAAGTTACAGTGATATCAATAGTTTCTTGCTTGCTGACAGATCAACAACTGCATATGAGACCTGTTGGCAGTTGGCTTTTGGGTACAAATCAAGGTGCTGGTTATGATTTAAAAAAAAACCCATTAGAACCATCTGATTCATGTTAAATATGCCAGCCCTCTATATTCTGACCAAGAGGGCAAGCTGAAAATCCCCTCTCCAAATATTGGGGACAGATATGTGGCAGAAAATTTACAGCCGTAAAATCATACGGGGTATTGCAGCTATAATTACTGACTTATTTGATTTGAGAAAACCACCAGTGATTTCTGGTATGTATTCATATCTGTTGTAAACAGGTCTGATGAATGTAATTGTCACCAAGCCCAGAAGTCATACCATAAAAGGATTTTTGTAACTGTGAAATGTATTTTCTTCCACTAAAAATTATCACTGCAAACAAGGCAAAATATAGAACAGAAGATCATCAGAAAAACTGGATTAGACTATCCTAGCACCTTATTCTGGTTAATCAGGTCCCATGGAAAAACCACAAATGGGATATAAACATAATAACACCCTCCTATCTCCAATACGTTGCCCAGAAATTGGTAATAAAAGCATCTAGTGTTTTCTTTTATCCCACCTTTTTATTTTTATACATAACTCAAGGTGGGAAACATACATAATATTCCTTTCTTGTCTTACGTCCCACAACCATAACACTGTGAGCTGGGTTCAGCTGAGAGAGTGACTGGCCCAAGGTCACCCAATCAGCTAATGTGGGACTAGAACTCTCTGTGTCTTGGTTTCTAGGCCAGCATTTTAACCATTACGTTAAACTTCATCATTCATAAATTTATTTAATCTTCTCTTCATGTTTTTTTTCTAATCAACAGCACTTTCCTATAGGAACATTTCTTATACTTAATTTTAAAATCTTTATTTTTTGTAGAATTCTAAACAACCCAGAGGAAGGAGTCTTATAATTATTTTTAAAATCTTATTTCAAATCCACCTGGTCTCTTAGTATGTTAATAATTTTCCATATATTTTATAGTTTAGCATCTACATGCTACCAGAAAGGGAGTCCAAGAACATATAATTGCTCTCTCTGTCTCTTTGTGTGTGTGTGTGTGTGTGTGTGTGTGTATGTGTTTGTGTCTGTGTATATGTATGCATGTATCTGAGAACAACTGTGGAAAAAGTGACCTTAGAATAGCAATTTCATAGATGATTTTGGGCCAGTCACTCTCAGTGCAACTCATTTCACAGGATGGTTGTTGTTATTGTGGGGAAAATGAGGAGGAGGAAGGAGCATTAGGTATATTTACCACCTTTGATTATTTATAAGTCATTTATAGAAATAATAATGGTGGGCTAAATAAATATAAGCGGTATATAAGTCTAATAAATAAATAAACAAACAGCAACAGAAAGAGACGCCAAACCTCTCCCCTTTATTTTTTAAGTACATTTTGAGGTATTAAAAGGTCAATTGCACTAGCTATGGATTTCTCCCATTCAAAGAAAAAGTTTCCAATAAACAGGAGCAGAAATCATCAAAAAATTAATTCATCTTCCCCAAATATATGAAGGCTGACAACCAATTCCCTAGTGGTGTAAAGTAGTGGTGTGGATATATGCAATTATAAACTTGTAAATATGCTTTATAAATTGTATTGTTTTGCCATTGCCTTAGCAACTTGATTAATCATTATGTGTTCCACAATGTGAGCAATAAGTAGCAGCTAGCCACAAAGTGCTTCTGCTATTAATAAGCTAGACCAGACATGTCAAACCCACGACATCACGTGATGTCACGTGACATATCAGAGCTTTTTTGCCATTGCCGGCACTGGGGTGGGTGCGGCTCCGGTATGATGAAACTGGCCCGTGGGCTGGCAGTTTGACACCCTTGAGCTAGGCCATACAACTTCAAAAATATTTGTTGTGCAAAAAATCTAACAAACAGAAAACTCAACTCTCTAAAATGACAAATCTTCAAATAGTTAAAAAAAGTCAAATATTTGGGTATTAACAGCAAAATATACTACACTAAAAGAAAATAATTATGAGAGATTAATGAAACAAATAAAAATAGACTTGGAAAGATGGGGAAATCTTCAATTATCACTTTTAGGAAGAATAGTGACTGTTAAGATGAACATTTTACCAAAGTTAATTTTCTTATTTCAAACAGTGCCTATTAAACTTACTAAGAATTTTTTTGATGATTTAAATGCAATGATTCTAAGATTTATATGGCAAAAAAAGAAAGCGAGAATCAAATGTAAATTGTTACAAGAATCTAAGGATAGAGGGGGCTTTGGACTTCCAGATTGGAGACTTTACTATCAAGTGGCTATTTTGCTTTGGCTTAAAGAATGGATTGTATTGAGAAATAAAAGATTGCTTTATTTAGAGGACTTGATCTTCAGTTAGGTTGGCATGCTTTTATATGATATGAGAAATCTAAAGCACATAAGTACTTTCAAAATCATGCGATAAGAAATGTACTACTATCAGAATGGGAGAAAATTAAACATAAAATATATATGAAAATACCTGAGTGGCTTTCAACAATGGAAGCTTATCCAAATCTGATTAATTATGACAAACTGGTTAGTTAAAAAGACATTTTAGACCAGTGGTTCTCAACCTTTTTAATGCCGTGACCCCCAACCGGTTGTAAGTCGAAGACTACTCAACCGGTCGTAAGTCGAGGACTACTCAACTGGTGCAGCACCGTTTGCAGAATGGGACTTTTGGCAGGCTCAGCAGGGCAGAGACAGCCTGGACAATTCCTATTGGCTTTCGAAAGCCAATAGAATAAAAGGGAGTAGGACAGCTAAGGAAAAGGGGGGGAAATGGCAGACTGCATTGTTTGGCGACCCCCGTGAAATGGTCATTCGACCCCAAATAGGGTCCCAACCCACAGGTTGAGAACCACTGTTTTAGACAAAGAGGGAAAACTTAAGGACAGGCAAACTTTACAACTACAAGGTATTGACTTGACATGGTGGTCCTACTTGCAAATTCAAACAAGATACAAAAAAGATATAAAATCGACAGGTTTTTACAAAGAACAGACCCCATTGGATAAAATTTTGTTAAAAACAGATGAGAATTTGATTAGAAAACTCTATACATTTCTTTTAAACTGGAAGATGGAAAAAGAACAAGTGAAAGAAACAATGATAGTATGGGCAAAGAACTTTGGATATTCTATAGATTTGGAAGACTGGCAAAAACTTTGGGATAAAAATATTAAGTGGTAGCATATAAAGAAAACTTATATAAGATGTTTTATAGATGGCATATGACACCAGTTCACTTAGCAAAAATGTTTAAAAATGTTTCAGATATCTGCTGGAAATGTAAACAACAGTCAGGCACTTATTACCATGCCTGGTGGACATGCCCTATCGCTAAGAAATATTGGTCTAAGATCCATAGATGGTTGGAAAAGATGATGAAACTACAGATAGAATTTAAACCAGAATTGTTTTTGTTAGGAATATTAAGACCTAATTATGGTAAAGAGAATGACTACTTGATATTGCATGTTTTAACTGCTGCAAGGATAATATTTGCCCAATTTTGGAAAAATGAGAATTTACCATCTGACCAGATTATTATTACCAAAATTTTAGAGTGTGCAGAAATGGATAGACTAACATTAGAAATGAAAGAAAAAGATGATTCAATTTATTTTAGAACTTGGGAAAATTTTTATCAATGGTTAGAGATACGTTAGAATTGAAGGATTCAATATTTTAGAATAGATGACTGATTTTTAATCGAGTTCTAACTAATATTTTGATGATATGATTACTTTTCCTGATTTACTGATTCTCATTTGTTACTTTTGACTGTTAGGAGGTTTTTTTTTTGAGATTTTATTAGTAGTGTTTACTTAATAGATCAACATATTTGTTTACTAATTGTTTTTAAAGTATTACAGTTTAATCTTTGCTAAAAATGGTTCAATATGATATTTACTCATTATTATGATCCGGACGGTTGCTTGTTTGTTGAAATATGTGATTGTACCTATCCTTATTTTACCCTAATTCCTTATTTCGTTCCCCTCCCCCTTTCCTTCCACCCTTCCCTTTACCATACCTGTATTGTTCCTATTTTTTCTCATTTATATAAACTTAATAAATTTTTGTTTAAAAAAAATATTTGTTGTGCTACAGAGGCAGGATTGTAGATAAGCTTATAATTACATATGGTTTGTGGTAATTTTAAGGGAGTTTAGAGCATAGACAGGTTTCAGTGATTTCCAATGATAGTGAATCACCCAAAGTTTTATGCTTCAGGCCATATGCAAATGTTACAAGAAACAAACATCATTACTTATTAGTTTCTAGTCCTACATTTCTAATTATATTTGCATAGCTCACAAAGGCTGAAGAGTCACTGTCTCACATTTCCAACATTTGATTTTGCTTCATTTTGCTCTGTAGCTGCCCTCAGCTCATGAAAATGCCTGAAGAGGCTATAGCACATACCCAGCACTCATCTGGCTCATGCACATGGCACCAAAAATGTTTTCTCTACAGCATGAAATTTGGAGAAAGCTGTGAGAAGGTTCCCAAACTTCCTCTGCAGCTCTCAATGAGATTGTAGTCCTCAGTATTTGCACCTGCTTAGAAATCTCTTCCATCTTTTTCCAGTGACAGTGGTAAAATGCAGAGCAAGGTTGAGATAATGTGAAAGGCTTCCTTGAGGCACATTACATCATCATATAGAACAGTGGTTCTCAACCTGTGGGTCGGGACCCCATTTGGGGTCGAACGACCATTTCACGGGGGTCGCCAAACAAGGCTGTCCGCCATTTTTTTCCTCCTTTTCTTTGGCCAGGCCCCTGGCACCCAGTGATGTATAAGTGGTTGGGGGTCACCGCAACATGGGGAACTGTATTATGGGGTCGCGGCATTAGAAAGGTTGAGAACCACTGATATAGAAAGTCCATACAGAGAGTGGTAAGGAAAGTTGGGAAGATCATAGGAAGCTCACTTCCCATTATTCAGGACATTGCTTATAAGCGCTATGTGCTTAGAGCTCGAAGCATTGTTAGAGACCTACACACACACACACACACACACACACACACACACACACACACTTTAGGATCTGTTTCTGTTACTCCCCTCTGGGAGGAGGTTTTGAAGTATTTCTAATAGGATTACCAGATTCTATAATAGCTTTGTTCCCTATGCCATCTGTCTGGTAAACTCACAAGTTTCTTTTTTCTCTCCGTGTATATGTATACATCTGAACTAGACTATGTTGTTTCTCTGGGCCACATGTGTGTGTGTGTATGGGTATATGCATAATTAATTTTATTTTTGTTATGTTTATGCAGTGTATATTGGAGGTGGTTACCTTTTGAGAACTGTATGCAACAAAATCTCATTTTAATGTATGCTGATTAGTGTACATTTAAAGTGACAATCAAGTTATTATTCTATTCTATTCATATTCTATGTTTTAAGTTTGATAAAAAAAAATCATATCACTTCCAGAGCACAAGACTCTTTGTTCTTTGTTGAGACAAATATCATGGAGAAAGAGAGAGAAAGAGAGGGGGGAGGGTGGGAAATGAAAATAATTTCTTGGCAATTCCTGTTTTCAAATAGCTCTACAAAACATCTGGGAGAGATTATCTATAAATTTGGGATGAGAATCTTCAATATATGGAAGATATGGAGTAATGTATCACTATCTATTACTAACCAGAGATAAAGTTGAGGTCCTAATCTGATCCCTGGAGGCTGGGTATAAAAGCCAGCTGAAATAAAAGCCCAGTGAACCTTATCTCAGCAAGTATGTTTGTTATCTGGTCTTTGATGGTTCCTAGATAGATTCTATAAAGAGTTACATTTTGTGGGTTCTCCTGAATTCAAAAAACCAAGTCAACCTCAGAACCACTTTGGGTGGTATACCAGTTACATATTTTCTTGGTACAGGTAGTATTGATAATGGTAATTAACATGCTTATTATTGCCAAGCTAATGAAATGCTGCCTGAATGCAGCATGTTGGCTTTCACCTACAAAATTCTGTGTGATTTGGCTACCTGATATCACCAGGATATCTTTAAGCTAAATCTGGCCATTCTGTTTGGTCAACATAAAAGGGGAAGCTTCAGGTTCTGGACCCCTCCCAGCGAAAGGTAGGGACCCACTGGTTGGAACTTCTTCTTTCAGAGAATTTCAAGCCTGCTGATATAAAACTGTTTTGTTTTGTCCTGCAGAACTATTAGACTATGACCAATATGTCATCCATTAGTAGGGAATGCTGGATGAATGTAACTGTTGAACTATATTTTATTTGTGAATCGTTTTATGTTTGATTGTTTAGGGAATGTTTTTAATGATCTCATTAATTTGGATCCTTTTTTATTGTGAATTGCCAGAAGTTATTCTGGAGTACCACTATATGTAAAAATGGCAAGAGACAGAAAGATTTTCACTGTTTGAAAATAAAATAATGCAAACCACCTAATCATTTTATTTTAATACTTTGATATTAAAACACAAAAAGAAATGCAATTGGTGTCATTATATTCCAAGCATATTATTTTAAAAAAATCTTCATATGAAACTGGTAATGATGAATGAGCTCCTTGAGTTTTTTTAATCCAATATAATTATTTAACATCAACTAGTGGACAGTGTCAAGATTTGAATATCTTTTCCTTTCATCTGTATTAGCCTTTTAAAAAATAACTCAACCCTCTGAATCTGCAGTTCTTATATTAGAATACTTTTATTTTATTTCATTTAAACTGTGGCCTATTTCATGCATATGTACTGTTAAAAATCCAATTCCCTGGGTATAAAATAATTCAGAGATTGGTCTTGTAAATGCCTAGAATGGCAATGCTGAAAAGATGGGCAGCAGTAAGGACTTATCTTCAATATTTTGATTAGTTCTGCTTGGCTTATAGCTGAATGGATTTAAGATGTGCACATTAAACAGAGTCATGTCTTTATGGTGACTTGGCAATTATTTAACCACTTCACTGTACCACAAACCTTTGTAATTCCCAAATAAATGAAATACATTGTTCATCCAAAGTGAGACAGAATTACTGTGACAACAATGAACTTCATAAGAAAAAGGTTATAATAAGCTTTAGGTTGTGCTTGGAAAGTACTCAATATACTGTGAATTCTAAATACACACTATTCTAGTCATGCAAAGGAGGTTTGAATAACCATAAACTAGTGGTTTTAGGAGTTGCTATTAGTGGTTTTAGAGTTGCTATGGGTTTGCAAGCAACTACAAATTTCACAGTACTGATTGTTGTCCATTACAATAGGTCTACTAGAGGCTGCCTAAATTCAGTGTGGAATTCTCTCTTAGCCCTTCATATTTCTCTCTCTAATTCATTGCATGTGCTTTAGAAATATCAGATATACCCCTCAATTCTTTCTTTTAGCAGATACTTTAGGTCATCACACCAGCTCTCTCTCCTGAAATTGTCCATGCTTCCAATCTATCTTTGGTGTTACTGCTAAAACATTTTAAGAGTCCAGCAATGATCTTATGTACTCCAACCCTTTAGTTAATGATACCTTTCTTTGAAATTTGATCCCAGAGTACCTATTTTAAGAAATAAGCAAAAATAACATTGTATTAAGCAGCATTAAACTCAATAGGCCACAGCAAGCCTATGTCCATCAAGGTGCTAATCCTACATCCATTTTATTTCTAAGGATTGATAGTTATCTGAATAGTCACTAGAAACTACCTCAGACTTTAGAGAGTGGCATTTATTGCTTTATGTTATTGCTACTTTTTATAATAGTAGTAATAGCCATCAAATCATCCTATTTTTTCAACTATGATTCAGTGTTTAGGCTGGCAGGATTAAGATTTTCCTTGTAGGTAGCATTACAAACATTAGACCAGTGCAGCTCAACAAGACTTACTGGGAATTGGGCATCATATACAGCTAATAAATTATTATGGTTAGTCACATAGTCAGCCAGATGTTTAGACTGAATTTGGCATTTTTATCTGCCTATCGAGCCCCTCTAAAGCACCTGGAATAGGCAGATGTTATTGTTTGAAAGGTATAATCACAGAATGGTAAGCTGTTCCAAGCAAAGTGTCCTTTTGCAATTGACTGAGAGGGATGGTGTTCCAGTTGTTTTGAGATTGCATCCAAAGTACCTATTACTATTGGTACCATCTTTGCTTTCTTTTGCCACATTTATTCTACTTCTGTTTGCAGGTCCTCATATTTTGTTATTTTCTCCCATTCTTTCTCTTCTACCCTGCTGTCTCCAGGTATTGTCATATCCACTATTCACACTTTTTTGTCTTTCTTATCAATAATTGCTTAGTTTGTTATATGGTAGGTACTTGTCTGTTTGAATTCTAAAGCCCTAGAATGCTTCAGCGTCTTCATTTTCTATGATTTTGTTCTTACTTGCAGGCAAATGGTATTGCTTAAAGCAGCAGCTCCCAACCTTTTCTATACCCTGCACCCCTAAAATGCTTCTAATATATTCTCACATCCCTTACAAAAGTTTGAAATAATGGCAACGAATTATGCATATACACCATCATTTTGAAAACCCAAGTTTTCGCACCCCTAGAATATCGTCTCGCACCCCTGGTTGGGAACCCCTAGCTTAAAGATATTTCAATGCATCATTGTTGCTACTTTGTCATGTCTTTTTTGGTAGTCAATCAGTGTGAACTCGTAGCAGCTAACTAGGTGTCCATAATATATGCTAAACAGTGCCATTTTATCAAGCAGTGCTAAAGTTGACATACCTAGTAATAATCCATAATTGATAATGAGGAATTTATTTCTACGGGATATATGTGTCGAAACTATGCCAGATATGTTTAGAAACTTAGTAAGAATGCAATAATGGAAAGTGGGAGTCAGATTCTCTCCAAGGCTGAAGGGTGTTTGGAACACCCTTTTGAAGCAGCAAAGTTACCAGGAAGCAGCAATCTTAGGGACAAAGCAACAACTTCTTTTATTTTATTTTCACTCTTGAAGATGGGAGTCATTCTCATCCCATGGCATCCACAAGCTGAATCAAGTTTCAAGATCAGAACTTTATATAATTTCTGCTTTACGTATCCAAACCAGTAGAAAAACAGGATCGCCAACATGATCGCCAACGTCCAATAACAGATATGGCACAAGAAAAATAGAAGATGAGCATTTTAAAATGTATATCCTTGACAATGTCTCCACGTTCAAGCAATGCTTCATATGACTTAAATTTTCACATTGTTGAACCAAACAAAAACATATGCTATTCCCTATTAATATAAAATTTAGGAATAAGTGTTTATGATTAAAAATAAAAAAATTAAGCTCTGATACATTAACTTTTGTACATGTTGCAAGTATTAGAGTTACTTGATTCCCTGGATTATTTCCATAACATTTACATTTAGACTTCTAAATTAACTGTGAGAAGGGTAAAACCACCCTTGTGAGATGACAGGTTTTCGTCAGTCCTGCACTGAAAACCATAGTCAAATCAGGAAACTGGTGGATTAAGTTACCATCTAGAAACTAGCTAGACAGATGTCCATTACAGAAAGCAATGTGCTATAAGGATAATTGAAAGCTGCCATGTGTAACAAATTTGTGAGTAGCAGCAGTTATAAGAGAAAAAATGGTTCTTACAGTGTTATTGCAGAAGGAAAGACATACATCAGCTCAAATCTTTCAAGATATGGGCTTTTAAAGAATAACAGAAGCCCTGTACTGACAATATGTTCCTATATTAAATTAAATTCCTTATCCAGGTTGCATTGGAAATGTCATTGATGAGCTGATCATAAGACAAGGGGATGACCCAGCATGACAGTATGTGCAGATTAATGTACATGCTCATAGGAAATAATGTGCGGCTGACACTTAATTAAAGAAATCATTTGCTTATTAGTTGAATGAATTTTAATTGATTAATGAGTCAATTTATCAATTAGTTTTACATACAAATGAACAAGTTGCTTGAAAAACATTTACACTTCGCTTTTTGATACGTGTGCCTTATCAGGCTGATGGCTGCCAGCTTTTGTTTAACATCAACAAAAATAAGAATACCTTAAAAACTCTGCTATAAAATAAATCTGGAACACATTTTAATTGATCAAATGATTAATTGTTTAATGTAACTTATTGTTCTCCTGAATTATAATTAAAAGAGATGGGGAAAATATACACCTCTTCTTCTTCTTCTTGTGCCATATCCATTATCGGATGTTGGCGATCATGCTGGCGATCCTGTTTTTATCAGCAGCTGCATGAAAAAGTGCTGCTGAGTTTTGTTTATACCAGTCCCTTAGATTTTGAAGCCATGATGTTCTTCTTCTGCCTGGACCTCATTTGCCTTCAATCTAAATGGAGTATGCCGTACTTTTCTGGGTGTCGCATCACATGTCCGAAATATTCTAATTTTCGTTTTTTAATTGCTTTGATGATTTCCCTTGGCTTTCCCAGCCAGCTTATATGTAACAGCCGCCTGTAAATCCACATTTCAAATGCTTCTAGTCTCTTCAGGTTGCCTTCTGTCAGAGACCAATTCTCTACTCCATAGAGCAGGATAGAAAAAATATAGCATCTGACAAGCCTGATTTTCAGGAAAATATACACACAGATCTAAAACCACTCTTGAGGCCATACATACCATGTCTTTGAGGAAAGCCCTTGTTGTAGGTGGTGCCTTGATACAATTCATCCACTTGAAGTGATTCTTCCCTCTTTCTTTAGCACTTGTTTCAGCAGGAGCTTGTTTTTCAAAGCAGCTGGCATTAAAGAATCAAGCAATGTGATTTCACAATCTGAGTTCCCATAGATGGTGAAGGATGTTTGAGTTTCTAGAATGAAAGGGTTATTTATTCCATCATCAGTATTGTGGTCCCCATAAAATAAATACTATCATTCTGCCATGGAAACTAAAGTTTGAAGAGAATAAGTCCACTGACACTATAGAACACAAGCTTTGCATTTTCTACAGGATTGGCTTGTTTTTTAATCCTTTGTGAAATTTATTTAGTGGTAGGATTAAGTAGTCTGTGATTTAGGGCAATATATAGTCCTCAAGTACCTCACTTTCAGTCTTCAATGTCCTTATACATGCTGCTGAAACTTGGTAGCATGGCATAATCCTGTATGGAATAGTTTGCTTTTAGGAGGCATTTCATTTCAGTCACCATATTTAATCCCTCCAAATGAGCATCACACTCAATTTTGAAATGCTAATTTATGACTCCTAATCCCTCAAATATTGTTGATCCTTCTGTTAGGGAAGATAGGAAGTTAGGATCTACAGGATTCTTGATGTACTCTTTTTTATAACTTATATTTACAGAAACACCAATGAGATTTTTAGCAGTATAATAGTATTTGTACAGTTTTATTCTCTGTTGGGAATTGGTTGAAGGACTACACAATTGCAATCTAAAAAAATGGTAAAACACAGTAATCTTTTGAAAAAAAAGTCATTCAAGTATTGAAAAAATATAAGCAAAAGCAGTGATGATGACTTTTAGAGCCATGGTGGTACAGTGGTTACAATGCAATTTTGCAAACTAATTCACACTAATTCATTTCTGACTGGCTCAAGGTTGACTCAGCCTTCCATCCTTCCAAGGTTGGTAAAATGAGGACCCAGATTGTTGTGGGCAACATGCTGACTCTGTAAACTACTTAAAGAGGCTGTAAAGCACTATGAGGTGATATTTAAGTCTAAGTGATATTGTTAATCCTATTTTAGTACAACATATATCATCTTGCTGCAGAAAATATCTGGTTTTTCAAATCCAACTTCTTTCATCTGAAATGAAAATGTCTCTCACTTTTCCACAAAACAAAGTGTTCAATTGTTTCTCCATTCTTCTTTTCTTACAAGATTCATGTGATTGAAAGATCAGTGACCACATTTCATTGCACTGGACAGTTCCACTTATTATAATGTGTAAGTGCCTTTATATGTAGATAAAGCACTGTTATTTCATACAGACAACTTCACTAAAACTTCACTAAAATAAAATGTATCTTGTCCCAAGCTATTGGAAGATATCACATTAAGTAAAGTGGTCTTTAGAAAGAATACTTCATACTTTTCTTATACTTTTTCCCCTAAATAACACTCTTTTACATGTAGAGAACAGAAAAGAATTCCATCCAAAACCCTTCTTTTCTGCCTGTGGCATACATTCATCATAACTTTTGAGAAAGCTTACTCAAATACGAATTGTAAATACCCATAAGAAGAAGCAAGCACAAATAGTAGGTGCATAGAAAACAGCTATAGTCATATCACCTCCCTATGTAGATTTATGTTAGAATATCAGTGGCTGAGAAATAATAGTGGCTTAGTCTGATATGCACTGCCAATGAAAGCTCCTTCATGAATGCAGTCACTTTTTCACTCTATATTACTAAAATTGTGTTTTACTATATACTAAAACTACACTATGTACTAAAATCATTCTGCACTGAGTACAGAGAACCTATCTAGATGCAGTAATGAAAATGTTTATCAATAAAAAGGAATGATTTTGCAGAAATTCCATCTTTCTGTCTTTAATAGATTTTCACTGGTAAGGAAAAAAATTAAGAGGAGCTGGACCAAACAGAGATGGATTATAAATATAAAATGATTTTGTCTAGATCAGTAGATTGGGTATAAAGGCAGGTGCGATTGCTTTTTTTTTTCTGGGAACATTTAGAGAGAGGAAAAAGAGGTATTATAAGGGAGGCAGGGAGACAGTGTGCCTTGTGTTTCACCAAATGGCACATTTTTTATAAAAAAAGATAAAAAGAAAATTCCCTGATTTCTGGAGTTTAAAATCTAAATCATGGCACTGGGCCAACAACAAAAGGACTAAAAGACAAATAACAAGGAGGAATGCAGATGAATATAAATGGTACCCTTTTCTTATCATCCTGTTCACATATCATTCTCATTCACTGTGGTCTGGTCTATCCTATAAATTAAAACATTATAGATTGTGCAATCTCTTATAATAGTGAATATCAAACTACAGATGAAATATTTGTTTACTCTTGGGCTAATTGGAATGTAGACTTAAGTCCATTAGTAAATTAACTTTATGTATAAATATGTCCTAATGCATTCTACTTTTCAAGGGAAAAAAAATCAACATTTTTTTTTCATCTCTTTAGAAACAAACACCCTCTGAGAGAAAATGAGCTTAATCTCTATGTATTGGTTTAGCAAATGTGTGCTTGGAACATCCTCTGGTGGCAATATGTGGGAAATACCTGGATTTGCCTATTTGAATAAGGACTAAGATGAAGGCTGTGCTGTGATTCTTCTTCTCCTCTTCCTCCTGCTTCTGCTTCTTCTGCTTCTCCTCTTCCTCTTCTTCCTTCTCATTAATCAGTGAGGAAAGAACCAATACATTACATTTTTACAGAACCAGAATGTTTTCATTGAAATGGAACTGCAACACAGTTTCTTTAAACAGTAGTAATTCCAGCAGCTCTCTCGCTCTCTCTCTCTCTCTCTCTCTTTTTTTTACTTCAGTTGCAATATTTGTACCAGTCTGGCAACCAAATATTTTTACAGTGCCTGCTCTGACTATCGTGACATATTATTCTGGGCTTATAGCTGATAAACTGATAAAATAAAGCAACCTACATTAATGTTTGAAAGTATACTGCTGCTGTGACAAAAAATATTCTTTTTCTTTTATTTTAATTTTTAAAGGAAAGACTGCTTTTTCCATTGCTTCTGATTAAGTAATGCCCTTTGAACGTGATATGAAAGGTTTGCAAATTGGTGTAATGTAGAAAACTATTTTTTACCATCAGTAGCAAACACTTCACCTTCTGTTTTTGATTCATATGTGCTCCCTTTCCTCTAACACTGTTTTAGGTTGTAAACAAAAATTGAGACCTCACCGGAAATCCCAAAAAGTCAAAGGTCCACAGACTTAATAACCATCCAAAGGGCTTGTGTATGCAAGTGCCAGCTGATGGCACTATGATACAAGTTTACTATTACAAGTTTAAATTCTAGAGAGAGGAACAAAATTTATTTGAACAACCTTTCCCTGAATCAATGTCTCTTTATTTCAAGAGGGCGAAACTGAATTGCTAAATAAATAAACAAATCTGCTCCTTATATTTTTACTTGGTAAAAAGGTTCAGGTATTTGTTACAGTGAAAATTATCAAAATTGACTAGTAGAACCAATATATGCCATTCATGCTCCCAAAAGATTTATGTTTCAAAAAGAATATATTCTCCACTTAGCTTGTCACTTGCTTCGACAAAAATTGAAGCATTTTTATTCAACAATGAAAGTAAGGTAAGCTGGAATCGTGTTCTAAGAAAGCAGCTGATTTGTAAAACATAAAATGGCATTATTCTACTTTCTAACAGAAAAGTTGTCAACTGCCATTCAACTTTTCATGTCAACACTAGGAAGGAGTACTGAATGCTAATAGTTTTGGGATAGCAGTATGTTCTCGCATCACATTTGGGCAATTTCCTAGTTCAGTTAAATAATGTTAAATGAATGTTAAATTTTTAAAAAAATACAAGAAGGCAACATCAGGCAGATACAGACCCCAAGGCAAGGGAGGCAGACCCTGCAAAGATTATGCAACTATCTGGGTCCTATTCCCCAAATGAAATAATGGAGAGTTGCTCTCCTGTCTTCTATCTTGTTGGAAACCCAGCAAGAAGCTACTGTCAAAAAAAAAAAAAAGCAATAAATGATAGGTCTGAAAGGAAATTAGGAAACCAAAAGCAGGTAGAAAGAGAAAACATTGCAAGGGAGATATATGTTGATTAGTGATTAGAGGGGAAGGGGTGTATGCACAGCTCCCTATTTTCCCAAACACATCTCTGATCACACTTACACCTGTTACTTGACTCCATCTTGTATATATCTCTAGGCCGAATGTATAAGGAGAATCCACATTCATACACCAATTTGGTGTAGTGGTTAAGGTAACAGACTAGAAATCAGAAGACTGTGCGTTCTGGTCCCACATTGGGCACAAAGCCAGCTGGGTGGCCTTGGACCAATCACTTTCTCCGCTCTAGGAAATGGCAAACCATTTTCAAAATCTTGTCAAGAAAAAGATTTAAGGCAAGAAGATCAAGATGAGAATTAAAATTAATGTTGCCAGGGAATAATTGTACCACATATCACCTCTGCTTCCAGGTTAAATAATAAACTAGCTAGATAATCCTGCAAATAGGACAGGAAGGTTCATAGATAGAAGGCTTGCATTATTAAAACCTTGCTAGATTTATGCTAGCAGGGCTAGAGGAAGAAAAATAATTATTCTTTTCTACAGCTTTTGGTGTTTTATTTCAGCTTTTTATTATTTCCTTTGTGTATGTCAGCTGCAACATACATTTTCTCTTATGACTGGAACTCAGAAATCATTAAGTCCTTTAGGTACAAAGTAGCTTTGTTAAAACCACTCTTGACACTCTTCTTATTCCTCCTATTTTTAATCTATATCACCATGGACATTTCTTTTGAAGAAAAAAAATAACTGCTACTGGGAGAGTTTGATCATTTACAAAAAATAGCAATCATAGTTCACCAAAACATTCATAAATACCCATTCCCAGAAGATGAACTGGAGAGATTAAAAGAAGTGTTATTTTAACGATCTAAACGTAGTTCCGGGTGCAAGCTGAGTTCCAAAGCCCTGTTCTTTTCTTTTCTCTTGCTCTAACACCTTCAGTATGTTAGAGACATTCTTGGAAATTAAATCTATATGGTGCTTCACTTGTTCTAGCCTAGTGTCTGTTTCTTTTTTGAAACTGAAAAACAAATGGGACAGCCTAAAGGGCTGTATAGAATTATCATGTTGGACAGTGCTTTTTTTGTAAAAAAAAAAAAAAAAAAAGGTGCCGAAACTCACATACCTTATACAACCCGCCTTGCCTACCCTACAAGGTTCCATCCAAAACAGTTGATGGAACTCCGTTCTGGGCGTTCTATGAGAAAAAAAAGCCCTGATGTTGGATATCCTGTTCTTAGAGAAAGGGGTGAGGGTGAATTTTTGCAGGAGATGCCAAGCCTAGACTTCTCTTTCTGTCCTATTAAATACATCAATAAATATGAATATTTGGACGATTGGCACCTTCAGCAGCAGATATGCTCTGTGGTTAATATAATTATACCCTTATCAAATCGAGGGGGAGACTAGTGAACAAATAACCCAGAAAACCTTAAAATAATCTTCAAAGATATTGATACTGTATTCCATAATGAAATAGGTATCTTTTTTATGTTCGGGCTAAAAACACTTCTGACCATACATACATTGAAGGCATTCTGTATGATCACAATGATTTCTTCTGACATATATTACTCGCAGTGAATATGTAGGAGCATCCTGACCTCTTTTACACTACTGGGCGTATATATACTTACATTATAATCTGATCCATTGAGTTTATCAACAATTGGTATTATGTTAGAAATCATTTCTGCTGTTTTCACATAAGTACACTCATTCCTTCTGAGGTCAGTAAACATTATGGAGAGAAAGATAAGCGCATTTATGTTCCACTGCATATTCACAAAACATTCAGGAAAAATATTTTGAATTTGTCCTTGCTGAAAAGTCTATGTATGTATCCTTATTTTACTGTATGGATAATATAAACATATTGCACTGCATTAGCTTTCTATACCTCACATTTATCATAATTATGAGACTTGCGTCTAATACAATACAGGCCCTTTTTTGGTTTTTCTTTTTCTTTTAAATAAGTCAACTTATTTTCTTTTTGTAACTGAAAATATTGAAACATTCCTTGTCAGAAATTAGGGAATATTTACACAAACTTCCTATTATTATTAATAATATATAACTTGCCCTTCAATATAATTTTTTTCCTGGGTCAGCCATATAGCTATGTATTTATACTGTATATATTGAATCCTGCAGTATTGTTTATTGTTTTTGTTTCATCAATCCTGGATTTTCATTTGTTTAATTCTCCAACTAATGTATATCTGCAGTTAGAATTCTTGTTTTGAAATCATTTCTTGATTGTACAACTCCTAATCATTTTAGCACCAAAGCAATTTTTTTGTTTGATCTAAGAATACTTCCATACAGGCATTTTCTTCACTCCCCAAATCCTAATTTCAAATGACTCATGAACTGCCCCAGTCACATTTGTCTTGAAAACATCCTGGCTTGTCAGCAGTCCATCTAGATTTAAAAGACACAGGCCATTCTTTCGAAGACAGCAAAGTCCACATTTTGGATAGAGAGGGCTGCTGGTTTGAAAGAAGGGTCAAAGATGCCAAAACTGAACAGCCCTCTCTCAACAGAGGGGGAAGACTTCATCTACCTCCAGTCTACAACACAGTCCTTTCAACAGTTCCAAGAAGGCTCCACACCCATTTGCACTGCTCAGGTAACCCTGAGGACACAGATAAATCTCCAAATAGCCTCAATGACTCTCTGAAAGAAGGCAAGCGACCAGCTGTCTCCAAGGAGTATAAATCTTTCCATTCCCCACCATCCAGTCAGAGCTGAAGAAGCTTCTTGGATGAGAAGGGAAACATCTTCAAAGAAAAACAAGAAAGTCCAGTTGCCTCTTGAAAAAGCATCTTTATGATAACTATGACTGAGAACCTCTATAGACACCTGCAGGTAAACTGTGTATCCTCCAGCTGGCTAATAGGAAATCTCCAATCTGAATCCATCCACAATCTGCCTGTCTTCATCCTTAGTTCATGTGGAATTCTGTTCAAATTGGCAACTGCAGCCACAATTAAAGACTTGTGTAGGAGAAGGACTTGTAGAGCCCGGGGGATGTATAAAAAGAGGGAACAGTTTAAATGTTATGCATTTAGCCCTCAACCTGAGGGCTAAATGCATAACATTTAAACTGTTGAGCCAAAAATTTCTGTTGCTAAGCAAGACAATTGAGTGAATTTTGCCCCATTTTATGACCTTACTTGCCACAGAGATTAAGTGAATCACTACAGTTGTTAAGTTAGTAACATGGTTGGTAAGTGAATGTGGCTTCCCCATTGACTTTGCTTGTCACAAAAGGTGATCACAAGACCCTAGGTCACTGCAACCATCATAAATATGAGTCAGCTGCCAATTTTGATCATATGACCATGGGGATGTTGCAACAGTCGTAAAGGTAAAAATGGTCATAAGTCACTTTTTTCAGTGCCCTTATAATTCAACTGTTGTAAGTTGAGGACTACTTATATAGCCACACATGAACAAAGTCCAACTCCCCCCCCCTTGATTGCCTGACCATTCGTTGAGTCCACCCTCCCCCCATTTAGCTCTCACCATTAGTTGAAAAGATTCCTGTGCAAATACTTTTAGCAGTAAATCAGTCTAATTGGACAGGTGTGAACCTGTGTTTTATGTCTGCCACTTATCACTATTTAACATGTGTTGTATGTACATAAAAGGACAATGCTATGATTACATCGTCACAGCTGCCATCTTGATTTTTTTGATACTTGAAAGCATATACATAGAAACAAAGACACCCACACAATGGATATCTCTGGTATGTGACCATGGAAGCAAGAGCTAATTCAAGAATGCCAGGATATTACATACGGAGGTGTTCATATTTCATCAATTTCTCATAAAATTGTCTTTCTAAGATGACTAGTTACTGCCAATCCCATAAAAAGAACTGCCTAGATAAATAGTATATGGCTTATGCCAATAGGAAACATGTTTGAGGTATAACCCTACGTATAAAATATTTGTGCTATCTTTAAAATGGTTTTAAGCAATGATTTAAAAAGATAGAGGAGAAAGGAAACAAGAATTTGATTAACTGCATTTAAAACCTCAAAGAGAACACAAAGCAATTCTGAGGAATACTAGTTATTGTTAAAATTAAGTTTAACAAATGTGCTTCAACTAATTATAAGGTTTTCACTCTAATGGGAGAATAACTAATTCCTCAACATGGGTAATTATTTCAATGTGAAAACAAGAAGTATACTACATTATAATATATCACTATCTATATACAGTAGAATTGAATGAAAAAATAAAATGATATGGTATGTAAAGTATTATAATCATCACCTATATAACATTCTGGATTCAAATAATTGAACAATTATAAATGTGGAATAGTAATGGGGCAAACTAAAATTAATATGGTGTTTCTACAGAAGCTGATCATGCTCCCTGGATCCAGAGATGAGTATCAACTTTGGTTTTGAACAGCTTCACTCTTTTCAATCTTATATTCCTTTTATTCTATTTCTGCTTCACTTTATAATTTATATTCAATAGTCTGCAAAAATCCCACATTCATTTAAGTTTAGTTATTATCATTATATCATTGAGCGGCACAGTAGAAAGCTAACAGCCTGGGTTTGAGACCTGAGCACCACTCAATGAGATGAGCTCCCATCCTCACACTCGCTCCTGCCCAGCTAGCACTTCAAAAGCATCCAAATGTGAGTATATAAATAGGTATCACTTCAGTGGGAAGATAACAGCACTCCATGTCATGCTGGACACATGACCATGGAAATGTCTTCGGACAGAACTGGCTCAATGGCCTTGAAATGGAGATGAGCATCACCCCCTAAAGTCAGCAACAACTAGTGGAGTAAAATCCTCAGGGACTCCTTTTATCATCATATACACATTTTGTATATAACCTTGATTAGCATACACAAATTCTATTGATGAGTTCTGGTGAGAATTTGAATTTATTTTTGATTATCAGGGTTTTTGCGCGTTTCTCCCTATATTTGCATTATTATTATTACCTTGCTGTTCAATATTCAGCGTCTATAGATTGGGGAAGATTACAAAAAACTGAAAATATACAAACAAATGTAGTTTCTCTTAATTTAAAGCAATATTATTTTTTTTCTGAATGTATTTTTTTAATCTGCATTTTTGAATTTAAGAATTGCATCAAAAAGATGTATGAACACTGAATTAGAACTCAATTTGGCTTAGTTTATATACTGATTTGGAAAGTGTTAATTAAATACTTTGCATTAATTGAGAAGATATCTCAACAAAACATATTCTTTCAAAGATCCTGGAGCACTGGTGAACTACCAGAGGACTGGAAAAGAGCTGATGTAGTTTCCATCTTCAAAAAAGGGGGAAAATGGATCTAGGAAACTACAGACCTATCAGCCTGATCTCAATACCTGGGAAGATTCTGAAAAAGATAATCAAGCAACGAATCAGCAAACACCTAGAGGCAAACAAAGTCATTACCAAAAGCCAGCATGGGTTTGTCAAAAAAAGATCATGCCAGACAAATTCTTTGCATTCTTTGACCAGGTGACAAAATTAGTGGACCAGAGGAATGCTGTGGATATAATTTACTTGGACTTCAGTAAGGCATTTTTTGATAAAGTAGACCACACAACCTATTACTTGAAAAGATAGAAAAATGTGGATTAGACAGCATCACCACCAGATGGATTCATAGCTGGCTGACTGGCCCTATTCAGCATGTGGTCCTCAATGGAACTGCATCTATATGGAGGAAAGTGTGTAGTGGGGTGTCCCAGGGTTGTGTTCTGGGCCCAGTGCTCTTCAACATTTTCATCAATGATTTGGATGAGGGGATAGATGGGGAACTCATCAGATTTGCAGACAACACCAAGCTGGCAGGAATAGGCAACACTCCAGAAGATAGGTTTAAGATACAGAAGGATCTTGACAGACTTGAACATTGGGCACTAGCTAACAAAATGAAATTCAATGGTGAAAAAAGTAAGGTTCTATATTTAGGCAAGATATAGTATAAGTGGTACCTTGCTCAATAGTAGTAACTGTGAGAGGGATCTTGGAATCCTAGTGGACAATCACTTAAATATGAGCCAGCAGTGTGCTGTAGCTGCGAAAAAAAGCCAACACAGTGGTAGGCTGCATTAACAGAGGGATAGAATCAAGATCATGTGAAGTGTTAATACCACTTTACAATGTCTTGGTAAAGCCACACTTGGAATACTGCATCCAGTTTTGGTCACCATGATGTAAAAAAGATGTTGAGACTCTAGAAAGTGTACAGAGAAGAGCAACAAAGATGATTAGGGGACTGGAGGCTAAAACATATAAGGAACGGTTGCTGGAATTGGGTATGTCTAGTTTAATGAAGAGAAGGACGAGTGGGGACATGATAGCAGTGTTCCAATATCTCAGGGGTTGCCACAAGGAAGAGGAAATCAAGCTATTCTCCAAAGCACCTGAAGGCAAGAAAAGAAGCAATAATGGAAACTAACCAAAGAGAAAAGCAAAAGAACTAGGGAGAAAATTCCTGACAGAACAATTAATCAGTGGAACAACTTGCCTCCAGAAGTGGTGAATGCTCCAACACTGGAAGTTTTTAAGAAGAGACTGGACAGCCATTTGCCGAGGTGGCGCAGAAGTTAGAGTGCAGTACTGCAAGCCACTTTAGCTGACTGTGATCAGCAGGTCAGCGGTTCAAATCTCACCGGCTCAAGGTTGACTCAGCCTTCCATCCTTCCGGGGTAGGTGAAATGAGGACCCAGATTGTTGGGGGCAATGTAAATATATATATATATATACATTGCTTACTGGTGTACACCGCTTAGAGAGTGCTTGCACTTAAAGCGGTATATAAGTCTCATAAATAAATAAATAAAATAAAAATGGTATAGGGTTTCCTGCCTGAGCAGGGGGCTGGACTAGATGACCTCCAATGTCCCTTCCAACTTTATTATTATTATTATTATTATTATTATTATTATTAATCATCGCACAGTCAGCCAGATGTTCAGACTGGATTTGGCATTTTCTCTACCTATCGAGTCCTTACCCAGGATCTGGGATAGGCAGATGTGGATGTTTGATGGTATTACAGATATCGTCGCAGGATGGAAGCAGTTCCTAGTAAGGCCGCCTTTTGCAATTGACTAATAGCGAATTTGTCAATGCCAATGGTGTTCAAGTGTTTATTATTATTATTATTATTATTATTATTATTATTATTATTATTATTATTATTATTATTATATGTGGGCTTCTTACATTAGTATTGCAATATTGTTTTGAAGAGTAAGAATAATTCTAAGCCAATATTTATGCTAAACCTCAAAGAGTTATGTATTTCATTTCAGGAAAAAAGAAATTGAAGTTGCCACTTATCAGTTTTAGTTTTCTTTTGAATGAGATCAGTAAAGACTTGTAGAAGAGTGAGATATACAAATAGTAAACTGGATCCCATCTCCACCCCACCCTTTGCCTCTTGATCCACTGTTTGTTTTCATCTAAGCTGAACAGCTCTATAGAACCAAATAAATGTATGTGTGAGGGGCCTTTGAGAAATGCACATGGCGATGGCTGTACTATGGTATCTGTACAGGTAGTCACATAACCAGCTATAGTGCCTTGTTCTGAGGATCCCTCTGAATGATGTTAGCTGTCTGAAAGATGTGCTATACTTCTGCTGAGGCCAAAGAAAGGCGCAAAAGAAAGAACACTAAATTCTCTTCCTATCTCAAGCTGCTGATTTTTTTGGCTATCTCTCCCTTCTATTCCCTTTGTCATGGTTGCAACACAGTAGGGGGATTTGACACTTATCTGGCATAAATATTCTTCCTCTGATACATTGCACTTGCAAAGGCAGTTTTAAAAATGGCCAAGGAGCAAATAGAAAGATTCCCAACGTCTCTCAGTCTTCACTTCCAATCTCAGAATTGGCTCACTCAGTTAATGCATCACTTATGTTTTATAACGTGGTAACACCGACAGAGATATGCACAATTTTTCATGCAGTTAATTACAACTATAGCTAATTGTTCATGTAATTAAATGTATTGTTTTGTGACCTCCTGTTAAACTCTCATTAGTCTCTTGGGCTCCATAACTGAAAGTTGCCAAACAAAATCAGGAACTAATCATTAATCTCTTTGTTTCAGTTGAGGTGGAGTTAGAATTCCAGTGAATTTGAAGTAGTTTATCAACTGGAAGTTGATTCATTTAAAAGCTGGCATATATAATTAGATATAGGAAAAGAAAACTAAAGAAACATCTTTTACAAACCTACACTTTTGGAACTTCGGAGTTGTATAGAAACCATCATCAAAGATTATTCTTAAAACTATTGTAACTTGTAATATACTACAGTATGCTTCATTATTCCTCCTTCTAAAAGAAAAATAAAGGGTTCAACATTATCTACACAAAGGATTTATATTATTCAGCTTCCAGGTCCTTTTTCCTTCTCTACTCTCTTCCAAAGTTGTGAACATCCTCAAACACAAATTATTAGTTCAAGACACTATTCCTGCTATCTTTCAGGTACTTAGAGACTACAATGTCCTTTGCTCATAAAATACTGGGAATTGCAATGAAAAATATTTGGATGTCAGTCCAGAGAAAATGGCAAAAAGGTTGAAATAATTGTGCAGTTCATGATAAACAAGATTCCATACAGTACAAAATAATTGTCATATTTGCATCGGAAGATTTTTTTTATTTTCCCTTTCAGATAGTTTCCATTATACAGTATTTGCTAAATTTTCTTCCCAAAGAATAGTACTCTATGGACTGCTAATGCAGGATAAATGTGTGTCCTGAACACAAGCAGAAACATGTAGAACAAGGCTTTTCAACCAGTGGTACGAGTACCACCTGTGGTACATTGGCACCTGGCAGGTGGTACGTGACCATCCTAGAAAAGTGGTAGAGGGGGAGGGGAATGAGCTGAACCAGTGGCAGCAACGCACAAGCCTGAGCGAGAGATGGCTGGAGCTGCAGGGCTGTCAGGTCTCAGCGGAAGCGCCAGGATCAGCACTAGGCTCCACCTGGAGCTTGGCGCTGATCCTGGCACTTCTGCTGAGCCCAGAAGAAACGCCGATCAGCTGGAATGTTGCAGCATCTCCAGGGTCTTGTAATTTACATTCAGATGCTTGGCAACTGATTCATATTTATGATGGTCACAGTGTCCCAGGGTCATGTGAAGTGACCAAAACCTGCTGCAACCACCCAGCAGACGGGGGGAATAAAAACCAAACACCTCCCACCCCACCCCCGCTGCCAATCCTCAACATAAATGCTCACAACAATGAAAACCTAGGACAGGAGGAAGAGCATCGCCGGGCGGGCAGGCAGGGGTCTTGCTCAGCTGTGGCTTGGGGGGCACTTTTTTCCAGTGCCATTGTAACTTTGAACAGTCACTAAGCAAACTGTTGTAAGTCAAGGACTACCTGTACTTTATCACTTTTTTCCTTTTTCTTTTGGGTCATCAAGTTTTTGACACCTTACTAGGTGACTGGTGGTACTCGGATGTTGCCATATCCTAAAAGTGGTACAATGGGTGAAAAGGTTGAAAAGCCCTGATGTAGAACTAGAATAATAGAATTAGAAGGGACCTCGGAGGTCTTCTAGTCCAACCCCCTGCTCGAGCAGAAAATCCTATATCATTTCAGCTCAGTGTTTCAATTTACATGTAAGAAGAGAAAATTAGGTATCATCCGCAACATCTAAAAATAATCCATGTATTTATCTGACAATCACACAATTTATTGTATCTGATTTTGATGTCTATATAAATCTATAAGTTTATCTCTCTAGAATTGCTTGCACCCAAATGGACAATTATGCCTCTCTTCGCCTACTTCGCCTTCCAAATACTTCTACCAAAACGACAAGGCATGCCTCCCCAAAATACTAGGGGCTCCAAGGTCAATAAACTTGGAAAACTACAGGTTAGAAAAGGTTGTCATAGATCAAGGAGGCAGGCACAAGCAATAGCATAGCCAGTTTTCTGCTAGAATCTGAGTTATATTTGTTCTCCAAATAAAATATGTTCCTTATCTAGGACTGCCTATAGTATCTTGACTGTGAAAGGGGGGAATGAGTTGCTGAGCAAATGATGTAATGTCTCTCTTTTAAAGAAACCATTATTTTCCTTTCCTGTGCTCTTTTCCTGTGTTTATTGAAATTTCTGTTATTACTTTAACACTGTAATCCCCAAAGCTATAAAGCAAACTGAAAAAAAGGTGGTATCTATCCTTCAGCATTTTAATGATACTGAGATTCCTGAAGGGGGAGAAGCCTTCAAATTCACTTTTTCTATCAGTAAATGTTACCCAAGCATGATCCCTGAGCACTTTGGTCCAGCTCTGGAGCCAAACTTTGTCATGTGCAACCACAAAGAGCCCCGAGATAACTATGAATCTTTCCCTTTGAATCAGGGGCAAAATTAGTCCAGTTTAATGTGGCCCAGACAGTGCATTCATATCCCAACCACCCATGAAAACTTTTCAGGATACTAGAATTCATTTAAAATAACAGATTTTTTTAAAACTATAAAATACGTGTTCATTTAATTTTCTCCTGCATATAAATAAAGGAACAAAGATTTCCTCAGGTTTGCAATAAATCTATCAAACCTGATTTTATGTGTTTTTAAAAATGGAATGTTTACTTTAAAATGACCACAGCAACATCCCTAAGGTCATCCACTAAGCCTGTGGGCCTCAGTGGGCCTGCAGACTTTCTCTTAGTGTCCCTGTGCATCTCTTAATGTTTAAAAAATGCTTCTGATTTGAAAAGTACATAAATAAATTTGAGGCTTAAATGCTGGAATTATCTCTACGGATAAGAAAAGAAATGGTATTTGTAAGCCAGGATTACCTAGGAATGGATCTGTCCAAGGAAAATAAATCAAACTGCAATTACAGGGAGTATCCTGAGAGGCCAGAGGAAACAGTCCAATGTCACCATTGTGCTTCCCAGAAAATCAAATGAACCACACCCACCCTTGATCACATCCACCAATGCAGCCACTTTTCAGTTTATTTACTTATTTATTTTATATTTAAATAACGTATAGAGAGCATGAATGGTCCCCAAAACAACATGTAATCAAATAACCCCCAACCAGCAGGGATTCAGCCTTCACTCTGCCCCTGACCGTATGTAGCCCCTCAGTAACCTTCACTATATTATTTGCATTTATGAAGGCACAGATTTTTTAAATGTCCTAGGCTATAAATCATAATAAGTATAAGAAAAACTAGAAAAATGCAGACTTCATATGACTACTGCATTTAGCCCCAAAATGTTCAGTAAATTCTCTTAAGGGCTCCCCTTAAGAAAAACAGATTGATGACTTTAGGGTTGTTGTTTTTTTTTTTTTTTTTTGGCTTTATACATCATTTTATTAATCTTGCTTCTCAGTAGAGATGGTCTATGTCTCAGTTATATTTTACATTAGAGTAGTATAGCAGTGATGATAGAAGACCCAGCCTTCATGATAAATATACTGCTGAAATGAAGAAAAGAGAACAAAAGATGGTTCATGGGTAAGGAAAGACTTACAGAGAGACAACGACATTCAAATCAAGTTCTTGAGTAGCTTTAGTTGTAGTGTATGTCTTTTGTACAAGCTATGGTTGCTGGATCCCAGATTTCTAAAAATACCAGCCATGACAATATCAGCTTCATCCTCATAAGATTGGACTATTAATATAATATGGGGAAGTATACTCGTGCAATTTTTTTCTAGCTCCTGATAGAGGAAAAATTATGAGACAAAGTTTAAATTGTAAAGTCCTCTCTTTTGAGTTTTGCAAGACAGCTCCAGAAATCCAAAGTGTCAACCATTAGGTTTTTAGGCTCAAAATATTGAGCAACTGCAATTGCCAGGAAAAAGTCTTAAGATAATGCTTTCCAAACTTTTTTCTTTGTTATTCATGACTGCTAATCAGTTTTGTTCTTATTTAAATCTCCCTGCTGTGATTGGGCAATGTATTCATGTGATTGGGTAATGGATTCATGTGTCATAACCCAAAGAAAAAAATACTTTTACCCAATTTTGGGGAATTTACCCAAGTTTGGCAAGCAGTGTCTTAATGAGTGCTGCAAGACATTATTACACTCAATGAATAAACAATATGAGTTGATATAGTGGCTTTTATGTTAAATTTTGAATCTTCCCAAGCTGCTGTGAATCCAATACTGATTTTCACGGAATGTACAAATCAAGCCATTTTGTTGATTTGGATATTACATTTTTGCTCAATTCAAAGAAATAACAAACTTCCGTTCACAAAATAAAAGTTGTAGTTTTCTGGGTGCACTTCTCTGAAACTAATTTTCATTCTATTCATGGAGGAAAAATATAAATAGGCAATATATTTAATACATATATTTAGCACATATTATATACTCAAAATTAATTGAAATAGCATAATTGTCTTATAGATATTTCATCAGAAGATGTCTACCTTTTGGTAAAGTAGTCTATTTTTATTTGTAAAAATAATCTTATTTTCTTCATAAGCTATTAATTGACAGGGAATCAATTTTTTATTTACATGTTCTAGAAAAAAAAGAAGTGATTTCAACATTCAAAACTGCTTTTTAAAAAAGTAACTGATACATCTGATATACCTGCTGTTCATTATTTTTCCATCAAACATGCTGAAAAGTATAGGGCACAACACAGAAGTGCTGGACAAAACCAGAGCCTCGTGAGCAATAAAAAGTTAAGAAAGCATGTTGGATGGTTTAATGTGTTTTCATCTTGTAACATAAAGCTCATTCCCAGAATTTCACTGGACCGTGTGGACAGGCCAACTGTCACAGCTGTCTATCAATCCTGAATTAGCTGAAGGCAGACAAAGCAGGCTTTGTGAGGAAAGCAAAGCAGGAGCCTCCAGCATTTTCACTTCTCATTTAAGGACACTGTGGCAGCACTGTCTTCCCCCTCTCTGAGAAGAGAATGGAACAATTATGTTAGTGAAATTCCATAGTGAGTTTGAAAGACTGTTTATGTCCAGGCAGAGAGACAGTAAAGACTGAAAAGAGTTTCGTGATAGCAGGATAGGAAGGTTTGACATAGATCCTTCTGTGGCATGGCAGATCCGATGGTCGTATCTCACAACAGTGAAAGTCAGAAGAAAATCTACAGATGGAAATGGGTTAGAACATGTATGAACAGATTTCATATATTCCTGACTTTTGTAGCAGAACCTTTTCATTTGGGAATTTTTGCAGAATTTCTTCTTTGGCTAGCGATTTTTATTCCAGACCATATTTCCAAGTGCAATCTCAAGTCTCCATTTTGAAGAGAAACAGAAAAATGAAACAACTACCTTTTGAATGGAATATAGAACTGTTATGGATATGTCCATATCACTGAAATATTTTATATAAAATTGGAAAATGAATTCTGTATTTGGGATTAAAAAGTGAAGTATTATGCAAGATTTCCACTGGGGATTATTAGTTTGTGTAATAATACTGAGAGTCATCAGGTCCCCATATTACTCAGACTTTCATTTTAATATATCATCACCCAGATTTCCTCTGCCACTTCCCAGCTCAACTTTATGCTTTATAGATTACATCAATCTATTTTAATAATAATAATTTTTCTTTGTACTGTCTTTGCTGAAGGGGACTGTATGTGGAATAAGAAATGTGTATACATACACCAGGAAAACATCCAGACTACTTTATATATATATTGATATTTAAGTAAACATTCATAGGAATGCAGTGCAGGGGTTGGTCTGTAGATTGGCTGTCATAATTTTAATATCATTAAGCCACTTGTGTAAATGAAAGTTGAATGTGATCCTAATGTTCTATTTTCTTGTATTTAATTTTGCCCAATGATTCTCATTTTTCCCTTTGAATACCTAATTTTTTTATCATAACACAAACTATTGATCAATTTAATTTCAGCCCTCAAAATATTCTGCAGCCTGTTATTACTGGGGAGAATCAGTTGGTCTCAATTCTAAATTGCCAGTTGCCATCAATGGCAGCCCCATGAAGTCACAGCCCAGGAGCACAATGTGGTTCCAAGAATCGTTGTCCCCCACTTCCAATTCCATGACTGACTCTGAACAACCACTGATTTCTATGGCTGAGGACAGAGAGGAAAGTGAAGTGCAGAGAATGTGGGATAAGGATGAAGAAGAATGAAACAACACATGCAGAAAGTAGAGGATGAGGAAAAGGTGAGGATGGAGAATAATGAAGGAAAATTGAATGAAGAGAAACAAGACGACAGAGTGGCAGCATGCAGCAGAGAAAATGTACACATATCTAAGAAGAGTTACTCAGATAAAGAAGATTCGTATGAACTGAATGAGAAGACCAACAGAGGTGATAGCAAGAGGGTAAATAGGATGAATGTGACAAGGAAATCTACAAAAAGCACCAACTTACTTTCCTCTCTGACACATACTCATGTGGACTCAAGTTGCCATTAGGCTAAAGAGCAAAATTTTCAGAATCTTCCAGAATGGACATACATACAACCTTTGGCACTAACTCTTCAGGGCAGCCGTTTTCCAAAGTTTTTAAATTAAAGCTTGGACTCTTAGAAAACGGGGTAAACAATTCCTGCAAAAGACTAAATGTCTTACAGATGCCTTTCTCTCTACCATGAAAGATTTTGTTTCTTGATCAAATTACTAATTTTCCAGTCTTATCAGTTTTCCATTCAGTGAAATGAATGTAGTGCAGTGAAGCAAAACACTCCACACATTTTAATAAGACTTCTTAAAGACTTCATTGTCATTAGACAACACACATTTTCATTGTCTGTTTGACCATGCTTGTAGTTGGATGGGATGATATTTGTCCTTTGTATCTTCTACACATGACTTTCTATAATAATTCCTATTCTGGAAATTCCGGATCACTTAAATTATTGTGCTTTTTAAATCATCACTTTTTTGGATTCTTTGGCACATTATTTGACTATTGATTGTAGAAGACCTGAATGCCCAAACATTGAACAAACTTCTGAGAAAATATTAACTAAGTATTTACAAGAAAACAGAAATATATCACTTAATTTGGAACATGGCCTTAGGTGCAAGTTCAATGTCAAGAAATAAAAAGTTAAGCTGCAGCATTGCAATTATAATGGCTTTTGCTGAAATCTCTTAGGACAAGTATATACTTTCTCGGCCTCAATTAGCACTAAGCTAATTAACACAGCTCTCTTTTATACTTGTGTACAATAGCTCCATTATTTCTTGCCAGTCTCAAGAGTGTGATGTAACAGTGATTGAGTAGCTAATTAGTCCATAATTGTATTTAAACATTATATACTTGTTCAAGCTGAGCACGCCTTCCAAAATAAAACTAAATGAAACTGAGCTGGAATGATATAAGAGATATACTCCCAGTATTAAAGAAATGAAAATGTCTGTAAAGTATTGATAAAAATGAATTTTATTAAAAGTAGTATAGATATATAGAACATGAAGTAACACAAATTACTTGGCCTGATTTAAAATTTATATCAATGTATGTTCCTTTAGTCTTCCTTAAAAATTAATATCTGATTGTATTAACATATAAAAAACAACACTTTAGGGAGCAGTCATATTTTCTTTTTTTCGAGTTATATAATTGCATTTTGCTAACAATATATTGCTTTTACATTTGAAATCGTATTGGTTTTTCCTATATTCTTATTATTCTAGTAAACTTGCTTTAATTCATAGCTGACAATTTTTACATTATACACTTTTGCATTTGATAAGGTTTAGAATGATATATGATTAATATGCTACGTTAGAATTGGACATGGTATATTCTTGATACCCACCATTTTCAAGAAAAATACCAGGAGTCACTTGGAATTCCTGAACCTCATCAACAGGGAACTAGAAGAAAACCCGAAAGAAATCAAAGAAGTTGTTAACAATGAATATGAAAAGAGGCTGCCAAAGACCAAGAATAAATGATGGAAATTGCCAGGAAGAGAAATCCAAGGCCAAGAAAGACAAAGGTTTAGGGAAGGAATTTATCAAAGAATTTCAGAGAGCTGTTAGAAATTACAATGACATCTGCAAAGGCATCAAAAATTAAAACAGACAAGAAAAAAACAAGAAAAGCCTTCCAAAGATCTCTGAACTCAGAAAGAGGCTCCAATCTTGAACTGGTATGTAAAGAACAGCAGTAGGCAGATAATAACTGATTCAAAGAGCATCTAAGAAAGATGGTAGGTATATGGTGAAATTCTGCATGACAGAAGTATTAATTTCTAAGATACCTTAAAAGATATTCTCTTTTTACAAGAATATCTGATACTAAAATATAAAGCTAAATTAGCACTCCAGTTAGTACCAAGTCAGAAAGCTACAGGAATAGATATAATTTCTGCAGAAATGTGACAAGCAACAGAAGAAGAATCTGTAAAGGGTCCAGCTAAAATATATCAGAAAATCTGAGGAATAACATAATTATCAGCTGGTTGGAAAAAAAGTCAGTCTACACACCAGTACCAAATAAAGGAGATTTGACAGAGCAAACTAATGTATAAGTTCACCCAAAGTGCTTTTTCCAAAAGGAAACTGGATTTTTTTTATTTTCCTTTGAAAACATTTTGCTTCTCATCCAAGAAGCTTCTTCAGTTCTTCAGAAGTTTCTCCACTTAAAACCTTATAATAATATGAAAGTTGATTTTGTAGAGGTAATTCAGTTGAAACTCCTTCAAATTAAATCAACCTGCACTTCTAATAGGCTGGTGTAATATAGCATTCAAATATGTCATTAACTTTACCTTTAAAGTCTAAAGCAGTGTTTTTCAAACTTCACAACTTTAAGAGATCTGGATTTCAATTCCATACTGGTTGGGGAATTCTGGGAGTTGAAATCCACAACTATGCATGATGAAAATCCTGGTATAATTGTGCTCCCCAGACCTCTTTTGTACATATGATATTGATATCTATCAAGAAAACAGTATATTTCTATCTTGCTAATCTGTCCCATTATTCTGTCTCATAGAATCAGTAAAAATATCACTTGCAAGAGAAGACTAAAAGTTTTTCAGAAATTGCCTAAAAAATCCTCCCCAAATGGAAAATAAAATCTAATAGGGGTATATCCATCCAGCTACACCAACACTTTTCACTGCAGAAGTTTCCATTTCTTTCCATTTAATGACTCTATCTCAATGCACTGCAGTTCTCTACAGTGACTTTTTTTGATGCTTCAATTAACACCACTCATTAACCAACCACTCAAAGTTATGATGGTGCTGAACAAGTGGTACTTATGACTGGTCTTCAAACTTCTGGTCAGCCTCCCTCCATCATGCAATCACAATTTAGGCTGCTGGCAACTGGCTCACACAACAGTTGCAGTGTCCTGTGGTCACCTGATCCTCATTTGCAACCTTCCTTGCCAGCTTTCTACAAGCAAAGTCAATGGTCATTAAGTCACTCCTGTAAGTCACTACCACTCTCATTGCTTTTTCTCCTGAGGAACCTGCCTATAAAGTATTAGCCAGATATGCACACTTCTGTGTCAGGCAACAGCCCTCCCCCCTTCTGTTGTGCCATGGCAATCACCTGGGTGCCTTGGCAGCAGCCACCCCCCACATGACCATGCTCGCAATGCACCACGCCAGCCACTTAGCCAACTTCTGGCCAGCTTGTGAGTTACTCAGTCTTGTTAGTTCACACCCATGATCTTCATTTAACAACAGCAATAGGGACTATCAGAATCACTAAGCCATGCAGTCATATGATTATGAATGCATTGCTTAGCAATGGAAATTCCAAACCTTATTACTGCTGTTAAATCAGAACTAACTGCAAATTTATTTCTAGGTTCTGGAAAATTTTCTCCCCACCCTGCTCTCTTGCATCTTTAGTTCTATTTTCCAGTTTTGTTTCTTTATTGGACAAGATTTTCAGTTCCTCTAACAATCTTTGGATTAATCCGAAACCCTAGATTAATCTCTATTCTTCTTTATTCAAGAAGTGTCTAAGTTAAACTTTTAAAGGAACTACTTTAGATCCAGAAAAACTCAAAATAATTGAATAATACCACTTTACAATGCCTTGGTAAGGCCACACTTGGAATACTGCATCCAGTTTTGGTCACCATGATGTAAAAAAAACATTGAGACTCTAGAAAGAGTACAGAAAAGAGCAACAAACATGATTAGGGGACTGGAGGCTAAAATATATAAGGAATGGTTGCTGGAATTGGGTATGTCTAGTTTAACGAAGAGAAGGATGAGGGGGGACATGATAGCAGTGTTCCAATATCTCAGGGGCTGCCACAAAGAAGAGGGAGTCAAGCTATTCTCCAAAGTGCCTGAAGGGAGGACAAGAAGCAACGGATGGAAATTAATCAAGGAGAGAAGCAACCTAGAACTAAGGAGAAAATTCCTGAAAGTTAACCAGTATAAAATGTATAAAATTAACCAGTGGAACAACCTGCCTCCAGAAGCGGTGAATGCTCCAACACTGGAAGTTTTTAAGAAGAGACTGGACAGCCATTTGTCCAAAATGGTGTAGGGTTTCTTCTTATTCTTATTATTATTATTATATCTCATTCTTTCTCATAAATTCTTCATGGGTATGTTTTCTTTCATAAGTTATATCAAATACCCCTGTGTAACTGCATGTTCAGTAACTGCAATCTGCAAAATCCTCTCTGTATTAGTATATTAAGTTATTACTGTGAATAATTTATATGGGGTCAGAATGATATAAGCATGAAAATACATACATATTTAAAAGAAGGTACTCTGTAAATTTAAGTCCTTTGAAGTATCCCTTTTCATCTTTTCTCCATATCACAGCATAAATATGAACATCCCACATATCTTATTTTGGGTGGAAGGTAGAAAAGGAATTAAGTATTAAAACACTTTGAAGTGTTTTAAGAATGAGTGATTTAACACAACTGATTCTACAATCATCAATTACTAACAAATTAACAAAGTAAGTTTCTCGCATCACGCCTTTATGTGACAATTTGGGACAATATGACAAACACAAGCTTCCCGGCACTTCCAGGATGAAGTCATTACTCTGCTGTTTCTCACTGGACACATCAAATTATCTTGAACTCTACTGCTATGTGCTTTGCTTCTAAGATAGAACATAAAAGGGCTCATAACAGAAATAGGTTCAATCATTTCTCCTTTATAGAAAGCCATTAAATTCAGTTTTCATATAACAACATTAATGTGCACATATACTACACTCAGTCACAAGCAGTCCTACACCAAGTGAATATACATTCAATTAATGCAGAGTATTGGAATTGACTTGAAGCATTTGGAAAACTATAGATGCTAACAAGCAAGTAGTAGAATGAGAATCAAGGCTAAAAAAAATGTGAGATCCTTAGAGGTCCTTGGGCAATATCACAGATCTTTATTCCAATAAAAACCCAAAATTATGTAAGCTCTTAAATGATAATGCAGTCTCAAAACTATTGTTAGCCTTTAGATAAAGCTGAAAGAAACAGGCTTCAAGATTATATCCTTGTGCTGTGTAATTGATGAATGGTTCCACATTGTATCTTCAGCCATCTCTACTGAATCAAATCATATCAAGTCAATATTTCAATTCAAAGGGGAGTTCATACTCCTTGCTAGGAAAATTCAGTTCATTATCTTCAGTAAAGTATCCAGCAATGTGATCCATTATTCAGAAAGATTTCTAGGGTGACTCTTTTTAATCCCTTTTAGGCAGGTCCAAAGACTACAAAATGTTCAGACAAGATCAACTGGCTCAAATCAGAATCAAGGGTCTGGGAGATGAAAAAGAACATAGTATATCATGGTTAATATATTTTTTACTGTATTCACTGTGTAATTAAAATTCCTGTTTGAGCAAGCCAAAGTTGTAAGTTAAAGTTCATGGTTTTGCAATGCAGTTAGCAAGCTACAGATGGAAATCCATTCATGAAAGTAAGCAAAGAGCATGATTTTAATGTCATGCACCAGATTTACTGCCTTGTTATGGCTTAGTGTGATGTCCAAATGAATTCTTAGACTAATTTGCAACCAGAGATTTGCAACAAAATACTGCAGAAACCCCATTACCCTGTAATTTTCTCTAGCATTTTTATGATCTGCATCTAAAATACAAAATAATACAAAATCACTAAATATAATTTGGTATAAGGTTAAATGTTTGAACCAGCTTGGGATAAAATAATATGAAAAACTTGATATTCACATTCTACAATTCTAATTTAATATCCCCTTCTATGAATATTAATATATTCCATGTTCAATTCTATTTTTAGCTTCTAAAATTGCAAGTTATTTTAAAAACTGCAGCCTTCATTTCTTCTGAGACAAAAACAAGCTAAATGATATGTTGGAAATCCAAAATCAGCTTCCTCGGTTTTTTCAAAATCAGCTGTTGAATATCCTATATTGAACTGACTCTTTGGCCAGAATAAAAAAAATAAAATTTTTCCTTCAAATTTTCCTATGTGGCAGTTTTCCCGATTTTCAGCATTATTTCCCTCATTAGGGGAAACACTGAGAAACATTTGTTCCCTAATAAACAGCAACAACTGAGAGGATTTACATTTAAAAATGGTGCAGTGGGCAAAACATTACTTCCCATCTTTCTCAGTATTATGCTACCGATCCATTTCAGGAATCCTGAAGCTACTTTCCACACAATAAAAAAAAATGATCCAACAATGGAGAGCCACCATCTGATCTTATTGCACCCAGAATTACTGAAGAAACAAGATTAAGGAAAGGGATCTTGTAGAATTTAATAGTTCAGCTACCCTTGTTATTTTGTCCATTATAAGAGTAAAAACTGTATGAATTATGATACCATTTATAAGATCAGCATTTTGTAATTACTGTCATTCCAATTTGAGATCCCTGCTGCGTGGCCCATCATAAAATTGGGCACAGGGCAATTCATTTAGCTGAGGGCCCTGACCCTATAAAACAACTGTCTTAACCTCTTAGCTTTCAGCTAAGCACACTATAAGGGCTGTTTTATTTCTCCCAACCTTAAAACTCTGAGATAGTTAAAATGTTATGTGATCCTGTTAAACAATAAAATTCATTACTTTTAGATTTTTGGTTACAAGTAGTCCTCGATTTATGACCACAACTGGGAGTAAATTTCTTGTTGTACATTATTACGGTCATAAGTCAAAGCACCCATGTGACTGGATTTGATTTTACTTTTTTTGTGGTCATTGTTAGCATCTGTCGCCATAGCTGTTAAGCGAATCCATGGTTGTTGAGCGAATACAGCAATTGTTAAGTGATGGTTGTTAAATCATGAAATACCTGTATGAGCTAAATTGTAAGGACCTGTCCTAAAAGTTAGGAAAACCATCAATAACAGTAATTAGAAATGTTCAGCCTTAACAAGAGAAGACTATTGGCAGTTATGGAACATTCCTCAAATGTCTGAAAAGAGCATCTGACAAAGGTTAAGATTTATTTTCTGCCATTCCAGAACACAGAATAATGGATTTAAATTAAAGGAAAATATTAAGAAATATTTCCCTAATATTGGGAAAAATATTAGTAAGTATGAATATTAGGAAAAAACATAATAAAATAAATAAAATAAAAACAATTTGACAAAATGGAAACAATTAGTCAAAGAGTAGATGAGCTACTTTTCAGTGGTAGTATTAAAACAAAGGGACTGAATTGCTATTTGCCAGGGAATCTTATATTAAGAATTTTCCACAGTGCAAGATTGGATTTAAAGGCATAAATATCCTCTTTCAACTCTGTGGTTCTTTGAGTCTAAAAATGACTTAAATATAATATATATTTAATATATTAAAAATCTGGTCAAAACGCAATGTACAGATATTATACAGTTCTGCTTCTCCAAAAGAAATGAATATGTCTTTAATGCGTTATGCTGAAATTAGCACAGAAGTCATATTTTACACAAATCAGTATTTTGATTTTTCACTTACCTATATTTTGACTATATTTCTTTTTCTTTTTTTAATCATTTGTCTCTGCTACTGGAAAGCAGCCCTTATGACTCTGTCATTAAGTGGCTGTGTTGGTCTAAAATTATCTCCTAAGTTTCCATCGCAACCTTCTAGGAGCTCTGCTCCTTTAATATGAGTCCTCAGTCCTCGAAACTCTTCTATCTAATAAAACAAGGAAATGGACATTTGACTCCCTCAATTAGTAGTTACACTGTAAAAGGGGTGTGTGTGTGTGTGTGTGTGTGTGTGTGTGTGTACTAGTTATTTTTTCTCTCTTTATTTAATATACATCCCACCACTCAACTGTTATGGCATACAAAGCTTTTTAAAAAATATGTAACCAAGAATACATTTAAACAGAATTAAAATTAACTAAAATAAATTAAGTGTATTGGATACTCCCATGCATTAATTCATTTCCCCTCTTCTCACATTAAAATTTATAGTTTCTTACCATCTTTTGGAACATTCTGAAGAAGGCTTTTGAGGTATTATAGACTTTACTATATCAAAGTAATGATCATTACAAACAGAAATTAGATTAAAATAGAAGTGAAAAAATCCAGTATGAACTTGGGAATGTGCCAACATTTCAACACATTTCCATTCCTGTTTTATTATGACATGATTACAAGGCTGAAATGAATCAACAACATCAAAGCCACCTGGCTATTCTAACTGTTGTCGATTCATTTCTTTATTATAAAGCTTTGATAACCTATTCTTGCTTAATTGTAACATGAGCCTTGTATTTCACAAGGAGACAACCCAATTGTTGGAAAACCAGGACAAAATTAACCTTTTAAAAACAGGAAAAATAAAGAAAAGGTTTATGAGAGAGTAGGCAAAACTAACTATTCCAGAGAATACGCTTTTAAAATGAATCATTGGGACAATGTAAGCAAATGATTACAGGGATCGTAGAAAGTGTCATAAACATAGGAGAGAGAAAAAATATTTAGCCAAGCAGGAATTGTCCCACTTCTCACCAAGAATAAATTATAATCAACTGATCTATAAGCAAAAAACAAAGAAGGAAAGATCTGCCCTTATTGTTGATATCTGTAAACAGTCTATGTACTATTGTTAGAAATGATCTTATATAAAACAGATTTCTTTCTGAAAAAAGCAGAACACTGTAAAGTTAATAGTATTGGTGGTGATAGTTGTAGTAGTAGTAGCAGCCACAGAATGAATGAGTGAAGAGGAGAAACAGCAATGAATAAATATATATTGAATATTCTCTTCTGGTGACTGCATGGACAAATGCTTGTCGTCACAACTATCTTCAGCAATATTTTGTAGGTCTTCCAAGACAGCCCTGTAATATCTTTGATCCCATCCATTCATCTTACCTGTTGCCTTTACTACCCTCAATCCTGTTCCATCCTTGTAATTTTTTTTCTAGTCTATTACTTATGTACATCACATGTCCCAAATAGGTCAGGCTTTATTTGATGCAAAATGAACAAGTTCTTCTTGCATCTATGGTACACTTAATAGTTACCTATATATTCATAATTCTCAGCAATATTATTTTCTTATCTTCTTTTTAATGTCCATACATCTCTACTATGAAATCTATTGCTTTAACTATTCTGATCTTTCTGATCACAGTAATATTCTTATCTTTCAGGATCTTTTCCCTAGGATTAATCCCCTCTTCCACTTTTACCTATTGTTTAGACCAAGAAAACTGAATCATCTTTGCCAAGCTTGTTGACATCACTTTTGTCTTCCTAATATGTAACATTATCCTAGATTTTTCACTTTTATTTTATGTTCCTAATGAGATCTTTTAAATCTTCTTTATCTTAAGTGACAAAAGTGCTGCTGTCTGCATATCCTAATTGTTTTAGCATGTATAAAGCTCTATAGTATAAAGTATATATTCCTTAGCATTTTTTGTTTTGTTGCAAGAAGTCTGGAATGTCTAAACACATAATTTAATGCATCAAAACTTGACTTCTTTAAATAGGATATATTTTATAAAAAAGCAATGAGGTTAGTGACTGAGTATGCATGGTAACGAATTATTTTCCTACAGCCTATTGGATATTTATTTTGCATAGAAACTATTAATATCTCTAGTATGGAATATGTGGGGCATTTATGATAAATAATACCAAAGCCAAACATGTACATAAACGTTGATACTGGGGCACTCTTTGCTTTAAAATATGCTGATCAGATGCTTCAGCTCACTTTGGCATGTACATATAGTAGGCACACTGTAGTAGATTTTCATCTGCAGCCACTTAGAAATAATGTCCTGTAGTTCACATTTCATTAAAAGTATAGTATCAGTCTTTATCTGAGTGGGAATATCTGTGAAACTGATGGATTTCCACTCCATATAGCTAGAGTCTACTACTGCAGCAATTTTGAGAGGTTAGTCTTTTATAACAAAAACAACACAAGAATCCTCTGAGAGTTAAAAGAAACTAATAAAATAAAAATGCGAATTAGTTCGACACACAGTTGCTTGCCACCAATAAAAATGAAATAAGTCGGGTTTTGAGGGGGAAAACACTATTAACCCGATTTGGTTCAGTAACCTATACATTTCTATTTAAAAGAAAAATAGCAGGTGACCTGCATGTGCCCTTAACTGTCTGTTACCTGCTGGCCTTGCTTGCGATACTGTAATCATGTCCTTTTGTCAAACACGGATAGTAGCAAGAAGGAAGCATATATCATTCAAAAAAAGTCCTTTCAGACAGAGGCAGAAACCAAAGTTTCCCATGAAGAGAGAATTTCACGTTATCTATAATTGTCCCCTAGACTCATGTGAGTTCTGTGTCAGCTATGGAACATGCTGGCACTGGTTGAAATGGCTCTGGAAAGTAAAACTAGCTAGCAACTGCTGGATAGCATTGCATTAGGCCTCAAGCACACAAACAAGGCTATTTTGCACATCTGTTCAAACATCTGCTATTGCTTGTTTTAAGTTTTTTTTTTAAGAAAATTGCTGGGTATTTATTTATTTCTCTTTTCCCCTCTACTTTTCTTTCTTTTTTTCATGGTAAGTTTTTATTTTTATAATATACGAGAAAAATAGTAACAACAGTTCTTCATTTCTGACCTTTCCATTTTAATAACACAAATTATTTAACCTTTACTTTAAAAGCCATAAATGGGTCAATTTAATGAGATTTCCAGGAAAGAACAAGTATAATGCCTTGCAATATGTTTGCATATTGTAACCTTTCACTGAGAATTTCAGGCTGTGGTCATAAGCACAACCATTACCTGAACTTGGGATACAGTTAAAGGATATCTAAATAAGATCCACGTAACACCTTCACTGCAGGGTGGGACGGTGAGAGAGCCTTCATACACCCAATAGTCTCTTAGCAGTGGATCTGAAATTGAACGGATACCTTGGTTTGAAAACAATAATGTAAATACAGTTGAAGAAATGAAATCATCAAACTTTTTCTGTATGCAATCTACAGCTGTCAAACAGAGTCCCTAGAAAGTATCTCATAAAAGGCAACTTGCCGAATTTTATCCCTAGATCATTTTACAGCACAGGGAGGTTTGTGTAGACTAATTTTCTAGCAGAATGAAATAGAAAACGTGGTGATATGCTTCTCAGGATAGTTTTATAAAAGCAATCCTTTCCATTAGAAACAATTCAAATTGAAAGCATGGCAACCACAATGGTGGTTGCTACTGTAGAAATTAGAAAATTAAAAAAGTGTAAAATCAGATGAAAACTGGGGTTGAAATTTGTCAGCCAATTTTACCATCTATCCTGTAGCTCTAGGTAAAAAAAATGTTATTTAAATCCAAAGGAACATCTAATAGTCAGACATTAGGTATTGTTCAATATTATTATTAAGATTTAATCTTCAATTTGATTCAGTCTGGGGCTGGTAAAAACTTAACAGTTCAAAACAGTGGTGGGATTCAAATATATGAACAACTGGTTCTCTGTGTGGATGTTACTTCTGAAAGTCCATTCTGAGCCTGGGCAACAAAAAAGTAGCTACCAGTTCTGCCAAAGTGGTACGAATCAGCTGAATCCCACCACTGGTTCAAATCCTAACCAAAGACCTAAGAACTGTTAAGGTAATTTTTGAGCATATAGATATTTTTTGCAAAGTCAGAATATTCAGGTCTAATAGCCCTTTGGGTATTGCTCCAAGGGCTCCTATTATATCAGTACAACCATTGATTTCTTCTTCCACAATCGCTCAACTGCAATTTGCAAATCACAATATTTCATTATTTTTTCTAGCTGTTTCTCTTCAATTCATGCATCACGTGGTATTGCAAAAAAAAATAAGTTTTATTTCTTTTCCACAATAGTGATGTCAGGAGTGTTGTGGGCCAGAATTTGTTTGGATCCAAAAGTTCCACAGGATCTTGACCTATTCATTTTCAAGAACTTTGTCAAGTTGGTATTCCCAGTGATTTTTACTGCATTCAGACCAAACTTCTGGCAAAGTTTCCAATGTATATTTTTTGGCAACTAGATCATGACATTGTAGATAATCAGTCTGTGAAATTTTGCTGCAGCCACTGATAAGATGATCCATTATTTCATCTTTCTCATTGCATAAGCAACATTTGCTCTTATTACGTACGTGTTGAATTTTTGCTTTTATGGAATTATTCTGCAACTCTTGTTCTTTAGCAGCCAAAATGAAGCCTTCAATTTCTTTCTTCAGTACTTCTAATTTCAACCAGCTCCACTTTGTATCTGCCTTTCCTTCACTGTCCTTCAGGTATTGACTGTGCATAGGCTTCTTTTTCCAGTTAGAAACTCAATGCTCAATTGTTTCCTTTCAATATTCTGTTTTCAATCTCATTATTTTGAAGAGGTTTCCTTTGTTCACCTCTCTTAGCGCTATTACCGTATATTCCGGCGTATAAGATGACTGGGCATATAAGATGACCCCTCAACTTTTGAGAAGATTTTCAGGGTTTAGAAAGTCATCTTATATGCCGGAAAATATGGTACAATATTGAATTTCTGTTTATAGATGAGCACAATGGGAGCTCCATTCCTTTGCTGCTAGAAAGCGAGTGTTGCCCACCACTGCTTCCCTAATGCTTCCTGAACTCAGCTGGTATTTTTTTCCCCATATATTTTATTGATTTTTTAAAAACATAAATCACTTAATAGTTGGTAAACAGTGTGTTTGCTGGGTTTACATTTGTAAAGAAAAATCATTAACAATTGGTTTCTATAATCTATAATCCACATAGTACATTTAGTTGATTTCCCCTTTTCCCCAAAATCTCTTCTTTGCAAACCTTGAAATAATATAGTTCTTATTATTTTGATAAAATATATTTAATCTTTAAATATTCCATTTAATGTGCCTAGCCATCTAATCCTTTAGGTCTTATTTTTTTCTTTTTTATACATTATAATTTCCCTAAATTCAGACACATTTAATTATCTAAAACATTCCCTTCATCTAGGCCATTTCAGCAGTATTATATTACTTATATCAAGAAATAAAATAAAAGGGGGGGGGGAAGCACACAGTATTATTTAAGGAATTAATCTCTCTTAGAATGACATATGTATTCAGAATCTTTTCTGTTTCTTTAACCATATTCAAACAAATGTTTCTTTTTTAAATATTCTCTCTGGTAGATCCCATCCTCTATTTTTTTAATTTTCACTTTGATCTTTTTCCTTTGACCAGTATCTTTCTTAATCAATTGATTTGCTGAATCAAAAAGTTTTTCCATATATTCATGACGGCTGCTATAGGTATAAGAAGTAAATCAAATGTTTCTTTTTTTTGTAGATGTAATGTCCTTAATTTATATAGCTTACTGTTTTCTACTATTTAATTGCTTTTCCTGAAAAAGAATAAAGTGATGGGCGATGTAGAAAAATGGGATTTTTGAATGCTTTGTCCTGCTGGCTGTGGAATTCTGGGAGTTGAAGTCCACATGCCTTAAAATTGTCAAAATTGAGAAACACTGTTAGTGCTTATTTCTGTAAAAAAAAAAAAAATAGGGCTGGCCACTAGGGGGCAGATTGGTTTTAAATTCAGAGAACAGCTACCTGGTGTATAAGACAACCCCGGACTTTTGAGAAAATTTTCAGGGTTTAGAAGGTCGTCTTATACGCCGGAAAATACAGTACTGTTGTTGTAGTTGTTATTGCTGAAAACTTGTATAATAGCCAAAGTTCATGAAATGTTTGCATTCTTTTCTAAAATGCTATGAAATTCCTAGAAATAATATCAAAATCTAACAGTATTTTATCATCTCTCAATATTTCATCACACATGCATGTATATCAGTTAGTTAAAGTCCAAAAGAACCAAATTGGATCCAGAGTTATCTAGAGGTTGATGGAATATATTGACTTTATCAAATTTAATTCCTTTGTGACCCTTTATTTTATCTCAGTTGAATTTGCTTAGAATTCTATCCATTCTATCTATAATTGCATCTATTATAGTTATAGATTTCTCAGATCAAGTGAATATACATTTAATGAATGGCAACTGGTAAAATATCAAAAATGTATTTTGTCCTTGGAAATGAAGAAAGGAGTCACTCAAGAATACTACCTGTCAAGGTATTAGATGACTAATAAGAAACTTTTTGTTTTAATTATGTGCTTCTTTTATGTCTTTTTCTCTTAATTTTAATAATGGTAAACGATGTTTATGGGTATTATGATGGTTTTATAATTTCTCCAAACAGCAAATCTTTCTATTACAACATATTTACCTATATTATTTGAGATTTTTTTTAATTAATGAAAACCTTGTATTCTCGACTATTTATTGTGTTAAGAAATATATATTTATTTAAATATCAACAATACTTAGACAAGAAGATTCCCAAGACCTCACAATGTTCTGCGAGTCAGGTTAGTTCTCTGTAAGCATGTATTTCTCACTTACGGTGCATGGAAAATATAAGTGTAAAACCCAGAACCTCTATTATATTCTAATAGATAAGAAGTCCTAGGCAAAAGGGGAAAAAAAACTCATAGATTCCAATTAGTAACTTACTGTATTTCCAATCTAAAAAAACAAGTTACAAAATATGAAATACTCTTCACAATAAATGTACTGTGTAAATTTTATATATTAAGATATAATTGCCAATTGAGATATTACCTGTCTGAATTCTATTGGTATTATATTTTAATGTAATACAAGTACAAATATTTTGAAAACTATGATTCAGTCCTATAAAAAAATAGAAATGCTACCTGGTGAGTATTCCACACATAGTGTTTTGGTCAAGACTTTTGTTATAATGGGCTATACCAGTATTCTCATCCTGATGATCTCTTAATGAAAATGAATTTACATTTCTGAGAATGTCTAGCTGAAGCTGTAGCCTCAATGGAGCTAGAGTATAACTAGGTTACAGAACACTGGAATGTATTGTGTTCAGAGCTATGTTTATTAGCAATTCAATTAAATTAAAACTGTTAGTCGAAGTTGATAACTTGATAGCAATGATTTTTTAAGATTTGATTCATGTCCCATTTGTATGCAAAGACTCTAGCTGTTAACAACTAAAAAGCAAATGTTTAGCGTGCACAAAATTTTTGTGGCACAAAAATAAGTACTCACCTGGTAATAATGTGTTAGGATTGAAGCAAGGTATTGTCTTGGAGTTGCCCTGAAAAGTTAATGGAATCCAGATTGTTTTTAGTTCTTAAGCAAAAAAAAATGTGGATTTAGGAAAAAGTGGACTGTAATTTGTGCAGTATTTCAAAAGGAAAGGAAGGAAAATGATGTAATTATAATGGTCTCCCAGAAATCAATCTTAGTTTACCTCTCATAATCTGTTGTGTAGGCTTGTAGCAGATAAGATCAGTTTGACTTTCATTGGCATTGATAAATGATGATGCAAGCACCCATGCCAAGTCAACTCTATACAAAAGTGATCTATACATGGGATGAATGGGTGAATGCCACCCAGAAATATGAATATTTTTTAAAAGAAATGTTCAAAATGTCACATCATTTTTCTGGATGGACTTGGTTGCCCTTAAGAGTTCTATCAATCTCTGAAAATATCAAAGTGATTGGAATTTGTTATACTCTTAATTGAAAATGATGACTTAATCTAGAGAGGACTATTTGAATACTAGAAATGTGGAACCTTCAACACATAGAATTAAATGTTTCACATAATCCCAATTCCAGCAACATGGAAACCAATATAGGTTACAAAGCATCTGGAAAAGTTGCCCCACTGTAAATGTTTACTGCAGGTTCATATCTGAAAGTCCTACACAAGGCTACAGTGGATGGTATCCTTCTGGACTGTCTGGAGGTGTTGATCTTTAGAGTCACTATTTTGCAATCCTGTTCCTTTCTCTCAAGCCGAGCTCCAAAGGTATGTTGATACTGAGGTATGGTGAGCCATCTGATTTCATTTTGCCTTCCTTCTGTTCAATACTTTTTGGGGGGAGATGGAGGGTCATTCAGGTTTTTGGACTGGGTGTCATCAGTAAGCCTATAGAATATTAGAATCCAAATCCAACAATGCTAGTACCATTTATAATTGCCTAAGTTCAATAATCACTAGAGGACACAGAACAAATTAAAGTTAAATCCAGATAAGATAGAAGCGTTCTTAGTAAACTGGCTAGAGAATTGTAGGCCAGCTTATTTTTGGATGAGGTTTTCCTACAACTGTAAAAGCAGATCTCTAATTTGGAGTGCTTATAGATTTTTAGCTGTTTTGTTTGTTTGTTTGACTGATTGATTCCTATAGCTGCCCATCTCAGGAAGCAACTCTGGGCAGCTCACAATTCAGAAACATATATTACAATTAAAATCTTAAAAACAGTTTAAAATATTAAAAACTGTGAAAACCATTAAAACACTTAAAAAAACATCAAAACATCTAAAGTTGTTCATGGCTTCTGAAATAGAAGCATATTTGTGAATCAAGCATAGGTTCACATTGGCTGTCAAATTAAAGTTTACCTTTTGGCTACATCTTGTTTTGATTATAAAGATGTTCTCTTTTTTGCTAATGAATGTTAATGTCAAATGTGATTTTTAATATAGAATTGCAATTGATATTTCAATATTTTGGATATTTAGTTGAGGAGAAAAGAGGAGTATAAGTATATTACATAAATGACTACTATATATTCCATTTCTCCAGAAATTGAGATCATATTAAGTACCTGATCCCCAATTATATAATGAAGATACTTCACCTTATACTGAATGTCTTGCAGAATCTCAGTCACAGCCTTTAGGCCTGAATGTTCCTTTCCTATCTGAAATAAAACCAACAATAAATAAATGCTGAAATACAATACATATTACTCTTTTTCTGAAATAGGTTTAACAACACGTTATTCTCTAACACTTTGTTATATCAAACTAAAAAAAGTAATGTTATTCATTTTGTATAGATGTTATCATTCCTATGTGAAATTCATGACATTTATGTTGTTGTTTCTTACATTAAAAACCATCTTTCTTCTAAAGAGTTCAAGAGAACTTACCTCTGTTATAATCTCACAACAAGACTGCTATGTGACAGGTTGCAAGAAAGTAACTAGCTAGACTTATCCAGAGTACTTTACAGTGCACTTGGATTTAAACTTGGATCTTCAAGGTCTTAGTCTGCACTATTCTTGCTACACTGAGTCTCATTTCCTTTCTTCTCTGTTTTGTTCTTTCCTAACTTAACTTACATATGTTATGAAAGGACAAACAGAGAAAAAAGGAAATAAAACTCAGTGGGTCTAGAACAGGGCTTTTCAACCAATGTTACAGGTACCACTTGTGGTACATTGGCACCTGGCAGGTGGTACACGACCATCCTAGAAAAATGGTAGTGGGGGAGGGAAATGATCTGAACTGGTGGCAGCAACGCACAAGCCTGAGCGAGAGATGGCTGGAGCTGCAGGGCTGTCAGTGCTGCTTTCCAGCTCATCGGCACTTTTTCGGGGCTGTCAGGGCTTAGGGGAAGTGCCAGGATCAGCGCCAGGTTCCAGCTGGAGTTCAATGCTGATCCTGGTGCTTCTGCTGAGCCCAGAAGAAGCGCCGATCAGCTGGAATGTTGCAGCATCTCCAGGGTCTTGTGATTTACATTCAGATGCTTGGCAACTGATTCATATTTATGACAGTCAGTGTCCAAGGGTCATGTGATGTGACCAAAACCTGCTGCAACCACCCAGCAGACGGGGGAGTAAAAACCAAACATCCCCCTACCCCACCTCTGTTGCCAATCCTCAACAGAAATACGCACAACAATGAAAACCTCTGACAGGAGGAAGAGCACGGCGGGGTGGACAGGTAGGTGTCTTGCTCAGCTGTGGCTTGGGGGGGCACTTTTTTCAGTGCCATTGTAACTTCGAACAGTCACTAAGTGAACTGTTGTAAGTCGAGGACTGCCTGTACTTTATCACTTTTTTCCTTTTCGAGGGGGGGTCATCAAGTTTTTGACACCGTGCTAGGCAACTGGTGGTATTCGGATGTCGTCATATCCTAAAAGTGGTACAGTGGGTGAAAAGGTTGAAAAGGCCTGGTCTAGAAGGCTAAGAAAGAGTAATTTAATTATCCAAGAACACCTTGCATAATTCTTTACTGAGTAATGAATGAACTGCCATGGACTTCTTACCTATAATGCAATACAGGCTATAAAGTAACTGCATAATTAGCAGTTGAAGGCCAGATTCCAAACAGATATTGTATATATCTGAATTCTATACAGGTAGTTAATCATGATTATTACAGTTTTTTAATCCCACCTTTTTACATAAATGTATATAAAATGTATGTCACGTGTATATTTATGTTATTCTACAATATATTAATTGCAAGAATGTACATGTGTGTTTATTAAGAAAAGACTATCCCACACTGAGTTTGAACGGATTAAAAAAAATCAGCTGGTTTAATTAATCCTTCTATTACTCCAGATCTATGGTCCTTTGTTAGTGTGCCAGACTTGACAAACTTTGAATGAATTGAATGAAATTGAATGAACAAATAAATGTTGGAGGGACATAGAGAATATAAGATTCCAAGAATGAGTTAGAGGGAATGCTAATAACTCATGTTCAACTTCGCTAATGTGAGACACCAAGAAGGGAAAAAGAACGAGTAAAAGCTTTAATATGAATGGTACTTAAAGAAGCAAAAATGAAAATTAATAAATAACTATATGCTATTAAGACCCACAATGCTTGTGGCATGCTTGTCTTCCTGCTTGAAAATAGTATTTGTAGCAAAAGCAAGTTCATAGCAGTCCTTGAAGAAAAACCAATAGTTTAGGATAGCAAATGGCCATATTTTGAAAGATAGATAGATAGATAGATAGATAGATAGATAGATAGATAGATAGATAGACAGACAGACAGACAGACAGACAGACAGACAACCTTTATTGTCATTTTTACTGTGGGCACAATGGCACACATTAAAAATGAAATTTAATTGCTTGCTAAGTGTACACATACACAATACACATTTAAACGTACTATATGCAACATATGTATAGACCTACACCCTTACATATAAGTAATATAAATATTAATTACTGTCTATCTTGAATACATAATGGAAGGAGAAAGCTTTAGAGTTCACAAGGTTAATACTGTATGGAACAAAATTTGACTGAATCTGAATGTTCTGCTTCGGATACCACGAAGGTAACAAAGAAAACAGGTAGTGGACAGCAATTCATTCATGAGAAAGACACTTGCATTCTGAGTAAAGTCACAATATGAAAATGATAGATACTGGAGAGGCCAATAAATAGAAACTATTGATCAACACTGTTTTTATTAATCAGCATAAAATCTAATTGGGCTGTTTTGACTCAAACCTTGGAAAAAAGCTATTCTAATATCTACAACTCTTAAATATATCACAGACATAGACAACTCCATATGCTCATGCAGAACTCTGGCAGCTATGACTGTGAATTATCATTTGCTTGAAGGGCTATGCAGATCCTCATTAAAATATACAGCGCCATAAGAGGAGAAAGGAGGGGTCTTGAAGTTGCTTGTTAATAATTGGCACCTGGGCAGCAGACTGAATAGGCATATCCTTTAGCTGATGGAAGATTTCTTTAAAAATCCACATATCGAAGAGTACTTAAAATTTCCTCAACACCATTAAAAAAACTGTTCCATCTGAACAAATTTTAATGATGTGGAGGAGGCCATGGGAAAATGGGAATTGTTTTGTTCTACCAGCAGAGAGCATCCCTGCTGATGCAAACACAGTTCTGCTGCATCAATTCATATAAATAAAATGAGATACAAAATCACTGTGCTCTTTTATCTGTTGTTGCTGTCAATGGAAGTGATAGTACATTTCCTCTATTTTGGAGCTGTGCAAGTGGTCTTTATGGGAATTCCTGACTTAACATATTGACAGAAGTGGAAATACAGTATGTACCTCATCCTAGATAGTCAATTGTTATTTGTACCTAGATGCTTGTAATTATATAACATGTACTTTATAAGTGTATGTGTTTTCCATGAAATGAATTTGGCATCCACCCAATTGGTTCTTAATCATAGGACATACAGCACTTAAGGATCAGGTGAAGAGATATTTTCAAAATACCTACTTTCCTGCCAAAAAAAGAGTACATTGAATCGAGAATGAGATGGAAAATAAGTTAAAGAGATTTATTTAACAATTTAATTTAACTTTCTGATTAATTCCAAGATTAGATCTGAAGAAACTGGATAACAGCTTCCAAAGCAATTATAAAGTCCTTTAGGAGACCAAGTTTTCATTATTTTTAGCAATCTTCTCTGCACTAGAGCCATACATCTTTCCAATCAAACACCAAAGTCTGCAAGGAATTTAAGACGAGAAATAGAAGTCTACAAAAAAAACATTCAAATATGGTTCATGAAGAAACATTTCTATTTGTCATTCACTATTCTACTGTAGGTAGTCCTTGACTTACAACCACTTACAGCCAGCAACGGATGGAAACTAACCAAAAGAGAGAAGCAACCTAGAACTAAGGAAAAATTTCCTGATAGAACAATTAATCAGTGGAACAACCTGCCCCCAGAAATTGTGAATGCTCCAACACTGGAAGTTTTTAAGAAGAGATTGGACCGCCATTTGTCTGAAATAGTATAGGGTTTCCTGCCTGAACAGGAGGTTGGACTAGATGACCTCCAAGGTCCCTTCCAACATTATTATTGTTGTTGTTGTTACTGTTATTGTTGTTGTTGTTATTATTATTATTATTAATTGGGACTGGAATTTTCCTCATAAGTCATTGCAGTCGTAAGTTGAGTCAGACCCATTTTTACAACAATTTTTCAGTGGGCATTAAGCAAATTGCCAGGCCATTAAGCAAATCCAACTTCCCCATGGGTTTCTTTGCCAGAAATTGACATTGAAATGTTGCAAATCATGACTACAGGGCTCTACAAACCATCATAAATATAAGTCAGTTGTCAAGCAACTGTGAATTGTGTTCACGTAGCCTTGGGGGTGGTGCAATGGTTGAAAATGCAAATATAGATCATAAGTTACTTTTTCCAAGGCATCATAGCTTTGAACCATAATTAAATGAATATCCTTAAGTCAAGGACTACCAGTATCCTATTACTTGGCAGTTCACAGCAGTTCCAGACATGACATGGTCCTTGATCTTTCACTCTTCCAGATTTCTTCTACTATATCTCTCTTCTAAACTGGGAAGCAACACAGAGCCCAAAAACTACTTTAAGAAACCTTTTTGGGGTCCAAGAGAGCCTCCATAATGAAACTGCTGCTGAAAAATGTTACTTTAATTTTTTGGAAGAAGAAACAAAACAGATAATTTGAAAACATAATAAACCTTTCTTGAATAAAGGTCCCAAACTACCCCAACCTCAGAAACCCCATCCTGGTTCATCTGCATAGCATCAAAAATTATTTATTATCCCACCTTTATTATTTTTTTTATAAATAACTCAAAATGGCAAACATATCTAATACTCTTTTTTCCTCCTATTTTCCCTACAACATCCTTGTGAGGTGGGTTGGGCTGACAAAGAATGAATAGCTCAAATTCACCCAAGCAGGCTTACATGCCTAAGATGGGACTACATCTCATCGTCTTCCAGTTTTTAGCCTGGTGCCTTAACTAGTCTATCCTCAATCATCAAAGCTCAAACCTGTTAGTCTCTCTCAGCCCAACTTACCTCACAAGGCTGTTCAGGAAAAATGGGAGTAAGTTATACTGTTTCTTAATTTTATTTATGTATGTAAACAACTCTGTACTTCAGGACAAAATACAGGATATAAATTTAACACAAAAATGAATGCAATATAGATTATCTAGAGCAGAGGTCCTCAACCTTTTGGGTACCAAGGACCAGTTACATAACAAGAGGTTTTTCCGCAGACCAAAGGGGGTGTGGTTTTTTGTGCTGCCCGAATCCTGCGAATGGGGCTTTACTTATTTGTGCAGCCCAGTTGCTGACATGCCGCGGCCCGATACCAATCCACGGACCGGGGGGTTGGGGACCCCTGGTCTAGAGTGGGGAAGGGTGCATTATGGCAACTGTGCATGAGCTACACAAATCAAGATGACCACAAGATGGCACCAAAGAAATACAAAAAAGTCTAACTTTTTGCTTCCACCTAGTGTTTGCGTGAGGAAAAGTAAACATTATGATTATTTCCAAAGGCCACAGTGCAAGTTACAAAATCTACCACAAAAATAAAATCATAATCTTTTCAAAAAAGAATACAGTACTTTCTACTCTACAAGACTGTGAAAACTGCCACCTTGCTCACTCCTTAAACCACTGCCAGGATTGGCTATATCTTGACTGGTACATGGTAAATATCAAATTGAAGGACACCAGGCTTAAAACACAACTGTAGGTATGCAGGCTCCCTCCACAGGGATATTGACCAAGAATCTAGTCCTCATGAGGTATTCAATATTTTTGAAACAAAGGTATAATTAGTGAGACTCAAAAGCCCTTCATATATTTGTTCCAAAAGATTGAAGAGGAATAATATGTTCAGTTCAACACAGTTCAACTTGTTAAGTTCAGTTTATTCACTTGGTAAGCACAAACTTAAATGTCATCTGCAGCTTGAATGAAGGGCTTGTATTGCCAAAAGACATAAACTATGACTTTCTTCTGAACAGACACAATGACAGTCTGCTTCTGTTTCTGTAATAGTTGTGGAACAGAGGCATTGACATCCATAGTTTCACCCATCATGGCAGTATTGCAATGAAACTGCAATTAAGAGACAATAAATGATCATGGCAAAGAGAAGGAAAATTACCTGCACAAATAAGGCAATAATGGCTATACCATTCTTCTTTCCGACTGCCTCATCAATACTGTGATACATGGTAGTGTTCCAGTGGATCAGATGGAGCTGGAGAGAGAGAGAGAGAGAGAGAGAGAGAGAGACAGACAGACAGACAGACAGACAGACAGACAGAAAGGGGAGAGAGAGAGAGATCACTTGTAGAAAAAAGACATTACATAGATAAGAAATTTCCTAGCAGTCATTGATTAGAAGTCTGTTGAAAGACTATTTTTACAAAATCATATAGAGGAGATGGGCAGCATAAAAATTTAATGAATAAATAAAAAATAAACTGTTTTTTGAAATGTTTCTACTCTGTATTTCCATATAATGACCTAAGATCATTTAACATTTTAATGAAAACAATTAAACAAAAATTGTAAAGCATTGCCAAACATCCTAAAAACAAGTGAACTACAATTAAAACAACAACCTAGTGGCTGCAGCACACTTAGCACAGTAAAGGCATTTATTAATGTTTTCACAGAGCAGTTGAGGGAAACCTGTGGAATACAAGGTAGATTTCCCAGAGGAACACATTCCAATTTGATGGGACGTCAACAAAAATGGTCTTTTCCAGGAACTACTACCTGATTCTTTCAATGAAATCAATATTTAGATAGGCTCATATAGATATATGCTGTTCTTCAGAGTTTAAAATGACTACATAAAATTAAACATTAAGAAATATTTTATTGATTTCATTTATTCAATGTTGATGCAGCGTGACCCCAACTGAGTATGGGCAGCTCATAAAAATGAAAAGCAACAAAAAACAATAAAGTGGAAATTACAAAATAAATTATAAAATAAGAAATTACAAAAATAAGCAAACAAATCTACACAATTATTACAAAAGATCACACCCAGGAAAGTCCCATCTGTCCTACTCCTGAGAGAACATCATCAGGCTGGGAGCTTGATGGGGATATTCAGAGGGGACATCATTCCAAAATGGATTGGAATGCTGCTGTTAGGTCTAATATTCCCTCACTTTATCTTCAATTATTTGTAGTTTTAACATTTGCATATACCCCTGCGGATTTTATTCTGTTAGTCATTGGTAACTATAGAGGGTGGTGCTCATCTCCATTTCAAGGCCATGAGTCAGCATTGTGTGAAGATGGCCACATTCTGCAGATATGTGGCCAGCATGACATCACAGAGCACTGTTACCTTCCCACCGAAGTAGTGCCTATTTATCTAATTGCATTTGCATGCTTTCAAACTGCTAGGTTGGTCAGATCTGGGGCAAGAACGGCAGCTCACCCTATCGTGTGGTGGTTGGGTCTCAAACTTGGGCTATCAGGTTTCCAACTGACAAGCCTAGCCTCTTAACCGCTAAGCCAACACACTGACCCATCTGCTAACAGATGCATTTAAAAACCTCCTACGATAATTTGCAAGTCAAGTTAGCATAGATAATAAAGTAATAATATTAAAAGAATTTTAATCAAACGCATATTCTAAAAGCAAAAATGAACTGCAAAATTCAGCCTTTCAGAATGAGATGTTTATTTCAAAAATCTTCACTACCATCTAGCTGGATATTTGACAATGAACATTATTAGGTCATATTCATTGTACAATTTCTTATAGCATCAATATATTTTTAGAAATAAAAGAGAAATATTCATATTACACAATATAAAATGTGACAGAAGGTGCTTATCACTCAGCTTGGCATTCAGAATGTGTTAATGTGTTTGGTGAATTTAAAGAATCAAAATATATTGTTTGACTTTGTTCTTTTCAATTATTTGTCCATTTTAAAACTATGAATATTTTCCTTTTCTGAATGCTAAATGATTCATTTAAAAACCAAATCATGTGTTGACATTTCAGTCTCCATTTCTTTTTAGTATTATGCTAGTTTAAAAAAAAACCCATAATAATCATGTCTTAAGCATACTTTTTTTATTAGATTAGCATTTCTCATTATCCTCACTAGAGGTCACTCGTGCTTTCTGATGACTATCACATTAAATAAAAAAGGAGAACAAAACAAAGAAAAAGTTATTTCTTTCGTTTGATTAAAGACTGATCTACAGAAAGAAAATCCTTGATTAAAGAGTTAAGGGTCTAGACACAAATACTATGAAAACAATGCTCTCTATGTGACTCCAACAGTTATCTTTTTAATGTCAACATATACTTTACTGCAAAGAAAGTTGTAACAATGCTATGAAAGACAATAGTCAAGTTTACACGGGTGATTTTATATATGTGAGTGGATAAAGCCATGGAGTTAGTTATTATCAAATTCACAGAGATAAATTGCTGCAAAGGATCTTTTTCTCTCTCAAATAGAAAAATACTGCTTGTAAAGAATTTTAAAGGATTAAAAGGAAAAGTGAAGTAAAAACCTCATTTTTAATAATAGGGAAGCGTCATGTATTTATTTTAAAAAGAGCTATTTTTGTCAAATTGAGACAAGAATTACAATGTATTTTTAAAACAAAATACATATTTTTTTTCAAATTCAGTTTGTGACTGATGGTACCCGATCACCCCCAAGTATACTTTACTAGATTCATTATCCTAAAAAAACATGATGAATGTATGTTTTTCCAGTAAATTTTTGGAAACTTACTCCTCAAAACAAGAAACTTCCAGGAAAAAGAATAAGTACTTTTTGGCTGCAGCCCATGTTCTAACTGAGTCATGGACTACAGTAGATTTATATTGGTGAGAAAAGAACAAAAAAGGCCACTCTGATTACTTCTTAAAGAAAAAAACACAACCTGGTGAGCTTACCTGCTGAACTTATAAAAACATTTCCACCCTCACTCTATTCAAACCTTTGGCTTTTCTATTTTAAATCAGAAACATTTTGAGGCAGTGGCTTGATTCACGTATCATAGAAAGCCATAATGGGGCCTGTTTTGATTGGTTATGTATGAACTCAGCCACTTTCACTTAATAGTATGAACCCAGGCACAAGAAAAGTCATTTGGTGTTTTTAAAATGTTCTATTTCGATAGAAGTCAAAGATCCCATACTCACTTAATCAAAAGTGCTGTATGATGACTAGTTCAGTAGCCCAAGGGCTGCAGAACTGAACCTTTCAGACATTTATATAGTTTTTAATCCCGATCAGGCATGAAGCTGTGCTTTCTTCTCGATCTAGAATTACCTCGGGATATGTGATGAGTCCAGGAATCAACATAGTCTTGTATATTTTCAACAGCTGTTGGTGCCAAGTTACATCCTGGGAAGGATTTGCAATACCTGGCCAAGATTCAAGAAGTTGCTTCCTTAATTCTGGCAATTGCTTCCTGCTGTGTGTGGTGTTTGAGCACTTCCTATAGTTCTGGATCATAGGTGAGCCAGCATCCTCTTTTCTCCTCCATCATAGCAGTCTAGTTTGTTGTCCCTTCATATGTTACTGCCACTGAAAGGAGCATTATGCAATGCCACATTCTTTAGGGATAGAGCTCACTGTCAAAAGATTCATGGCTTTCTCATGTTATTCTTTCCTCTAAGTCAGACATGCCAAAATCGTGATGTCACGGGACGTCGTGCAATGTATCAGGACGGTTTTGCCATTGCCAGCAATGGGGTGGGCACGGCTTCTGGATGACGCATCTGGCCTGAGGGCCGACAGTTTGACACCCCTGCTCTAAGTATTCTTGTAAACTACAGAACATAATGAGGACCATTATTAAACTAGCAATGGTTGCATTGTCAATTGTGATGATTGTCAGATGGTTTGTATGTTAGACTTTGGCCTGGGAGATCTTAGTTCAAATACCCACTTATATATAAAACCCATTAGATCAGGGGTCCCCAATCCCTGGTCCGTGGACCAATACCAGCAATCGGTCCGCACAAACAAGCAAAGCCCCATCCACAGGATGCAGGCAGCACACAAAACCATGCACATTCCAGTCCTCAGAAAAATTTCTCTCCACGGAACCAGTCCCTGGTGCCCACAAGGTTGGTGACCTCTGCATTAGGTAACCTTGGATTAGAATTCAGCCAAGCCTAACATATAGGGTTTCTATGAAGTTATAAAGTATCTTGAGCAACTCTGAAAAAAAGATTTAATATGATCAAGATACCCTTGACTATGTCTCCCCTAAACCCCACACTGTAGTAAAATATTGTGGCTTTGCTTCCAGAAAAAGTTCCTAATTGCCGAAGTGATTCTTGCATCCTATAGAACTATTCCAATTCACATCTCTGTTTTAAATCCAACTTAGTTCCAGTTTGAACTCTCACATAAGGAATCAACAGATGAACATCTATCTGAATTGCATGACCAGCAGGCCCTGGATGAAATGGATTATTGCAACCCCTTTCAGTCAGAATTCAGACCTGGGCATGGGATGGAAACAGAATTGGTCACTTTGAGATGATTTCTGGTTGATAGTTTATCTATCTTTTCTCTCCTTCAGCTTTCAGCGGCCTCTGATGGCATCAAGCATGATATCCTTTCTGGATCAATTCTGTGGGATGGGAGTCAGTAGCACAGTATTGGGCTGGTTTTCTTCCTTCCTATTTGAGCAGTCCAGTTGGTGTTGACCAGGAGTGAGGTCCCACCTACAATTCCTATCATGTGGGATGCTGCAAAGTTCAGTAATCTCTCTGCTCCTATTTTATCATCTACATGAAGTTAATGAATAACGTCATTTTTTGCCATGGGATGAGTTATCACACTGATAATACTGAATTATACATTTCCATTCCTGGTGAACTAAGCAATGATACTAATGTCTTGTTCCTGAAGGCTGCAGGGGTCTGAATGGGCTTTAAGTGAACCTCGACAAGACTGAGTGGCTTTGGCTTTGGGGGCTTTTTTACCTGAGATTTTACCACCTTTGGCATGGATAGGGTTGCACTATTTCAGACAGACCCCATGTGCAATCTAGGGGCCTTTCTAAACTCAGCTCCTGCAAGAGGAACAAGTGACAGTCTTGGTTAGGAGGGCCTTTGCACAGCTTTGTGTTGCATGCCAGTTGCACTCTTTCCTGGACTACAATGCTCTGCTCATAGTCATTCATTCCAACTGGATTGCTATAATGTGCTCTATGTGGAGCTGCCCTTGAAAAGCATCTGGAAGCATCAACTGGTATGGTGTGTGGCTGCATGGACAATTACGTGCATGCTAAGATGACACACTAATACCTTTGTTCCACAAGCTGCACTGGCTGCTGGTTTGTTTCTGAATACAATTCAAGGTGCTGTTTTTGACCTTTAAGCCCACGTTATCTAAGGGACCGTTTCTTCCCAATGACATCTTCCCATCGGGCATCAGGTTGAGAAGGAGAGGTATGCTGTGGGTCTCATCTACCAAGGAGTTCTATCTGGCAGGACCCAGATGGCATGCCTTTTTGGCTGTGGCTTCTGCTCTTTGGAACATTATTCACCCCAAGGTGAGATTAGCCTTTCAGAAAGTTTTTAGAACATGGTTTATCCAGAAACTTTGGGGATCCTGTGGGCAGCCTATGAGTAGATTATATTGTGCCCAAATAGTTTTTCTCCTGTAATCATGCTTTTTATTTATTTTTATGTTTATTGTTGTAAGTGTTTTAATGGTTGTGACCTTGTTTAAGTGTTAGTTGTACACTGCTCAGAATCACATCTGGTGAAATGGGAGGCCATATAAATTTGCTAAATATTTAGTAAATATTTAGCATATTATTTCTGAAATACATATCCAATTTAGAGATATTTTAAGTAATTATCTTGAGATAAACCAACATTATCTTCTTAATGCTTCTTATTAGAGATTAATACTGTTTCATAACTTAAGTAGCATAACTCATGAATTATTTACAGTCATATTTAACTTTGTTCTATACATTTAGTATTCCTTAATAGAGAAAAAGATGGAATCATCAGTCGTTTAGTCACCTCATACTGTATAAAGATAATTTTGTTTGAAATCTATACTTTTATAAAACTCTGATTCAATGCAAGCATATAGATGGGTAGTAAGTGAAACCAAGTGAATATGTATTTCTCACTGATCTGAGAAATACATATTCTTTCAAAGAACAAACTCATATTCTGAGGATGAAACACATATTGCCACTATGTTTCACTTAGTCATGCATTATTCACGTGATTAAAACAAACCAAAGGTACCAGGAAAGCAACTAAAGGCTTTGTACAAATTGTTTAATATTAAGACTTTGATGTATGATCATTATGAAACAAAAACACACATAGAAAGCCCAATAGTTATTATACTCATTGATGATTGCATTTTGATGAATACAGAATCTTTATATCAAATCGTAATCATATATGAGAGAAATAGATATGTAGGTACTTATGCTTGGATTCATCTTGAGGAACATTAATTTGGAAGAAAATAAATGGTCAATCTCCCCACAAAAATTAGTTTTTCAAAGAGGCCCTCCGTGAATCAACACATAATAGATTAGCATGGAATGGGACTTTGGCAGCTCCTACAGATTTCAAATCTTATTTGAGCAAAATTTGTATATGCAACTTGCCCAAATTAGTGCTGTACAATTTGATCTGGCTCATATTTTTTTAGAAAATAAATTCCACTGTTTTTAAAACTACTCCAAAATAAGTGAACATGCATTTGCAAAACATTTTGCTCTGCTGTTTCCTTCTACTGCTGATTTCTATTTTTCCAAATAAAAATATGTAGATACTCAAAAATACAGGTTTATTTGTATTTGGAAGTTAGTTTTCTCATTCAAACTAAAGAACAAAGTTAGAAAACTCTTTGTTTACAAGAACATTTTTGTAATTTACTGTTTTTCGGTCATGTTTCCAAAGGGTGATAATTCATCAAACAAAAACATTATATTAAATCCCGGGGCCAGACTTTCTAGCCTGTTACCAGCAGACACAGGGAGAAATTTAAGCAGGAAATGCTATATTGGGTCACATGCTTGAACCTAGACATCCAGTTATACAAAATCAAGATTGTCATGTAACCTCTTCTTCCTCTAAAGGTGCCTTACTGACCACACCTTCTAAAGAACAGGGACAGACACAACGCCTTTCTCATTTCCTTCTGCCACTCAGAAAACAGCCTGCGCTGTCACAAATCTACATGCACCAAGACTCCAGTGACGAAATCACAGTTTGTTTCCTCTTGCAACACTTCTGAAAAATGGCTTAAAACTGAGTGGGGGGAAAATCATCTATACAAGTGAGACAAAAAGAACACTCAGGGACATGAAATTTCTGCAGGTCTTTCAAACCTATGGATTTCCTGTGGTTAGGAGGACTGTTATGAATAGAACTAATGGTGAAATCTGCTTTGCAACTTTTCAAAAGTTTTTATCCCCCAAAATGATTTTTTCTTCAAATTCAATTCAAAGTGCTTAAGTATTTCTTCCACATTTCTCTTGAGGTATTGTGATTTTATTTACTTGATTGCAAGTATATGGCATGACCTGAATGGAGGACATCTAAGTGCAAAGAAGAGACAAATCTAACCTTTCCTTCCAGGCCCATTGTTTATTAGAAACAAAGGCAAACACTAAATAATTATTCTTATTGCATGACTAAAGAAAGAAAAAAATATGGAAGGTAAAATAGAAATTACATATAATATAATGAGCATAATGTTTAATTTCCTCCTGAATGTATAAAACTGTACTAAATCAAAATGATTTGAAGAGTCTTTTCCTGTTTCTAAATAGACATTGCTATTTCATTTAATAAATATTTGAATTGGCTTCCATTATAACCAATTTAACAATTTATTCAAGTTTAAGTTGGAAGTATTCTCTTTTCTCAAATGAAAGTGGTTATCTATTATCTGTAGTCTGTGTAGTGAGCTGAACATTTATTCTAAATCACTTGAGTCAGTACTGCTGAGCTAAGAACAATGAAATGATAATGAAGCTACATGTCTACACAGGGAGTCGTCACTTTATGATGTGAAACTGCTTGGGGTTTTTTTTTTTTTGGTTTTTTTTTTTTTAGATAAGCCAATATAAGCTAATGCCACCATGCGGGTGGGCAATTATCTTTTTGTAACTATCAAACATTAACAGAAATATGTGCAAACTTTAAAATTCTCCTGAACTCCTCACCAGCATGGGTTTAATAGAAGATTATTGGAAATAAATGAGAGCCAATAGGAAAGGTGAGAATTTGAGAGACTGTGACTCTTTCCTTAGGCAAAAAGCCAGTTGGGTGAATTCGGGCCAGCCATTTTCATTCAGCCTAGGAAGGAGACAATTGCACATCACTTCTGAAACACCTTGTGAAGAAAAAGACTTGTCTGGGAAGATTCTGAGAATCGAGAGTTGTGTCTGTGCAGAAGTCCTTCCAAAACCTCTCCATGAAATGGACACTGAGGTATAGGACAGCTTCTGAATATGGTAGCTAGTGGTAGAAGACTGTATAATTCAAGCTGTCTTGTCTTAATGCAACCTTCCAAACGTGTGAACCTTCCAACTCCTGGAATTCTTAGCAAAACCCATTCTTCCCTTTGTAAGCACTATCCTGACTGTAATGGATCAACATCAAGGATAGTACACAATGTATAGTTCAACTATAGAATTCACCACCATCCAATGTAGTGATGAACATTTTGAAAAGTTTTTCAGAGCACATGGGAGCACAAAGGAAGCACTTCTCTGCAACATCTTAAAGCAGCTGCATCTTTTCCTGGGATCATGCAAGTAGGCCATGGCTGCTTTGAAATGAGAAGACAGTGCTATATGTCTGTTTCCCACACTTCCCCACAAGTACTTTTTGAGGATTAAAATGGCCAATCACTTCTATAACTGAGCAAAGATAATTAGCCTTCTACAGGTGCCTTCTTTATTCTTATAGGTGTGGTACATAATTGTTGCAGGGCAACTTTTGTGCATCTTACAAATTCAAGGACACAATAGCACTGAATTTTTAAGATAATAGTGAAAAAGAACTGCATGGCTATCTGCCCAAAACATTAGATAGAATGCCAAATTGGCTGCCATGGGACAAAGCACTTCTTGTACTGTTGCAGCTGACATGGCAGCATTAAATCAGACTGCCAGGCTGTGAAATCAATGAAACTTCCTTCCATGTTAAATGGATTTGGATCTCTATTAAGGGTCGATACTAAGAGCTTATCTGTGATTTTATCATTCAGGGAGAAAAGTTATGAAAAAGAAAAAAAAGATTCATCCTAACAACATGTAATAACCTTATTATCGAATAGAATATATTACAAAGGGAGATGTTTCATGAGATCAGATCTTTACATGTAACCAATATCCTTGGTTAGGTAATTTATCCATTAAGTTCTTATTGTCTGATCTAGTTGGCAACACTTTTCCATGGCAGAGGTTTTTCATGATATTTGTTATTTACTTCCTTTTAACTGGAGAATGAGTTTGGAAACTTTTATATGCAAAGGGTGTACAGGTAGTCCCCCAGTTACGACCACAATTGAGCCCAAAATTTATATTACTAAGTGAAACATTTGTTAAGTGAGTTTGCCCCATTTTTTTACTTTTCTTGCCACTGTTGTTAAATGAATCATTGCAATTGTTAAGTAAATAACATGGTTGTTAAGTGAATCTGGCTTCCCCATTGACTTTGTTTGTCAGAAGGTTGCAAAAGATGATCACATGACCCTGGGACACTGCAACCGTCATAAGTAAGAACCAGTTGTCAAGCATCCAAATGTAAAACACATAGCCAGAGGGAAGCTGCAATGGTCGTAAGTGTGAAAAACGGTCAAAAGTCACTTTTTTCAGTGCCATTGTAACTTGGGTCACCAAATGAACTGTTGTAAGTCAAGAACTATCTGTGCTATGCCCCTGAGCTATAGTCTCTTGTCCAATAACCAATTATTTGATTCTATGCAAAGTGCAGTCTGCATTCTTGCTATATAATCTAGGAAAATTCAGAAGTCTCTAGCTAGCTATGCTTACTGTTTTCCAAAGTGGAGGATATATTTATTTACCTATAAGCAGAACAAAGGACTTTACATCAGATTACAACAAGCTTTAGCTTACTTTTGATAATATCTCCCTCCTTTTTTAGCAGTAATGCCAAATCATTTTTTTCCTATTAGTTATATTTGATTCTCAGAGACTCCCTGGACAAATCCCTGCAGTTTTTCAGAAGTGGTTTGACACTGCCCCCTTCCTAGGGCTGAGAGGAAGCCAAGGTCACTCAGTTGACTCTGTGGCTCAAGCAGGACTAGAACTCACATTCTCTCCATTTTTAACTTGATGCCTTAACTACCAAGCTAAAATGGCTTTCTAAATACTTTTTATACAGCAATAAATACTAAATACCTTTAGTAATGTTTCCTATTATATGGACTGGGTCCCTTCCTCAGCTGCCTTTTTCAGAAAGCATTAATCTGCATTGGGTTGAGGCAAAGAACAAAATGGCAGCTTCTCTCTAGTCCATCTACTCATGTGCTAGTTGAACCTTATTTGAACAATGGGAAGGGGCAGCATTTTTTTGCCACACCAGAGGGCAGCAAAATGGTACCAGCACACATAGCTCTCACCATAGCCAACCACAACTAAGATCTCTAAGAGGACATCATATAAAGCAGTCAAGATCCTATGAATAGAACATTTGTGTAAAACAAACCCGACAAATTAAAACCTAATTCTCTCAACAATTTATCAATGGAAAATAATACCATATTTGTGAAGCTCTAATGTACCAGTTTTGTACTTAAAGATCGTATCGGTTGACTTTTTTCTTTTTTATTCTGTTGCTTAAGGTTAATGGTAAATTTCAATTTTATAAAGCAAACAATCTTACTAATCTGTACAGACTGCAAATATTATATTAGCAACAGCTAATTCAAACTGAAAAAAATATCTGCTATAGGGCACTTTCTCATTGAGCAACCACTATTGTTCTAAGGATCGAGACATTATGTTACTAAATCTGTGGGTCTGTGTTTTTGAATACATGAGGTGTTATATATTGGAGAGGGAAAATGGTCCCCTTGCCCTTGTCATATTCCTCATCTAAACTGGAGGGCCAGCTTCGCTGTTTCCTGGAGGATATGCAGTATGCAGAATTTCCCTATCTGCAGTCAATCTCTTACACATTTCAGTCAATAGGTATCACACTATTCAGAGCACAGATATGCTTATTTGTTGATATTTTTTCTATCATAATTCAGAATACATAAGATGTTTCCCCTCCCACAGGTGATGCTTGGTGGGGAGGGAAACTAAGCCAATCACTTTCCTTAAGTTTTGCTGATTGAGGCTCGAAAGGATAGCATCTACCTTTTGAATTGTTCCTGAAATACAATAAGGGCTTGGCTGAAGGGGTTTGCAATTTACAGTCAATGGGGAACCAGTCAGCTTGCAAGGAGGTTGGCAGGTAAGTAAGGAGCTGCTGCTGGGTGGGGGAGGTGCCACAGCATGACTGCTGCCAGGCACCTCAGGGTATGCAGGCATGCAGGGTATGCAGGGGATGACATAGGTAGCCAGATTCCTCAGGAGAAAAAGCCACTGGAATGTAAACAACTTACCAGAGCAACTTGTAACTTTCCCTGCCAGCTTCCCCTTTAACTTCACTTGTTGGGAGCTGGCAGGGAAGGTTGCAATTGGTGACTGTGTGACCATGGGACTCGGCAACCATTGTAAATGCAAGCCAGTTGCCAAGCCAGAGATGCTGTGATGACTGGAACGGCAAGGACAGATCATACGTACCACTCGTTCAGCACCATCATCATAACTTTGAATGGTTACTGAACTGATTAAATGAGGACTATCTGTAATTCTACTATGTATTCATTTCAGATTCTAATCCTAAAATACTAAATCACACATTTCAAGTAAAGATTTTCAAGATTTGCCAGGAGTGTACATTAATCATTGTCTTGTTTTAAAATACAGGAGGCTGTTTCTTCCTGTAACAAAAGGAACAAATGTTCTATAAAATTAAACCTTTAAAAACAGAACTTTAAAAAGTGTTTTTTAAAAAAGTATCAAAAATCTGTTTGTAAAGATTTCTGTACAGATATACTTTAGTTGTTTGAAAGCATCTGAAAAATATAATAAATGAAAAAAGCAAGCTAAATGGGCCAACCAGATTGTCACGGATTCATTCTTGGTTTATTGCTTTCAAAAAAATGTAAATATTTATTAACATTGTTCATCAACTAAATCTGTAAATTCTCATTTTATGGCCATTCACAGATTACTTTAACCTCTTTTTTTACCACATAGTTAATCTTCTCCATGAAATTTTCTCATGTTATTATTAAGCTTTTAAAACATATTCCAGGTTCTAAAGAGAAAATATGTATTTTAGAAATATATTGTAACAATATGCTATACTGTTGATTCTACACCCATCTAGAGGTTTTAATAGTTTAACTGTAGACTCTTTGTTACACTAAATAACACAAAGAGATTTATCGGAAGGCTGATTCACTCATTATAAAAGCAGTGACTGTACAGCGGCATGTACATTACCAGTGCTTGTAGAGCAGCTTCTTTAATATTAATGTTATAGTGTATATTTTTGTTATATGGTTGACTAATGATGAAGAAGGTCTTTAAAATTTAAAGGAATCTAATTGGCATTTTCCTGTTTCAGTTTTTCTTACCTGTCTATTCTTTGTTTTTAAGGATAAAGTAGAACTAATTCTGCAAGCCTGAATTTGATCCCAAATTATTTTGGCACAGAGCCAACCAAGAGGGCTTCCAAAAGATCAATATGGCCATGGATATTGTTACACCTTTTAAATACAAGCAGATTTTTGATCATTCAGTCACAGTCACCATATTGGTGGGTTGTTGTTTTTGTTTTGTTTTTTTGCTGCGCCCTGCAGAAAGCTAAGAGAACCCAAAGAGAAAAGTGTGAAGACAAAGAGAGTTGAATGACAGGAAACAGAAGAAAGGAAAAGGATATGCATCCAGGAATACGGGAGCTTTTAAGATAAGAAATTCTGTAGATAAGCAGAGAGTTTTGCACCTTTAAACAGACATCTCATACTCCATATTGTTTATTCATGTATTGGTATAGTTAATAGTTTAGTTGTTGATAACAAACTGACCCATCCAGTCAGCATACTATACACCACCAAGTAATGCCAAGAAGAAAGCTATTATGAAACAAAATAAATCAGATTAAGAAATCTATATTTCTCATCTTAGGTGTGGGAAGGAAGATTTTAAACTATTTAGCCCCACCCCCCCCCAACTTACAAATAATGCCATTTCTAAGTAGAATTTTTTTTAGCAAAATAATATATTCCACAAAAAATAGATAAAAGAAAAAATGTGCTGTTTTTAAACTTATAAATGGATGAAAATAAAATAGCACAATATTTAAAGCCAAACAAAAATGTACTGAAAGAGTTTTAAATATATAAAAAAACAACTTAAATGCATGAGGAAACACTTAAATATTGCAACCAGCATCACAGAGACAAACACAGGTTTGAGATATTCCATCTACTCAGATAAAGCACTATGAAGATTCAATGCAAATTCTAGGCTTCTTAATATATGGTCATAGAACCCCTGGGGATCTCCCAAGACCATATCAGAGATCTCTGTAATCAAAATTATTTGCCAGACATTGAAAATACTTGCAAAATTTAAAATAATATCATGTATGATTCAAAAAATATGTATTCTATGAATGCGTTATTTTTAATTTTTAATATGAATATCAATAAATATATTTTTTATTTTTAAAAAAAGCTCTTTTGGGATCCTCTGTGGTTTAAAAAGTGGAAAGCGGTCCTGAGAGCAAAACATTTAAGAAACACTGTTCTAGATGTTGCATTTCATTAAAAACTGGAAATCATCTATGAAAAAAATGTATGCATTATTTTCTTTTTTAAAAGTGTTACAGATCCCTCGCAGTGGCTACCCTCTCACGATGCCTGGAAGCTGTGGGGGCATAGATGAGGGAAAACAGGTTTCAGCTGACTCTTGGTAACACAAAGTGGCTGTAGATATGCAGAGCTTCAGGATCCATTATCATCATTAATTCCGGATTCTACCCCAGGCACACCTGTTATGCAATTGGGGATTCCCCTAGACTCATGACTCCTGCTCAGATGGCATCATGATTAGGAGGGCCTTTGTGTTGTGTGCCAACTTTGCCCTTTTCTGGATCGTGTGGTCTGGCACTCAGTCACCCATGCCCTGATCATCTTGTGTTGGATTACTGCAATGCACTCTATGTGGGGATATGCTTGAAGAGTATTCAGAAACCACAACTGGTCCAGAATGCAGCAGTGCGGACAGGGTGGCACATATAACACCACTGTTATGTGAGCTGCACTGGTTACTGAATTGTGTCTGGGTCCAATTCAAGGTATTGGTTATCACTTTTAAAACCCTCTGTGGCATGGGTCCAAGATATTTGTGGAACCATCTTTCCGCAATGCAACTGATGCTCCGTCCGCTTGTGCTGGCAGAAGGCCTTGTGTGAACCCCATCAGCCAAGGAATTTCAGCTAATGGAATCCAGAGTAAAAGCCTTTTCTGCCACGGCCCCCACCCCTTGCCCCACGAGGTGAAATCCACCTCCATCTTTTTTAAGGCTTCAGGAAAAGTCTTAAAGCTTGGCTAGCTGGCTGCCATGGGGCCTGGAAAGAGCTGTTAGCAGGAGGTGGTTGGTGCAATAACAGAGAAGGCATCACCACTTCTCTACTCCAAACATGTGATTATTTTTAGGTTGTTTTAATGTTTTGTAATTTTAATGTTTTATATTCTTAATTATTTTGATATCTGCATGTTTTATCATATTAAAAACTGATCAGAGTCACCTCAAACCACAAGATGGGCAACAATGCAGTTAAAGAAAAGGAAGCAAAACAACCTGTTACTCAAGATGACCCAGAAATTGCTATTGTGGCAGGTATTTTTTTAGAATATTATTAAAGCCAAAGTTTATAGTATTATGTGTTAATTTTATGACCAATTAATCACACAGAATTTTCACCAGAGGCACAATCCTATGCATATAAATTTAAATTCTCAGTGCCCACCTCAAATGACAGCCTTTAATTATTGCTATAAATCAATAAGATGCTGGGTTAAAATGAAACCAACTGCTACTGAGGTAATGATTTCACATTAAGAGAATAAATTCTAAGGCTATGTAAGGTGAGACCACTCTTACCTCCATGGGAAACGCTTTAAAATTAACTGTGTGTTCTGAGCCACGCTGATTTTCTCTGCCCCAGTGAAATCGAACATTGTGAAGTTCAAATTCATGGCCCCGAGGTAATGGGCCTCCCACTAACACTGGAAAACAGCACAATACAAATTATTGCAAGTGATATTCATGGCTAGCAATGTTCTAAAACCACTCTGAACAAACAGTTGGAAAATTGTTTCTCTTTGGGCAAAGGTCAAATATGAAAGCTGCAGTGGAGTTCACAATTAACACCGTTGGTAGAGCAATACTGTATACTTCATGGTTATACTATGCAAATAGTATTCGGTTGCATTCTTTTATTTATGTAATGTCACAGTTTCTTAGTGAAAAATATATGCTGAGCCGTGTTTATGAAAACAAAATATACTGTATAGGAGGTCCATGTTTTACTATGTGACAGTTGCCTTGAGACTATATTTGGCCATTTGAATACAAGAAAGAAATAAGCAGGAAAAAGCAGTGGCTGAACACACACATTGCTGTAACCCACTATGTGTTTTGTTTGGCTGTAGCTTCACATATTGTCTGATTTCAGCTATTGAGGCTTATTCAACTAACTGTAGATAAAACTTGAGCTCCATGTGTGAGCCCTGCTAATGTGTAATAATGAAGAATGATCAGCTAGTCAAAACAATTTGATAGAGAGCAGAAACAGGAGGCAAGTAAACCTCAGATGCACAGATTCTACAAAATTGTATATGAGTTTGTTAGATGTTAGAAAACACCAGCAAATGAGAAACCATTTTGGATGGTGTCTTTCTCCCTACACAATTCATACAAATATATTTGGGGGATATATTGAAATATTTTAAGTTGTATATTTCTCCTGTGTTAAAACTATATATTAATAAATGCATGCCAATGTTACAAAACATACATTATAGTCTTCAATTACTTCCGTCCAGCCAGGCTCAGAAAGTTATTACATTGCTCAAGTTCTCATTGAAAGTTTGAAAAGTGATTTTTTTAAACCATTTTTTCAGAAATATTGTGGATGAAAAATGATACTGTCATTATAACAGTATATTCTGAAGTTGTCTTAGAAGATTACACATACACATACATTATTTGTAAGCATTTTTTTATTTTAAGCTTGTGGAGTTTTGCTTATTATATTCTGCATAACTAAAAACAAAATAATTGTCTGAGAAGGAAAGATTGTTTGATAGATTTAGATAAAAAGTGTTGAACTTTGTAATCTTATTGCAGCCTGTAAAAGAGAAGTGTCATGGCCAAAGCAAAACATCAGTCAGCCTTGGATCTGGTACATAAAAACAGATAAGGCAGATAGTTAAGGCTCTTTTTCCCTTGATAATTTAACAACAACAAAAGTAACCAGACTGGTAAATTAAAAGGGAAACTGTGAATTTTGAGATCAACAACTTTACTGCATATACAGTATAATAAGGCCACGTTTTAAAAAACAGGGAGGTGGATGAAATCCTAAATTCCAATGTTCCTTTCCTGCCAAAAAGCCACCCCAAAGTATGTATCTGCTCTGGAAGAAATTAAAGGAAATGCCTTCATCTCTATGCTGCAGTAGGCTAGACATACCCACTTTTGACACAAATCCTGTATCAGTACGTATGCAACATATGCCTTGCTCCAATTTGCAACTGGGTGAGATATGGTGGGCATAATTTTTCCCTGATTTCTGTTTGTAATTTTGAAGAATATCTAAAGTGGACTTAAAAACCTTCCAGACTCAAAGCTACAAGTTACCAGGGCAGTATTTCTTCTAATCATAATGAGATTTCTTTTTGTCTAACCCTAGCTGCCTCATATCATTTAGAACATTGCCAGGAATATTATAAATAATCAACTCTGAATGCTGGCGAAGGAAATGTTTGTTTAAAATGTATACTAGAGAGGGCAATTTCTGAGCTCTTTTCTATTTGAAAGAGATATAAGTGTTGTATATTCATATCTCCTATTGCACACACATTACATGTATGTTTCCTGGTGGAGTGAGGTCTCATTCCTTTTACTCCCAGCAATCAGCCATCTGCTTTTCCAAGCACCTTTGAGTTACAACAATATGTAACTAATGTCTCCATGAGGTTTACAGGATGCTTTTTCCATAGTGATCAAACATAGGTTATGTACATGAAAGCAGAGAAGTAGGAATTCAATATTCTCTAAGCAGACATTCTACTGATATATTGAACTATTGTTCATGATCTGAAAAGTATGTCCAAAAGCTAAACTGATAAAAAAAGTCAAAGGATTTAAGTTCAATAATATTTAGACGCCATCAATTTGGTCAAGGGTAACTGAAGTACTGCATTTCCTGTGCCCCAGTTTGACAGTGAAAATTAAAATGAAATAAATTAAGAGTCCTGATAATCAAGAAAGCCCTAGTCAACCAGTTATTTAATACATGGAACATCATTTTCCTTCACTCTTATACTTTGTAATGCACAGTCATAAAATTTCAGTTCCGATTCAGTTCAGTTCAGAGATCAGATCACAGACCTTGGCTCAGTCTCTTCATAAATGTACTATTGAATTGAATTGATTGAATTAATGTAAATGAAAGAGGATTCAGATAAACTGGAGCAAGTTCAGAGGACAATAAAGCTGAAGAGCACAAAGAAAAATTGAGAAAAACGCATACCTTACAGCAATAAGAAAACAGAGGGAGAATTTTATCACACTGTACATATACATAAAGGGATTTTGTACAGACAAAGATTCCAATCTCTCAGAATGCAGATGATGAAATTCATTTGAGTTAAAGAAAAACAGATACTGGGTGAATGTTAGGATAAATTTCCTTCCAGCTAAGAACAATTTGACAGTGGAACCAATTATTAGGAGTGTCCTCTACTTCCTAGGATGAATTCAACGAAAGCCCAGATAGTTCTCTGACAAGAATTTATTATTTTAAATTACTACCATGAGCAGCAGATTGGATTTAATGCCTAAATAGCCCCATTCAGTTCTCCAATTCAAATAGAATATTTCTGAACATGTTGCTACTATTGATACTAATGATAAGTAACATAATTTTAAAATGAAACAATGGATGCTGGTATCAGCTTATCCTAAAGCAAACAAAGGAAGTAAGTAGTGAAGAAAGCATACTTGATTTAGTCTTTAAGAGGATCTGAACTAAGTGTCCGTCATTGATGATCTCACAATCACGGCATACAACATAATTTGTTGATAAGCATACTTCCAGTAACAATGGGTCATATTTGGCCTCTCTTGAATTCAAGTTAATGGGAGATTGATATTCCCCATTTGCATCAGGAAAGATTAGCCCCCACTCAACACCTGAAAAAAGAGAATAACACATTTCATTGAAATGAAAGTTAACAGTTTTCCTATGTGCTCTTAGAAAAATGGACTATAACAAGATTTATCCTGTTCTGCTATACATTTTTCCAAGTCTATTGAAGATAGATCAGAAGTAAAAAGTCTGACATCAGATTAGTCCAAACAAGAGGCAGGTGGAAACTGTCCCTCCCATCCAAATGAGAGTAGTTAAATTAGTTAGGCCACAGAGGCAAAAAGGAGCAACACAAGAATTTAACCTTGATTTCATTAACAGGGTTTTCATTTGAAGCACAGCAGTCACTGGATTTCTTTTATAATAGCACCACTAGCTTCTGCTTTTTATAGCTCACATTATCAAGAGAAGTGGGACAAAAATCCCTAGGAAAATGAACCAAAATTATTTATATATATCATATTTCAAGACCAAAACAGGGTCAAAGTATTAACTATTCAATGAACGTTTATCCAGAGGACTGCTTCTTTGTATGCAAATAGCAGCTTCAAAGTTATAGTTTGTATAAGAGCTACAACTTTTAGAAAGATTGTGTTTTCCACCTGCTTAATGCCAGGAATGAACAATGTATGCCCACATATTTGAGAGGGTGCTTTTTCAAAAATGCTTGTCAAGCAAAGATGCATTTAATCTCTCATCCGCTTTGGGCCAGCAGGTCATGCCAAAGATTTCTTCTTAAGAACATTTAAAGTACCATAATATAAAATACAAATGCCAATGATTTCTTTAGGAAAAATAAAACTACATGACAAAACAGCTCCTGTTCTCATTTTCAATTCCTATTATCACAATCATTGATCAGAAATAAAAAATATATATATTCAGGTTGATTTAAGGACAAGTCAAAGACTACTTTAGATTGCCTCATTGGATGAACACAGAATTGAAGTGATCGTCATCTGATGAACACAGAATAAACTAACTATAGAACAGTGTCATTTCTGACATGCAATAACCTGACAGGGATCTACAAGTAAAATTCCAGCAGGTATGTTAAACAGGAGACAGCCAAAGAATCCCTAAATTAACATTTTAATAACACATGAGCTACTAATTCCTACTATCTTTAAGCCATAAAAATGTCCTTCAGGTATAAAAACTGGAAATCAGGATTTTAAGAGAAAGTTTGCTTAGCCTGAGTAAAGGTCATGAAACATCACAAAGCAGGGAATACATTTAAGTTGATTAAAACTCTTTTTAGGTTAAAGGAAAGAATTGAATTCCTGTTTAACATCTTCTCAAATGTGTTTTTCAAAAGGCAACTAGATATTCTTGGGGGTTTTTTCCCCATGAAAATATTTTGCTTCTCATCTAAGAAGCTTCTTCAGTTTTTCAAGGAAAAAACCAGAAAGTCCAGTTGCCTTTTGAAAAGAACTTTTGGGACATCCATGATCTGGATGATTGAGAATTTTCATAGATGTTTAATGTCTTGATTTCACCAAATAAAATCTAACTTTTCTAGTTTTGTATAATGCTTCCTTCCCATCATCTCAGAAAATGTACATTGTTAATTTTTCACCCCAAACACAGGAACAGCATCCATTCCTGCATGCACATGCAATTTTTCATTTAATATCACTTAATTTTCACTTAATAGCCTGAAGAATCTGAATCCTAACAAATCCACACTACTGAAATTTTGTTTTCTTAATCCTATATCACGTGATCACTGTGTACACAACATCTCAGCTACAACTCTGGCTCCATGCTGCCTTGAAAGGAATGCCACAGGTGATAAAAAAGAAAAACCCCAAGAGATTAAAAATCCTTTCCAGGGACCACAGCAGTTGTAAGTAGGACTCGGTCACTCCAATTCCTCAGTTTTGAACGCCCCATGGCAGTGTGTTGTTAAAGCGACTCTGAAACTTTTTATTTTTTGTTTTACCTCCAAATAAATCTCTCACTTTTGGATGCAGCTGGCTTCACCTGGCAACCTTTCATTTTCGTCGGAAGAAAATTGCTTTACTGAACACCCCAGACAGAATCTGATAACCAAGGCAAGTATTACCTGCACATATTGATGGGGACAAGAGCCAGCATGGGCTTTACTTTCCGTCTTCTCCCACTCCTCCGACTGGTCGCAGCTCACAAACTCTACCCAGCCCCCCCCCCCCCCGCTGCCGCCGCCCCCCCGGCCGCCGCCTGCTTACCTTCTTCATAGCCCCAATCCACACTCTCCTGTCTCTCAGCGACTTGCCCCGATTCCTCCATGAAGCTGCCAGCTTTTTCCGCGCTTCGCGGGCGCTCCCGGGAAAAACCCCGCGCGGAAGTTTGCTCTCCGCCTGGTTGTGTGCCTGAACTGAAAATAGGAGCCGGCGCTTTCTTTGCGAACTGCTAGGTTGGGACTGTGTGAAGACAGGCAACTTGGCTGCAAAGAGACACGTGTTCAGAAGGCGGTGCCTCTCTTGAGACGGGGCGGTTTGTGCTTGTGCGCAACTAGCTGCGTCCGCACTGTTGCTTAGGTTAACGGTGTTAAGGAAAGAAACATCCATGTCAGAAGGTCGAAAGGGTAAGGCGATGCAGTCTAGAAAATGTGGTGAAGAGGAAGTTGGGAAGTGTGGCCTGGATCAGTAGGGAATTAACTAGAGTTTATAACCCTCCTTGCTTTCCCCTTGGTCTCTACCCCATTTCGGAAATGTTTATAGCTGACACTTAAATTGTAATAAAGGAAAGTTGTTTTTTCAAACGCTGTATTACTAAATGTGGGTCTATTTCTAAATCAACAATCTCTTAAAGTATCTTCAATCCTAATTTCAGTTGTCAGGAATACTCATGCCAAGGGCCTGTAATTTAATTATCTAATATTGTGCTATATTGTTTCAGACAACCAGTTTGTTTACAGAGTTTGGGCTTCCCAATCCCTGTGGCTCATTTGCTTAGCCATGATTAACACTATTTTCTCAAGCCACATTTATGTGTTTGCATGATATCAGAAACCATAACATGCTAGATTTATGCAATATTCTAGACTAAAATGTGGTTAACCTAATCCCTCACCTTCCTCTCATTCCTGATCGAGTTTATAATGGCAGGAAAAACATAGATACAACTGCCTTATTAGAGGGGAGTTTCCTTTTTATATTGCTTTGTGGAATTGACAAGGTGTTTCTGAGAAGCTTAAATGAATACACTTAAACACTGACAGTAAATTAAGAATTATAAAGGTGATTTAAAATGTCACTGACAAATCAGTCTTCCAGACTATCTGTCCATCTATATCAGTGATGGCAAACCTTTTAGAGACCGAGTGCCCAAACTGCAACCCAAAACCCACTTATGCATCATCAGGTGCTGGGTGGGTGTGGCCCATTGGGTGGGCAGTGGTAACGGCAGACTGGGTGGGACTAAAAAGTTCAATCAATCAATTCCAACTTTCCAAGATCTTTTTTCCTGTGAGAAGTTGAAATTGATTGATTGAACCTTTTTTTTTTTTTTTTGCACATGGCGGAGGCCTAAAGTGAAAAGGTTTTATAAAACCCAGCTGAACGCCTAGGACTGGGGTAATGGCCCATAGAGAGGGCTCTGAGTGCCGTCTCTGGCACCCGTGCCATAAGTTCGCCACTACTGATCTATATAAACAAATAAACTGAAAAGCAACATTTGGTATCAATGTTTATTCTCACTTTCCCTCCTTTAAACCTCCTAGAAAGATTCATTTTTTGTTTCTAAAAGTTTCAGAATGGAAGAATTTTTATCAGGTTTGTCTGACAAGCTACAAGGAAGGATGAATCAGTACTGGGGTTTGATGAAACGTAAAATACAAAGTAATATTTAACTGCTGCAAATAATTTATTTTCAAAGTGGCTTATTCACTCTTAATAAAGCATATTAAGCATAACACTACTCTGGCAAAAACTACATTTAGGCTTAGCAAATTCAAGCACATTCAATCTTTGTAACTGAGATACAGGTAACTTAAACCTTTTGTTTAGTGACTGTTCAAAGCTACAATGGCATTGAAAAAAGTGATTTATGACTGTTTTTCACGCTTATGACCATTGCAGCCCATGGTCACATGATCAAAATTCCAACACTTGGAAACTGGTTCATATTTATGACAGTTGCAGTGTCCCAGCATCACATGATCACCTTTTGCAAACTTCTGACAGGCAAAGTCAATGGGGAAGCCAGATTCATATAACAACTGTGTTATTAAAATAACAACTGCAGTGTTTCACTAAACTGTGGCAAGAAAGGTTGCATGGGGCAAAACTCACTTAACAACTATCTTGCTTAGCAATAGAAATGTTGGGTCAATTGTGATCATAAATCTAGGACTATCCGTACTTGTAGTTCAGTGTATAATGGAGATGCAGCCAGTACCTATTCTCATCACAAATTGACGGCCAGCTTCTATCAATCTCCCCAGAAGTTGTGAATGCTCCAAGACTGGAAGTTTTTAAGAAAAGACTGGACAGCCATTTGTCTGAAATGGTATAGGGTTTCCTGCCTGAGCAGGGGGTTGGACTAGATGACCTTCAAGGTCCCTCCCAACATCATCATCATCATTACTATTATTATTATGGATCATCGCACAGTCAGCCAGATGTTCAGACTGGATTTGGCATTTTGTCTACCTATCGAGTCCTTACCCAGGACCTGGGATAGGCAGATGTGGATGTTTGATGGTATTACAGATATCATCGCAGGATGGAAGCAGTTCCTAGTAAGGTCGCCTTTTGCAATTGACTAATAGCGAATTTGTCAATGCCAATGGTGTTCAAGTGGTGCTCCAGTTGTTTTGGGATATTACTATTATTATTATTATCATCATCATCATCTTCATGCAGGAGAATTATTTGTCATGTCTTCATCTGAGCCCTTCCCCTGCTAACAAAATAATGTTTAGGATTACCTAATCCACATTGGATGGTGTTGGAGAAGACTCCTGTGAATACCAGGACAGCCAACCCAATGGTTCATTGTGCAACTAAACCCAGAATTCCCACTTGGGGCACAAATGACTGGGCTCAAATTATCCTACTTTGGACTCATTATGTGGAGACCTAGTTACCTAGAAAAGGCTCCAGCACTGGAAAAAGTGGAAGGAAAAAAAGATAAGGCTGATATTAAGGCAAACAAATTCAGTTATAGTGGCAATAGGTGCACCATTGGAAGTCTTGAGAGACTAAGTTAGGGACAGATCATCTATGAGGTCACTAAAAGTCGACACCAACTTGATAGTACATAATCATCTGAGATCTGAAAAGACTTTTCTATGCAGTTTGTTACCTACATACTTATAAAGATCCTAAAGGTTGTGTTCACAACATAAACTACTACTAGCTAGCCAACCTTATTTTAACAATTTTATGCTAATCCAGCACATAGCAGTGTGTCATCTAAACCAGGACAATGGGCTAATTGAATAAGATTAAGCATGGTTTATTGAATGGAGCGGATATATTTTTAAGCTGAGAAACATACTGTTGCTCTCACATACAGTCCAGGAACTGAATTTGAAGAGGATTTTAAAATATGTCGTCCCCAAACATTCCACTCTTGTGCAAAAATTAACTAAAGAATGTGCATATGAGAAGCAAAAAGTGCAAGAAAAAATGTGAAGAAAAATAGAAAAGAAAAAAGATACAAAGAGATTATAAAACAGCAGCTATAAGTACAATTATATTTTAACTCTCTCTCTCTCTCTAAAGGTACATCGTAATTTCTGTCTATAATCTATTCTACTAATCAAAGCCATAAATCCTGTCTAATAATGAAAGCTATGAATCACAAATTTTGTTTTTCATATTTATGCGAAAAGTCCATAAGAGATTTTCTATCACCGCATATTGCTGTTCCTGACCTGATTTTTTTTCTTCTGCCCCCCCATACCCCTCTGAGTGGAAAGATTGCCTAAACAACCTATCTCAGTGGTGGTGAACCTATGGCATGGATGCCAGAGGCGGCACTCAGAGCCCTCTCTATGGGCACACGTGCTGTTGCCCCAGCCTTGCCTTCCCCCGCGACCCCCTCCTCACCAACAGCTCCCCCTGGAGGAGATCGCCCCAAGTGAGGCCCACATGGAGCAGCACAGCCAAGGACATGGCAGCCAGGTAGCATAGAAAAGACTCTGCCCTCACGCCTCATCATGCACAGTTGATGCTGCAGGGCACAAGCAGAGGGTGTGGCCACCATGGCGCTGCTGGGCTGCCTGGGCAATCTGTGGCAGGCCCTGGAGGCAGTGAATGGCCCTGCGGGCAGGCAGGGTGGGGGCAGGGCAGGGGGTGGAGCGGGGGCGGGGCCAGTTTTTGGGCACTTGGTCTCTAAAAGGTTTGCCATCAGTGACCTATCTCATCCTGAATTGCCTTCCTCCCTAGCATGCTACTCCAAGTTAACAAACTCAGTTCTATGACTTAATGACTTGATTAGAATCCTCCAGCCAACTGGCACATCTGCCTGACACTGACAAGACCCTAATCAATTTCATACTAAAGGTTTTTGTCTCCTAGACCACTTGCTAGGTAAACTTCTGGCGCTAATATATTCCTTTCCATGTGTGTTCCCCCATTGTGTTCCTGCTTGCTCCTCTTATAATGCCTTCCTTTCCAATGAATATAAAACAACAATTCTCTTCTTACAGGTAATCGTTGACCTGTAAAATCTGTTTAGTGACTGTTCGAAGTTACAGTGGCACTGAAAAAGTGGCTTATGACCATTTTTCACACTTACGATCATTGCAGCATCCCCATGGTTACATGATCAAAATTCAGATGCTTGGCAATTGGTTCATATTTATAACGGTTGCAGTGTCCCAAAGGCATGTGATCATCTTTTGTAACCTTCTGACAAGCAAAGTCAATGGGGAAGCCAGACTCACTTAACTGTGTTACTAAATTAACACCTAAAGTGTTTCTCTTAACAACTATGGCAAGAAAGGTCATAAAATGGGGCAAAACTATCTCACAACAACAGAAATTATGGGCTCAATTATGGTCACAAGTCAAAGACTACCTGTACTAATTATCACCAAAACCAGGGTGAGCATTCCCAAGGGTGGCCAAGGAGGGGGGAGAAGGGCTACTAGAATTACCCTTTTACCTGGCTTCCTCAGGAGTAAAATTCCAGACACCTTTCACACTGGGCTCACCAGACTGTTTGGGGTATAGCCTTCGGAAGCTATAAAGCATGGCTGTCAAACTCGATCGCATCATGTGATGTATCGTGATGTATCGTGACATTTTTTACCTTTGTGGAGCTGGGGTGGGCGTAACCTATGCATGACACATCTGGCCCTCAGGCCGCCTGTTTGGCACCCCTGCTATAAAGCAAAGGAAAGCTAAAATAAAATTGTAAGCATTCACAGTCATGTGATTTTTCACTTAGTGAATGCTTTGCTAATGACCAGGTTGCCAGTTCTAATTGTCACTAAACAAGGACTACCAATACTTCATAGAAGTGCTATCTGTTCATCCCTGAGTCATCATAAAAAAATACCAGCATGAAATAGCCTGCCTCCATTCTCTATTCTTTTTTCTATTGCATCTTCTCTCAGTTGCTGCAAAAAGGCAAAACAATTGGTTTAATTGTCTGGCTTTGGAACTTTCTCTATCTCTAACACAGCGGTTCTCAACCTATGGGTCGCGACCCCATTTGGGATCGATCGACCATTTCACGGGGGTCGCCAAGCAAGGCTGTCAGCCATTTTTTTCCCCTTTTCTGGCGGGTGCCTTACCTCCCTTGGGCTGGACCAGCTGGTGGCCCAGCTGGTGGTCGGCCTGCTCCGTCTCTGCCACTTGCCAGCTACGCCTTGGCCAGCGCAGGGGGCGGCACCACGCATGCACGGCGCTCCCAGGTAGGGAAAGTCCTTGACTTACAACCGGTTGGGTAGTCCTCAACTTATGATCGGTTTAGTCCTCAACTTACGACCGGTTTAGTCCTCGACTTATGACCGGTTGGGGGTCACGGCATTAAAAAGGTTGAGAACCACTGCTCTAACATGATTCCATCCAGCTAATGATGGTTGTGGTGCCCCTGTCCTATCCATTCTGTCAAGATGTAAATTTGGTAAAAGGTTTTTATTTATTTATGTATGTATTAAAAAAAGGATTCACACTGGGATCTGAATCACACAGTCAATAACTTTTGGGAGAAAATATTTGTATTTAAGACTTTTTCCCAGTCATATTTTTATTTAGGATTTTTTTTTCCCAGTCATTTCACTATAGGCATATTTTCAAACTTGCACAAAACCAAGAAAGTCATAAAGTGAGCTAACACAATCTAGTGTAATTACAATGTGCTAATCTGGTTGATCCCTAACATAGTATCAACCTCAACTCCTATCCATTGCAAGCAGGAACAGTGCTTTCATGTAAAAATCAAGCTGTAGTCTTTATTTATTTTTTATTTATTCATAACATTTCTACACCACCCTCTCATCTAAGTGATTCTGGTAAATTTACAATTAAGAAAATATAATGTAAAAACATAAATAAGAACAAAGTTAAAAACCAAATTAAAAAAGATCAGGGTCGAAATATTAAAAGTTAAAGACTTTAAAAAGGGGGGAGAGAACATCCATACATCACCAACTATCCCCTAGATTGTATATTACTTTTCAATTTCCTTGCAAATTGGCAAGGCCAGGTCTTAACATTAACCCAGATACTTTTCCTTAATACTTTCCATTAATACATTTGTAAATAGTGATGAAGTCTTACTTGGCGCAATTTGAAACTCAAACAAAGATAGATAGATAGATAGATAGATAGATAGATAGATAGATAGATAGATAGATAGATAGATAGATAGATAGATACATGGATGGAAGGGAGGGGAATCCAAAGGCATCATTATGACAAATTTATTTTGGCAAGAGATATATAGTGAGATAGGACTGTTTTTAAAAAAAAGAAAGAAAAGAAAAGACCAAAAGTGATGAGATCCTCAGAATGCTGAATCAATGATGTAAAGGACAATAATGAAAGATATGAAGTGACAGAAAGTCTACAAAACAACATCTTTATAGGGTAGGAGAATAAATTATAGAGGAAGGTAAAATGGAAAAACATAAATAAATCAAGATTTACCAAAATGAAACTGTCATCATGAGAAATGGAAGATCATTAACCTAATTGAATTAATTCAAAGACCAGATGGGATTCCTGAAAAATTAGGGAAATTCATTCACTCATTTGACTTTAATTGTTGTTATCTTTGAAAAATTGTACATATATGAGAGAAACTGCAGAATCAAGAAAGACGTGCAAATGCTGGAATAAAATGTATTACAGCACAGTATATTTAGAAAGGAATGAAATGGAAAGTATGAGATTAAGTCTCGTACTTAAGAAGATGTGTGATTGGGGCATGTGTTGTGTACATGTATATGATTGCATGCACGCATATCTCTGCTTTTACATTTAAGATATATAGATATAGATTGGCACATCTGAGATCTGTCTGTCTGTCTATCCGTCAGTCTTTCTGTCTTCTCCACATGTAAACTCTCAGGTAAAATTCCTATTCAGGAATATTGTTCAATAAAATGTCATGCCAACTCAGTTTATATTGCTTATTTAAATATTTGTGCTTAGAATTGTTTGAGTACAAACATCTTGCACAAAGTTGACATTGAGACTTTTTTTTTCTAGCAACATTACAAAAGAATCACTCATCCTTCACCTCACAAGACTGTAATGGGGCAGCAAAGGGAACTTGGCTGGAGCATAGCAAGTGCTGTAGGCAAACAAATACAGGTCATGAATAGAAGGCATAAAGTCTCCTTATATAAATGATGTCGCTATAACCTGTAACATGTTGAGGAATGTGCAAAGGACCAATTAAAGATGTGATTGCATAGGGCTACAATGGTCTCTAAAGGATAATGAACAAATAAAAATATCTGATCCTTCAGAAGAAAGATGAAAGGCTAATATCCAAGGATTGTGATTTCCTATCTCCATTTGACAGAAATGGCTATTCCACAATAACCCCAAAGCTGTATTACAGTTAGATCTTTATTTGAGGTATATCTTTAGCATATTTAGCTTTAAATTATTTTTGAAAAAGTTTTTATAAGTCTATTCCTTGCACAGTCTAGAGAACAATTGGAGGAATAGTTTACATGCAGTGTCATTCTCCATCCCATAAAAACATTCATATATGAGTATAAAGAGGATTTCCTTGGACAGATATACAAAATACAAAATATAATTCTCATATTGTGCACCTTATCAAATTGACTTGTTTTTGAATACACACACAATTGCAATGGAAGAACATTTTGTGCAAAATATGAGTCCAAGAAAAACAACACTACTATTTTCATTTAAACAAGTATTTGATGAATTAAAAGAGCAAAACATCTTTGCACAGAGTTAGTTGAAAGATAAGGAAGGAATTATCATGGAAAACATCCATAACTCAACATGACCATTAGGTAGAGAATATCATGTTCATCTTTGTAATGCTTTTGGTTTATGTCCTAAATTTCAAGTCTACCAGATTGGAACAGGACAATAATGAATGAATGAATGAAAAGAAACAAATGCTCCAAAGCATTTAGCTCACTATAATACAAGTATGGAAGAGTGGACAGTCTGCATGCTGTTTTCACGATAAATATGGCTTGCATTTTATATTCAGTAATTACTGGATTTCTTTTTTGCAGCTTTCCTTGTTTTCAGTAAACTTAGCTTACCTAGTTATGTCTTTGAATCACTGCCTGCAGGGCTTCTAATCCTAGTACCAGCTGAGAGAAGAATGAAAATGTAATTACGAACAAAAAGATTGAAAAGCGTTCCAGCAACTGAACTAGTTTCAGTTCAGAACTATTATATTTCCTTATACATTACAGCAGAGATTTTCTGGTTCTTTTTAAACTATTTTTTTCATGAATTTCTGAGGGGTTTATCTCTTCATTATAGATGGTGAAGTTTGCAAATGGTTGTTTATGTAACAGTTCTTTAAATCTTGTAAAGCTGGAATTTCATTCTTCAGTTATGCCTCAGTGAAGAGTGATAATGGAATAACCATAAATTAGTTGTGGGGGAAATTGTGCATGAATTCTAAATGAATATGTTTTAGGAGAAAAATTATATTAAATAACATGAATGGATCAGCAGGAATAAGACAAGAGAGTATAGAAAAAACAATTTGGCCATTTGGAGATGCAAAAATGAATATCTCTTTATAAAAAGGAATATGAGGTTTAAGTATAAGGTATTCACATGAACATCATGTCACCTTGTAGGGGAGATGGGCAGCATAAAAATGTAATCAATAAAGACTGAATACAAATCTAAAATATTTATGATAAAAAAATGAAAATGAATCAATGGTAACGAGAGGTTCCGAATGTGAGCATGTTGCCTTTAAACTTTGCATTGATGGTTAATTTAGAATTTGCAGGACAAATATCAAATAACAAGAACATTAAGGGATATGCCAGTATGGAACTAAATCTTGAAAAACATTAAGAAATTTCCCCTGAACATATAGTACTTGCTGCATAGGAAGAATACAACTCCAAAACAGCCAGGGTTCCAAATTGTGGGAAAGATTTCCAGAACACAACTCATGAGAAGCTGGGAAAAAGGAATGAATTTTATAACCTTTTTTCGCTACTTCACCACTCTTTGGAATTCCACCTCGAGTCTGGGATTATTGATACAGGAAAAATAGTGTTTGTATTCACTGGAGGGAAAGATTACAAGAGAGTAAGCAAGCACAAAATAGGGAATCCACATTGAGAGGGACGCTTAGGAGGCTGTGGGACCACTGCAGCTGTTAGAACTTTGAAACAGAGTCGCATGTAGTTTTGAAGTATCAATTGTAACTTTGTACCATTATTAAGTGACCTGGTGTTTCTTGAGGACTATCCGTAATTTAAAACAACCCACTTCCTGGTCTTGGGTAAAAGCAGATATATGTGTTGCTACGCATATTTTCTGACTATCCAGCATCCATGACTGTGCATCAACTCCCTACAGTGGCTTTGAAAAACAATTTCTTTGGACTTTATTGGTAGTGTAATGTAGCAGATCATAGGCATAGATGCATTCTGATAAAATTGACCTTTCTTTAAAATGGCTAATTTTATCTCTTACCATGACCTTCCCTCCACTGCTAAGATAGTCCATCTGTTTATTTGACTGTTCTTCTGAAACCATTGTCTGTCCTCAGTGTGTCATCTCAGACCAAACCCCATATTTATGATATAATTTGGAAGGCTCTGTTTCAATTATTGTGGAAAATGTAATGTTTAAATTCTAGGACTAGATTGCTACATTCTGTAACAGCCTTCTCCATTGTTAACATTTCTTGCATTACCAAAAAGAACAAATTACCTAATTAAGCCATCGTTTACTCTTCTGATATTATCTCTCACAAACTTTCACAAACTGAAAATAGTATGTTGTGCTACAGCACTCTGATCTCAGTCAGGAGGGCTTCAAGTTGAAACGTGTGGAAGCTGAAGACAGAAATCCAGAAATTAAAATTTCAGAGAGGGCCTTAGGCATTTCAAAAGAGAATAATTGAATTGGACCCTATTAAAACACTAAAAAAAATTAGGAAGAATTTTAATGAGGGCTATAGCCTCCGATGTCTATATCCTAATGCTCAGAGTATCAGAGAATTAAGTCATAATTCTTTTATATGAAACCGAGTTGACTGTTAAGGTGATTCTCATGACTGGAATAAAGCACTTTAATGAGATAACTTGTTCAAAAGACTACAAAAAAAATAGAAAGGGAGAAGGAATTGCACTGCACATTAAAATAATTCCAACTGTACAGAAATACAAGTTAATCAAATTGGTGATGCTAAGTGAAGCTAGTTTTAAAATGTAGACTAAATTGTAAAAGTAGCAATATACAGAACCTGCCAAACCATCAAAAAAAACATATAGGTATGATGCTCAAAAACAAACTGCAAATCTTTTTGTATGATAATTTTATTAAACATTATAATTAAAAAATAAGAACTAATACAAACTAAATAATAAAAGAAAAAGAAAAAAATAATGCAGAAAAGAAGAAAAGTAGAAAGGAAAATAGAAAAGAAAGATTATATGGTAAAAAAAGAAATATATAAAAATGACTTTTCATCACAAGTATATTGGTAGTCCTCAACTTAACAGTCATAATGAAACCTCCCCATCATGGTGATAAGTCATGATAGTTGTTAAGCTGCAATGGTTCATTATAGGCTGGTTTTGCTAAAAACTGGAAGTAAATGCAATTTTTTGCAAAATATGGTTACATGACCATAGGACTCTTCAAACAGCCATAAAATCAGGCCAGTTGCCAAGTGCTTCAAATGTGGTCATGTGACCATAGGACGGTTGCCATCAGCACTTTGGAACTAGGTCATATGTACTCCCATTATGATACTTCATAATGGTTGCTAAGTAACTATCATAAGCCAGCCTGTAAACAATTTTAGTAACATATGATCATCTCTTAAAATACAACCCATATCACATTTCTCCTCTATCTAGAAATCCTTAAAGGATCATCTTTCAATGCTGGTCAACAAAAATCCATTAAGGGATCATAGAATCATAGGGTGGAAGGGACGTGCATATCTTCTAGTACAATCCTCTACCCGAGGCAGGAGTCCTCATACCATATTGGATCAATGATGGAGCACTCACAGTTCCAGGAGGCAAGCTATTCCACTTAACAGTTCTCATTGTTAGGAAATTCTTCCTTATTTTCAGGATAGATCTTCCTCTGACAAGCTTACACTCATTGCTTCTAGTCCTACTCTCAGTTGTTTTGGAGAATAAATTGATGCTCTCTTCCCTATAGCATTCCTTTTAAATATTAGATGCTATCATATTTCCCCTCACTCTTCTCTTTATTAAGCTAAACATACCTAGTTCCTTTAGCCATTTTCATAGGATTTAGCCTCCAGACCTTCATCATGTTTGTTGCTCTCCTCTGCACTCTTTCCAGGGCCTCAACATCCTTTTTGTATTGTGATGACTATAACTGGATGTAGTGTTCCAAATGTGACCTTTCCAGTGTAGCATATAGCAGTATTATCATTTAACCCGAACGTGATATTATCCCACCATTGATGCAGCCCAGCACTGCATTGGGTTTTTTTTTGGCAACTGCAGCACATTGCTGACTCATATTTAAGCAGTGGTTTACTAGGATATCTACATGTTTCACATAGGCACTACTTTTAGCCAGGAATACCTATCCCATACCAATGCATCTGTTTTGTTTGTTTGTTTTTTCTGTAGATAATATAGGACCTTATGTTTCTTGCCACTAAACTATATTTTGTCAGATAGGGCCCAATGCTCAAATCTGTCAAGATCCTTATAAAACTTGAATCTACTAAAATATTAGCAATTCCCCCAGCTTTGTGTCATTTGCAAATTTGATGAGTGCCCCTTCAACCCCCTGATCTAGGTCACTTATGAATATGTTGAAGAAGACACTGGAGCCAAAACAGGACCTTGTGGAAACCCATTTCCCTCCATCTAGGGATTAAGGATTGAATGTTGAGTGTGATTACCAGAGATAACTGCATATTTATTTTAATCTTGATCAAATAAACCAATTTTATATCCCTTCCTTTTAATTTTAACAATCTTAATCTTTAATCCCTTCAAATAAGATCCTAGAATTTAATTTCTCAAAAACTGAAAGCTCGGAAGAGTAAATTTCTGGTCCCAATGACTGATCCAGATTCAACTTTGTATCATTATCCTGAGACATATATTTGTCTTTCATTTGTAATTTGATTTCTTTTTATTTTTTCATTGTCCCTGTTCACAAAAGCTTTCAGAATTTTAAGAACTTTCTTTTGGTAAATCCAATATAGAAAAGTTATCCAAGTCACTTTTTTGATTTATTATTTGTATTATTCCTTTTACTGTAATTGTTAAAGCATCAGCCAGTTTCATTTGTACAGAGTGTAGAATTTTTTCCCCAAATCATTCTTATAACCTGTTATTTTTAAATCCACATTTAATTAAGTCTCAGTCTTATGTTAAAACATATTCCTTTTAAAACATCAAAAACCCTAGTAAACTAAAAAAAATCTTGTCAATTTTCTTCTCCTATTTTTCCAAGTGATTTCAGAATACATTTCTCAGAATTGTCAACCAATTAGCAAATTGTGGAAATTGAAATTTCAACATACAAGGTTTAAGAAAGCTTTCACCCAAGATCAGTGCTGAAGATACATAATTTATCCATGACAGAGATTCTTATTAGCATAAATGTCATTCAAAGGGGCTTTTATCAAAAGATCAAAACTCTTGTTTCATTTTGCTTTATTGTGTATGACATTTACATGCTTTAGGTCTTTATAACATACAGTAATTCTGATATCCTTTGGGTTGCATGCTCATATCATTGTAGGAAGAACTTGGGTGAGACTATCTCACTTCAGAGAAAGCCTATGATATTGTCTTCTATTACTAATTGGTCTAAGGACATGGGCCAAACTAGATGCCCTCAGAATAATTTTTTTACATGATTTAGATTCTGCAACAGCCAAAGGATAAAATGGAAACAAGTGTATGCTAACTGATATAGTCCAAAGATTCTAGCACATGAAAAATGTTACATGGAAGATCATAAAATTATTTGCTAACTCTTAAAAATATTTGGTACTAAATCTGAATATTAAAATGGAGCAGACTAGTAGAAGAATGCTTCATAATTAGAATTCTGCTAATTGATCACCTACAAACTGATATTATCTAGTCAAAGCAAAGAATTTTTAAGTCCACTTATTACAATATTAATGTTAAATATAGGTTTAAAAGTTTCATTTAAATCAATAATATTTAAAAAGTTTTATATTAACTGGATATTGCTTACTCTTTCCAATTAATAGATATTATTTTTAATGAATAATATACTGTTCAGTAATTAAGTTTAGCAAGTATCAGAATCTCACTACAACTCTGATACATAGATAAAAAAAAATCTGAGAAAATGCATTTGTTACGTAAACTACTTAATATCATTATATTACATGTGTTGGATGTAACTTAATGCAAGCTCTCCACCTAGTGGGCGAATTGCTAACTCTAAAAACAGATTTCTATTTTAATGTGTATTGTTAAAAAAACATAGCTGTCATGTAAATGACACACTATAATTTACTAACTACACAAACCAACTCAACAAAAGAGTAATATTAGGAAACATAACTCCAAATAGAAGTTTAACTGTTACACAAATAGTAATAAGCTCTAATTCAGTATATTTACAGGTTTTACAGGAGAATCAGATTATTAAAATGATTCTGATAAAATTAAATCTTCAACATTTACAACATTTTTAAAAATATCACCATTTAAATTTAAGTGAGTTTTTGTTTTTTTAAAAAAAAGTACATTATGTCAACCCGTGAACATTAACTATTTAAAAATATAAGCTATTCAAAAATAAGCTTTCCAAAAACCATTAGAGACAATGACGATATTAGATCAATTTAAATGCCTCAAATATGTGAAGGCTTTTTCAATATTTAATATACTGTATTCAATATTCAAGTTTGTTTGTTTGTTTGTTTTGATGTACAGGCAGCTAATGACCTTTTAAAACCACTTTTTCAGATGTTGCTTGCTGCAGCAAATGTTCTCAGGTTATCATAGAATCAAAATCTTTGCAAGCCCCAAAAACATCAATTTAGGACTTCAGTGTGAATAGGTTGTACTGAGGCTAGATTGAAAATTTAACTGTACATGCCCAGAAAATACTGGGCTGTAAACAGACATTGTTCATGAGAATGAAAAATATCATCTATGGATTGCCAAGGGAAACAAAACAGGCTGTGTAAGAATGTTAGCAAGTGAAGTCCAAGGAAACGTTATGATATTTAAAATGACACACTTTGTTGGTTGGCTTGCAAAGATTACTTTCTTCCTTCTTTTTGAATGTATAAAAATAAAAATTGAAAGGGTATTTCCAGATGGAAAACTTTTACTAACACATATTGTACAGCCAGTCTATGTTAAATCAGAAGTATTAATTGGAAAACAAGGGAGTGTTATAAATAAAATAAGATTTTATTTGGCTTCCCTACACAATTTTGTGTATAAGACAATGTAACTCTATCATAAAAGCTGAGAGAACACTATATTTGAGGGATTTCTTTTCAGTTCCACGAGAAAGAGATTCCAGTCATAAGAAAAAGAAAGGTAGACCCATCAAGACTAACAAGTCTCAGAAATTATTTAGAAAAAAGAAGAAGAGCAGAAGGAGAAAAAGGTGGGATTGGGTTGATGATAGACAAGGGAAGTGGTTTATTTTAAAAGGCAACTTCATTTGCCAGAGTGATGACAGGTGATCCAGATGTTGCTAAATAACAGGGCTTAGCCTCTGTTATCATTTGACATACTGATTGATTCTGCTCACATTTATATTTCAGCAATTCTTTGGGACCATGGTTCATCATGTTTACAATTGAAATGAAGAAGAATTACATTTCTTAACTCCTTACCCTTCCTGTTTCCTCTGGCTGACTGTCATATATGAGAAACAATTGCAATAAAGTGCCTTAGGTGCATCAATGCCTGTTTACGTTATGTATGTATGTATGTATGTATACACACATGTATATAAACACACACACACAAGTGAAAAACAGCAAATACTGACCCCCTCATAAAAGAAATTCCCAGTAATTATAGCTCAGTCAACCTGATATAGATATCTGGGATGATATTACAGCAGGCTATCTTAAAAATAACCTGATTGCTAAGAGTCAACATGTCTTTGTCAAAAATAGAACACGAGGCAAATTTTGTCACCTACTGGGACAGCGTAACCATTCTAGTGAAGAAAGCAAATACTGCAGATAATCTACTTTGATATTAGCTAAGTTATACATTATAAGCAGTTAAAGTGTGGTTTGGATAACATTACAATAAGATGGATCTAAAATTGGCTAGCTAGCCACAAAATATAAGATATGCATACAGGAATAAAACTCCATGACTCAGAGACACACATCTGAGAAGGCCTTGGATGTGATAATTGACAAGCTAAACATGTGTCATTAATTTCAGTTAGCTGGTGGAACGGCTAATGCTGTTTTGGGCGGGATTAGAAGAAACCATGTATCAAAGACACATGAAGTCATTTTATTTCTTTTTATATGGCACTAGTGAGATCACATCTGAGGTATTGTGTACAATTCTGGACATTACATTTTTAAAAGGTTATTGACATTTTAGTGAGAATTCCAAGGAGGGCAGTGCAGATAATCGAGGGACTAGAGCAGGGGTCCCCAATCCCGGGTTTGCAGACTGGTACCGGTCTGCAGCCCATTGGGAATCGGTCCACGCAAGTGGTGATCAAGTGCATGAAGTTCCATCTGTGCATGCGCGGGATTAGGTTGCATGTGCAAAACCATCCCCTCCCCTCTAACCACCACCATTGCCGGTCTGTGGAGCCAGAAAGATTAGGGACTGCTGGACTAAAGCATAACCTTTGAGGAATTTGGGATGTTCAGTCTGAGGAAATGAAAACTGAAGGGAGGCATTATAGCTTTATTCTGATCCAATGAGAGAAGCTACAAGGAAGGTTCTACATTTAGGCAAGAAAAACCAAATGTACAGGTATAGTATAGTATAGGGGGTACCTTGCTCAATAGTAGTAACTGTGAGAGGGATCTCGGAGTCATAGTGGACAATCACTTAAATATGAGCCAGCAGTGTGCTGTAGCTGCCAAAAAAGCCAACACAGTGCTAGGCTGCATTAACAGATCAAAATCACGTGAAATATTAATACCACTTTACAATGCCTTGGTAAGGCCACACTTGGAATACTGAATCCAGTTTTGGTCATCACGATGTAAAAAAGATGTTGAGACTCTAGGAAGAGTACAGAGAAGAGCAACAAAGATGATTAGGGGACTGGAGGCTAAAGTATATAAGGAACGGCTGCTGGAATTGGGTATGTCTAGTTTAATGAAGAGAAGGACGAGGGGGGACATGATAGCAGTGTTCCAATATCTTTAGGGGCTGCCACAGAGAAGAGGGAGTCCAGCTATTCTCCAAAGCCCTGAAGGCAGGACAAGAAGCAATGGATGGAAACTAAACAAGGAGAGAAGCAACCTAGAACTAAGGAGAAACTTCCTGACAGTTAGAACAATTAACCAGTGGAACAACCTGCCTCCAAAAGTGGTGAATGCTCCAACACTGGAAGTTTTTAAGAAGAGACTGGACAGCCATTTGTCCGAAATGGTATAGGGTTACCTGCCTGAGCAGGGGGTTGGATGATGACCTCCAAGGTCCCTTCCAACTTTATTATTATTATGGATCATCGCAGTCAGCCAGATGTTGAGACTGGATTTGGCATTTTGTCTACCTATCGAGTCCTTACCAAGGACCTGGGATAGGCAGATGTGGATGTTTGATGGTATTACAGATATCGTCGCAGGATGGAAGCAGTTCCTAGTAAGGCCGCCTTTTGCAATTGACTAATGGCGAATTTGTCAATGCCAATGGTGTTCAAGTGGTGCTCCAGTTGTTTTGGGATTGCACTGAAGGCGCCTATTACTATTGGTACTAATCTTGCTTGATTATTATTATTATTATTATTAAGATGGTCAAGAACTATGACCACAGAAATTGGAGTCAGAAATAATATATAATTTGCAATTGCTATATTTCGTTTAAGAAAAATGAAGAAAAAATTTGTGATAATAAGACCTGTACAACAGGGGAATATCATACTTAGAGCGATTGTGGGTTTTCCATATCCCTCTCCATTTAACAGAGGCTAGACAACCACCACTCATGGATTATTTAACTGATTCTCCTGCACACTGCAGAAAGTTAGACCAAATTATCTTCGTGGTGTCTTCTAATTCTATAGTTCCATGATTCTGTGATTAACAATATTTTCCAAAGAATCAGTCCTCTTGTGTTGACTGAACCTGATGGGCTGCAATTTTGGAATTGTGAAAAGTGGACTTCTTAATTTACAATGACCTTTGGTATTAACTTTTGAGTTCCATAAACTTCAAATGCTGATCACTAGAATTGGGATATTTTCCATGATTAAAAATGTGCCTACATATGACAGACTGTAAAATATTAGTACATGCAAACTTGCTAACTAGATTTGTTTTTCATAGAAAAAGAAACTGATATAAATATTTCTAAATTAAAAGGAGGTTTTGTTCAAGTAACCCTCATCTTAACATTAGGCAAGAAGTGCAAAGGGCAGTATGCATATTTTGCCATGATTTTGTTCATATTAAATATTCACAGTTCTAAAACAATATCATTACATCTAACTCCTCTGTGTTATATCAAGAGCATTGCACTCCTTTGATTTTGGAAAATGACTTAATAGCTTTGGTAATTCAATATCTATAGAAGCCAATCCTGTTAAAGAACAGTCCATAGTTTATTTTGATATTTGATTATGTATTAATTACTATGTAGTTATTACAGAAGTTTCTTCTACATATGACCAAACATCCCAATTATCCAGCTACAAAGTAAATAATTCTTTTTTTGAAGCAGATTTATAATTGTGGCATAGTATTTGTCAAAAGGCCTTCTCTGTTCCTAGTTGCATCAGCTTCAGAAATAACATATAAATACATTTTGCTTTTTTAATGACAGTGAAAAAACTTGTAAATGTCACTGAAGCTCTCAAAGTTCTATTCTATAATTCAATGAGATTTAGGTATTTGTTACTAAATGTATAGAAAGACCCATTCAGTTTTAATTGCTAAATGTCACATTCTTACCCTGTACATAGTATTATGCTAAAAAGAAAATTGCAAATGGCATTCAGAATTAATCACTGTAATAAAAATACAGTTTATTTCAACTAAAGTTGCCTGCATGAATTCACCAGTATGTGATCAACAATATAAAACCTACCCCCAAGCTATTACAAGGAACATAATCCCTATTTAAAATATCTCTAAAAAAATCTACAAGGAATCAAACCATGATAAACACACAATTTAAACAGCACCTTCATGGATACATGATACAAACATTGTGTCACAAGACTGAAATATTCTGAACTCTGACTTGTTGATATTTCATAATGCTTAGATGGATACATCTGCCAATAAATATGGATTACATTTATTCATATGCCAGATATTCTCAAACTTTGTGAAATAGAAGTGGGATTTCATAAAATAATAAAATGAAATTATGAAATTCTTCCCCCACCAATAAAAGTAATAGTTTCACTGATGTTAGGGTCAATTCTTTTATTTGGGCAAAAGAATTATATTACTAAATTGTTAAATTTTAGTTAAATTTTAATCTATGATAATTTAATAACCATATACAATAAATAGAAAAATAATTTACTGGCAAACAAACTTCAATAATTAATCAATATTTAATTACCTCAACAGAAAAACAGAATGATGAGGGACAGGTAACCTGTGGAAGTAGGAGCAACTTCCAACTTCCTGCTAGTTTTCCCATTGACTTGGCTTCTGGAAAGCTAGCAGAGAGCATAGGAAATCACGATTACATGACAGCAGGGATGCTGCAGCAGCCACAACTTTGCAAAAAACATCATTAAAATATCAATTTCACAGGAGTAATGGGTCCCAGATTTTTTTATGCATTCTTTAATTTAGAGTTTAATGGGCCATTTGAACTAATGTGAGGAAACAAACAAACAATGAGAGATTTAGTAGTATATAGGTATCAGGTAAAACAGTGATGCATTCTTATGACTTTATAAAATAAAATACAATTTTACAAAAGACATACTGTAAGAGGAAGCAAAACCTAAATTAATTTTAAAAACATGTTTTTAATGAAAAGGATGATCTTTCTTGTTTTTGTAAATATTCTGAAATTTGCAATTCTCTTTGAAGATAGCGGCACTCATTTAAAGGAATTAGAAAAAGGGGAAAAGGTGTTTTTTAGTTTAAAATATATTTAAACTGCTCTTACAATTCTGCAACTTGAAATGTTGTGAGTTGCTTTTGGAATTCTCTCTCTGGAAAAAACAGCTCAGAAAAGCACTCTTGACAACCTTACAATGCTGTTGTTTCATGATACTGTCAGATTTGCAACTAAAATTTGGAGAAACAGTATAGTAGCACAATAGCACGGTAAGGAGCCTTACTGGATTAGGCCAAGAGCTTGTCTAGTGTAGAACTCCTTGCCAGTGCCATTCAAATATATTTTAGAAGCTCATATGCATGGATACTGTCACTACAAATATGTTGAACATTACATTGGACCTAGAAAATATTACTAGCAATAAATCTGCAAAAATCAAGTGAACTTTTGAAATTTCCTGCAAGGTGATGATGTGATGATGATGATGACAATGATTATGATCTTAAAGTGATACTCATGATTTGAAAGCAGGTGTGAAAAACAGAACAGAGGCCAAATGATAGCAATTAAATTTTGCAATCTTACTTGGAACAAAATTGCTAGATGTATAATCTGAATTTAAAACAAGGTTTATAGCTGATGGATAATGGAACAAGTAAGGGGATTCCTAAAAGACATCCATTCCGGGCTTGGTCCCACCCAATCCCAAACTTCACTAAGGTAAGGCACCATCTCCAACCCCCACCCCTGGCTATCTCCCTTCATCTCTGACCTATTGGCTGCTCTCCAAGCTGCCTTGAAGGGCAGCGAGCAGCCCCAGGACCACACAATTCTTGGGCTGCTTGTCATTCTGGGAAGCTGCAGTTGCCTACCCCAGTTCCAACTGCAATCACTATTGCCATCTTTCACCCCAAGAATCCTGCCACTTTGTGCTTCACCATCCCAACTGGCCTTCACTATCTTCTTCCTCCTGCTGCTTGAAAGGCCCAGAAGTGCAACACAAAGGAGCTTTTTGGCACACCATGGCTACAAAAAGCAAAGTCTCACGCCAGTTCCAGCTGCAGTCTCATGAGTTCCATGTGACCAGTAGTTGCCTTAGGCATACTTTATTAGCAGTGTTGAGCAAGAAGACAGTGGAGGTGAGCTGGGGTGGTGGAGCACAGGGTGACAGGCTCAAAAGGGCATAAATAGAAGAGAAATAATCTGGTGGGGGGAAATAGAAGCACCCCTTCGTTTTGAGTTCAAGTGAGTTCAAGAAGCTCAATTTTGATCACATGAGGATGGGGGGACATAACTTTGGACACAGTTGTTATGCTGCCGTAACTTTGAATAGTCATTAAACAAACGGTCATAAGTCGTGGACTATCTGTATAGTGTAACAAATCTATTTAGTTTAATTAATTGCTTATGTAGTTGTCTGTGCAACTCAAATTATGTCATACTGAGTGACATACAAAAAGATAAAAAGAAGAAAAACTTAGTTTATTAAACATTATTAGCTATAAAGTGATGAACAGAACCAATAACTTTTATAAACTCATTCAATGGAGACTCAGCTCTATCCTGATTTTAAAGCCTGTGTGGAGGTGGGGGAGAAGAATCAGGTGTTAAGTACCTTAAAGGTCTATAGAGTTGGGCAATCCAGGGAAAGACTGTTCCAATGGGCAGTTTTAAAGTACATAACAAAATAGATTAACATGTATCCCAGGGATCTCTAACCCCCGGTCTGTGGACCAGTACCAGGCCACAGCATGCCAGCAACAGGGCCGCACAAACAAGCAAAGCCCCATCCACAGGATGGAGGCAGCACACAAAACCATGCTCCCTCTGGGCCGCAGAAAAACCTCTCTCCACAGAACCAGTCCCTGGTGCCCAAAAGGTTGGGGACCTCTGACCTTCTTAAGAGAAGTTACTGTAGAATAGAGGCTTCTACCACAGTGCTAAATTAGGATCTTAGAAAAAAGCCCACATCTATAATTCATTTGTATGGACTCTTAGTCTTATAGCATCCTTATAATTTGTATGTATTTCTTTTAAATAATAATAATAATAACAACAGTGGCCACAGGATTGGAAAAGGTCAGTTTACATTCCAATTCCAAAGAAAGGCAATGTCAAAGAATGTTCAAACTATCGCACCATTGCACTCATTTCACATGCTAGTAAAGTTATGCTTAAAATCCTACAAGCTAGACTCCAGCAGTATGTGGATCGAGAACTACCAGAAAGTACAGGCAGGATTTCGAAGAGGCAGAGGAACTAGAGATCAAATTGCCAACATACGCTGGATCATGGAGAAAGCTAGGGAGTTCCAGAAAAACATCTACTTCTGCTTCATTGACTATGCAAAAGCCTTTGATTGTGTGGATCACAACAAATTGTGGCAAGTCTTAAAGAGATGGGAGTACCAGACCATCTCATTTGTCTCTTGAGAAACCTATATGCGGGTCAAGAAGCAACAGTGAGAACCGAACACGGAACCACTGATTGGTTCAAAATTGGAAAAGGAGTCCGGCAAGGCTGTATACTGTCGCCCTGCCTATTTAACTTATATGCAGAGCACATCATGAGAAAGGCAGGGCTAGATGAATCAAAAGTTGGAATTAAGATTGCCAGGAGAAATATCAACAACCTAAGATATGCAGATGATACCACTCTAATGGCAGAAAGTGAAGAGGAACTAAAGAGCCTCTTGATGCGGGTGAAGAAGGAGAGTGCAAAAGTTGGCTTGAAACTCAACATTAAGAAAACCAAAATCATGGCATCCGGCCCTCTCAATTCCTGGCAAATAGATGGGGAAGAAATGGAGGTAGTGACAGATTTTATTTTTCTGGGCTCCAAGATCACCTCAGATGGGGACTGCAGCCAAGAAATTAAAAGACGCTTGCTCCTGGGGAGGAAAGCTATGGCAAATCTAGACAGCATACTAAAAAGCAGAGACATCACCCTGCCAACAAAAGTGCGTATAGTCCAGGCCATGGTTTTCCCAGTTGCAATGTATGGCTGTGAAAGTTGGACCATAAGAAAGGCTGAGCGCCAAAGAATTGAGGCCTTTGAACTATGGTGCTGGAGAAGACTCCTGCGAGTCCCTTGGACTGCAAGGCGTTCAAACCGGTCAGTCCTAGAAGAGATCAACCCGACTGCTCTTTAGAAGGCCAGATCCTGAAGTTGAAACTCAAATACTTTGGCCACCTAATGAGAAGGAAGGACTCACTGGAGAAGGGCCTAATGCTGGGAAAGATTGAGGGCAATAGAAGAAGGGGACGACAGAGAATGAGATGGCTGGATGGAGTCACTGAAGCAGTAGGTATGAACTTAAATGGACTCCAGAAGATGGTAGAGGACAGGAAGACCTGGAGGAACATTGTCCATGGGGTCGCGATGGGTCGGACACGACTTCGCAATTAACAACAACAATAACAACTGGAACACCATTGGCATTGACAAATTCGCCATCAGTCAATTGCAAAAGGCAGCGTTACTAGAAAGAGCTTCCATCCTGCGACGATATATGAAATACCATCAAACATCCACATCTGCCTATCACAGGTCCTCGGTAAGGATTCGATAGGTAGACAAAAATGCCAAATCCAGTCTGAACATCTGGCTGTGTGATGATCAATAACAATATGGAGTTGGAAGGGACCTTGGGGAGGTCCCTTTCCTGTTCAGGCAGGAAACCCTATACCATTTCAGACAAATGGTTGTCCAGTTTTTTCTTTAAAACTTCCAGTGTTGGAGCATTCACAGCTTCTGGAGGCAAGTTGTTCCACTGATTAATTGTTCTTACTGTCAGGAAATTTCTCCTTAGTTTAAGATTGCATCTCTCTTTGATTAGTTTCCATCCATTGCTTCTTGTCCTGCCTTCAGGTGCTTTGGAGAATAGGTTGACTCCCTCTTCTTGTGGCAACCCCTGATATATTGGAACATTGCTATCATGTCACCCCTTGTCCTTCTCTTCATTAAACTAGACATACCCAATTCCAGCAACCCGTTTTTTATATGTTTTAGCTTCCGATCCTCTAATAATCTTTTTGCTCTTCTCTGTACTCTTTCTAGAGTCTCAACATCTTTTTTACATCGTGGTGACCAAAACTGGATGCAGTATTCCAAGTGTGGTCTTACCAAGGAATTGTAAAGTGATATTAACACTTCACGTGATCTTGATTGTATCCCTCTGTTAATGCAGCCTAGTACTGTGTTGACTTTTTTGGCAATTGCAGCAGACTGCTGCTCATATTTAAGTGATTGTCCACTAGGACTCCAAGATCCTTCTCATAGTTACTACTATTGAGCAAGGTCCCACCTATACTGTACCTGTGCATTTGGGGTTTTTTTGCCTAAATGTAGAACCTTTAGTTTTTTCACCAATGAATTTCATTTTGTTAGAGCCCAATGTTCAAGTTTGTCAAGATCCTTCTGCATCTTAAGCCTATCTTCTGGAGTGTTGGCTATTCCTGCCAGCTTGGTGTCTGCAAATTTGATGAGTTCCCCATCTTTCCCCTCATCCAAATCATTGATGAAGATGTTGAAGAGCACTGGGCCCAGAATATATTAATTAAAACCAGTGTTTTGTTTTAAAAAAAAAAAAAAAAGGTCCCGGAACTCACACACGTCATACAACCCGCCTTGCCTACCCTACAAGGTTCCATTCAAAAAAGGTGCCAGAACTCTGTTCTGGGCGTTCTGTGACAAAAAAAGCCCTGATTAAAACTGCCATAATATCAAATGTAGATCAAGCCAGTATTACAAAGCCAAATATATATTCCTCCCCTTTATAAAACTGACAACAGGGACAAATTACTAGTAATTGTAAGTTAAAGAAACTATATAAATTTTGTGTTGGTATTGTAGGAAACAACTTTCTAAATGTAAGCCTACTTCTATATTATTATTGCACAAAGCAGTGTTTTGAGCAGGAAAAATAAACCATTTCCAATTTATATATTCCTTAACATGTAAGAGAGGGCAATAACTGCTAGTATTTGTCTCAGGAATTAAGTATTTTTTGCTTTTTATAAGTGTATATGTTTATATTATGGAGAAAAGAGAATTACAGCTATTTAATTCATTTATATTGACATGCAATGTTTTTGAATAAAGATACTGGTATATTGGCAAACAGTTTTTCTACTCTAAGTATATGTATGTGTAAAGAAAAGGCATTTAAACCTGTTCCCAAAGATATGTGTATGCCTAAGCCACTTGATCAAGAGTCTACAATATCATAATGCAACACGCCAAAGTCTGAAATTACCATTCCAGATAACTGAAATACAATGAAATACATTGGAACAATATTCCTGCATCTTAAGAGGCAAAGCTAAAGTAGAGAGCAGAATAATAGAATGGTATGGAATGGCATAGTACTGAGTCTTGAAAATAGGAAACACATGACTAGAATGAGTCCCAGAAAGGTTAAATAGGAATGAAAATGCTTGTGAATAGGAAGTTTCTGCCCATTTACTCTCCAATTACATGCAGGCCCATATGGGCTTGGTCTGCTCTATTATTTTGACTATTCATTCCAGTCCCAGGAATGATGCCAGTTCCTCCTACTTCTGGGGATAGTAATTCCAGTGCCTGATCTTTTCTCTTTTAAGAGCCATCTTTCTAGCCATCTTTCCTGGGCTGACCTTTTTTTCCTCAGGATCCATCATTCCTGCCATTAACTTACCCTACAGTACTTACAGGAACTACTATTCCAGTCTTGTACCATTGTGTTCTTCACAAGTAGATTCCTTTTCCTATTCCAGTCACCCTTGTACTTTATTTGCTTATTTATATCCTGCCTTTATAAATTTTTACAAATAGCTCAAGCAAGCATATCCAACACACCTTCCTCCTATTTTTTTCACAACAAGCCTGTTGTTCCTGCCATTCATGTGACGGCTTTTATTTCAACCCCACTCCAGCCCTTCAGTTCAAACTGCCTATCATTTTACATGGTATCCATTCACAAAGCAGTACAATCTATTCTATCGCAAGTCAGTTATTTCTATTGACCCATTCCACTTGTTTTCATAATACATTCCGCGATTTAGTTAAGTTCACTTTCAGTTCTATATTGATTTCAACAGAGAGGAGTCTTGCCAAGAGTCTCTCTTAGCTCCCATCATTTCCTACGGAAAGATCCAATTATTTCTTACGGCCATTCCGTGTCCTCCCTTCTCACGTGATTCAGATACGAGCCTTGTTCTAAGCCACCTCCCCTCCCCCGCCCCGAGCTATTAAGTCTCCGCCTCTGTGTCACTTACAAGGCTCCTCCCCCTGCTCAGACGCGAAGAAGAGGCACCGGAGGTCTGAACACTTCCGGGTCGGCGAAGAGTGCTTCGTGACGTTGCCAAACCGTGTAGGAGCCTTTCTGCCTGTTATTGTTCCTGCCCCCTCCCCCTAGGTCGCTCCCATCTCGCGCCTCGGGACGTTTACGAGCCTCTTTGAAGACGCGGCGAAAAAAGAAGGGCAAAGAAAAGGAAAGGGGCGCGCGCGCCGGTACAGCCGAGGAGGCCGACGTGAGAGATTGCCGGTGGCCGGTTCGAAAGAGAAAAGGGTAGTTGGAAGACGTGCTGGGGGGGGTGTCGCTAACGGCTCCAAATCTTACGTAGCGCGAGCTCTGACAGAGAAGGGCGGAGGGGGTGTCACGCCACGCCACAGAGGAGCGACAGTCTACGGAGAAGGCAGGCGGGTGAAGCGGCGGCGATCGAAAAGACATGGCCTACGCGTATCTCTTCAAGTACATCATAATCGGGGACACAGGTGAGAAAGCAAAGGGGAAAGAGCCGCTGCGGAATGGGGAAGCCTGTCCTGAGGGCCAAGCCGCCTGCGCAACGCCCGCCTCAGCTGCTCCATTTCCGCAGTGTTGGCTGCGCCGACGTGGTAGTGACTGCTCAAGGAAGGGGGAGGTGCTCGACTTGGGGACCGCCCGTAGCTTGACGCCGGCCTGGTAAGGCCTACACCGGCAGCTGTAGCTATGCCGTGGTTCCAGTCAAGCCGCTGGCTGTAACTTATCCCAATACTGTAATTTTGTTGGGAGTAGCAACGCCATCACCAACCAGGTGGACATGAAGGATAAAAAGAGGGGGTGGGAGTGGTTAGTGGGGGGGGGGGGTTAGGCCTGAAAGAGCGCTGTTAGGCGAATACTTCGATGAGGTTAAAAAAAATGGTGTCGGAACTTGACAACGCCGTGATCAGGGGCTCCCATGCTAGACCTCAAAACTGCTATGCTTGAAAAGTTCATGTCTAATCTCCCATTACATATAGTGAAGCTAAACACTTCTCTTGCCGATTTTTAGTTTAAGATGCTCCAACAAAAGTGTCATTCCTTGGACAGTTAATGGACAAACACAAAGGTTTAGAATAAAGTTACTGGAAAATTGAAATGAATGCATAGACTTTTTAATATAGTTTCCAACATTAACATGAATATAAGCAATCTACTTTCTTTCGGCCTCAGCATCTTAGCTATAATATGGAGAAAATGCAGTCTCTTGTTTCAGCATTTCCAGGCTTGATTTTTTTTTTCTTATTACTTTACCTATTTGCACTGTTACAGTTTATGGTGCTGGGGTTGAGATTAGTGTCTGTTATTATTTCCTCTTGGAGTAAATTACCATCTGATCTGTTTATACAGATATAGTAATGTGGTAATTAAATCTTTTGGATTCCATATATTTGTTTTTCCTAAGAAGCAGTGGTTGCCTATTAAAGTGGCTGTACTTGAAGGTGTATGTATCCACAAACTAGGCATTATTCATTTTGTTAATATCAGAAAAAGATATAATAAAGCCTGACATTATCAAATATGTACAAAGCTAAAGCCAATGAGTTCCTGCAAACTAAAAAAATACCATGTGAAGGGGATGGCTAAAATATTCTTGGCAGTTCTGTGTTCTAGATTCTTGTATTTTCCTGGGAAATGTGATTTTTATAGTGATTTATGGATTTAGGCAACTTTTCCCAAGCAGACCAGATAAAGAATTATAAGTCCAGAGTATAAGGGACATTGTCGCTGGTAGAAGGTTGATTTTTAGGCCTGGTTCATGCATAATGAAGTATACTGTAATTTGTTTTTGAGTAGACAGAATGTCCAAATATAATCATGTAGCTTATGTATAGCAGCTATAGTTATCCATGAAAGATGCATTAAACTAAATTTGGCAACTTAAACAGTGCAATTATGTAATCCTGCCTTCATTACTCATTGAGGAGCAATGATGATTTTGATGCTTATTTTTCATTCTGAGATTACTAAAAGTGAATGTTCGATTTATACCAGTGGTTCTCAACCTTTCTAATGCTGTGACCCCATAATACAGTTCCCCATGTTGTGGTGACCCCCAACCAGTTATACATCACCGGGTGCCAGGGGTCTGGCCAAAGAAAAGGGGAAAAAATGGTGGACAGCCTTGTTTGGCGACCCCCGTGAAATGGTCGTTCGACCCCAAATGGGGTCCCGACCCACAGGTTGAGAACCACTGATTTATACAAAGCATTTTCCATACTGTTCAGTTTAGAAAACTTCTCAGAATGGTTTATAAAAGTTGATAAACCTTGTCAATAATAAATTGTAACTAAATAAATTAAGATTGGGGGAAAAGCAAATAGACAGATATTTACATTTAGATCTCTTCTGAACACAGCACACTTCTTTTTTCATTAAACAGCTATTTCATTAACAGTTGCATTAACTTTAATAAGTCAACTCTTTCATGGAACAACACACACACACACACACACACACACACACACACAGAGTTGAGGCTCAAAGAATAGTCAACCTATCTTAATACTAGAGCAGTGCTGTGCACATGTTCTGTATGGTTTTTGAGGTATGCACAGAATATTTTTATTTACAAACTTGAAATGATCTAAAATGGAAAAAAGACTTAGTGTTAGAGTATATGATAATTTTATGTGGGGTTCTTTCTTTTTTTGAATAGTAGGAAATTGACATTTGGGAGTGTGGTTGGACCATATTTGACATTGGTGATAATTCATGTATTTCTTTAACAGTGGTACAAAAATAACACAAAATATTAATTTACAAGTATTCCTCATTTATTGATTGCTCATTCAGCAACGATTCAAAGTTATGGTACTGTAAAAGGACATTACATGATCATAATTCAGATGCTTGGCAACAAGTGCATATTTACAAGAATTGCAGCTTTGTATGGTCACATATTTGCCATTTGCTACTTTCACAGCCAACTTTCAACAAGTAAAATCAATGGAGAAGCCAGCAGAAATTGCAAGTTGCATTCACATGATGATGTACTTAACCTAAGTGGTTCACTTAACTGCAGCCTCAAATGACATAAGTTGGGCACATCCATGTGATTTTTCACTTTATAACCATGTTGCATAATGATGGAGTGCTGGTTTTATTTGTGGTTAATAAGTGAGGACTACCTGTACTTTTATTGCTATATCTTAACAATGAAGGGCATACTTACTTTAGAAAACAAAGTTAAAATGGGGGATAGAACCAGTATCTGGTTCTGGTATAGCTGTTAAAATGTTGATCAAGGACTGCAGAAATCCAGGTTCACATCCATATTTAGCTCAGCAGATGAACTTGGGAAATTCTTTTCTTAAACCCATCAGCCCCACAGTGCTGAGGAAAAAAACTAAAGAAATTTGAAGGAAGGGTGGAATATTTTTCACAATTCTGGTAATCTGCTCCAGCAAATACTGTATAATAGGCTAAAAATACTGACTAAAAGCAACAGCTATCCAAAATATTCAACCCTGCTTAAAAGCATGATGAAACAATGTTTTCCTAATGAAATATTAGGAGACAAGTTGATTGAACTTTGGAGGTGAAGAGTTTCAAAATACATTCTTGAATAGAATTCTTTATTGGCCAAGTATGATTGGACACACAAGGAATCTGCTGCCTGATCCATATCCCTCTCACATTTTTGTAGACTCTTAATAGGCCATGTGAATTTCTTACTGGATAGGCAGATTCAGATTTAACAAGGTGGTCCTTGATGTAACTATATAGTGCTTTGTAAGTAATCACCAGCATTTTGAGTTTGGTCCAGAAGCTTACAGTAACCAGTGCCCTGACTTCTGTGATGACACCTATGTCTTTTCCTGTTCCATACATTTCTTTGTGATCTTTCTGAAGTTGTGTTAGGTTCAAAAATGATGACATATTCATATTATGGTGTCAAATGTATTTATTATCTTTGTATACCACCGTTGTAAATCTGAGAGGTTTCACATTATTCACACACATTTTTTAGTATATATGTGTTGATAGATTTTTTTGTGTGTGATCTGTATACTAACAGCATATCATTACAGGTATTAACCTGGAAAAGCAAAGCAAGTTCCCACAAAGGAAATCTCTGTTTTCTGAGATGCCCTTAAATTCTTCCAACTGTGAACAGATCTACAATGAAATGGTTTTACAGTCTCTTATATAGTGTGCCTCATATCGATTAATTAGTATTATATTTAAATATTCTTTTGTGTAATTCTATTTCAGTGCTTAACTCATCTGAAAATCATAATTAGAATATACAGAATCTTTTTCTTAACACTGAAAATGGCAAATCAATAATAGAAGGCTGAGGGGAGGGAACAATCATAAAAGCTTTAAGTAATTTTGAAAAGTACAAATCAAGAAAGGGGGGAAACTCTTTTAAGCAATCCCTTAGATCACATCCATGTTTTTTGGGAGCTGGGAAGTGCCTTCTCTATTGCAGCACCTGCCATATAGAACATCGTATCCCATAAGAATCAGATAGCCTCAACCCTGTTGCCATTTCAACAAGAATTTAAAATTTGGATTTGACCTGGGATGTTAGATAAGCTCTACTACATGGTGCATGCTATATTATTTTAATATTATGATTGTGGCTTTAATTTCGATATGGCGATTTTATTTGGATTTGGATTTTTATTGAGGTTTTATTTGGCAGGGCCAGTAGGCAGAGGGCACGTAGGGCACCAGCTAGTTGGCTGAGCCAGCAGAGTGCAGGGCTATCAAAGGGCAGAGATAGAGGAAATAGGTAGGTGGGGGGAATTGAACTGCCCCGTGATTGCCAAGTACCTGAATTTTTATCATGTGACAGTCGGACATTGTAGCAACTGTAACTTCAGGAACCAGCCGTAACTACCATTTGTTCAGCACCATTATAACTTCATATGGTCACTGAACAAATAAATAGTAACTTGAGGACTACTTGTGTAATGAATCAAGGAACAATTCTGCTTGTTCTCGCTGGCTTAGAAAACATCCCTGGTTCATTTGAAACTCATCTTTAGAGTACCTCCATTAGGCAATAAGCAATAATCATCTTCATGGATTTTATTTTTTAGTTATTTTTGTACTTTATCTCCTGTCTCAATTCTAATGCCTATAGGCAATTTACAAATATAGCCATGAAAGTCAGCTGAATGACCTTAGGCTTGTCACTCTCAGTCCAACTCACCTAATAGGGTTGGTGTGGGGAAAATAGGAAGAGAAACTTGTGTTGGATATGTTCCCTGCCTTGAGTTATAAAAATAACAAAGGCAGGATATAACTATCAAGCAAATAAACAAAATATTAGAACACTGGAAATTCTGTAACTTTTTTTAATGTATGTGTGTATGCGTTATAGTTGTACCATTTGATAGAAAGGAAACAGAGGAAACTATTAGGCATATTTATTAGAAACCATACTTAGTGAGTTATTAACTGGGTTTTTCTATCATTAAATAATCCAAATTGCTTTGGTTCATGTAACCTACTATACTAAAATTGAATATCAAACACTATTGCTTATTATACTCTGTATACCAGGCAATTGTTTTACTGTGCATCCATACTTTTTCAAGTAATACTTTTTTAGAAATAAAAATATAAATGGACTTGGAATTTCCAAGTTCTGCCTGCATAGAAACTTGTATGCTCTAACTTCAAGTTTCAGTACTCCGGGGGAGGGAGAGGAAAATAAAGATGAAAACATTCCAATAGTTTGTACTATTTGAAAAATACTAATAATAGCATGGAAGTATTAAGTATTACATATTAATAGATGAAATTGGATTAAATTACCAACAAAATATGTAGAATCTTGTGTCTTTATTGAACACACTGACGTAACATTCCCTAGTTTTGTTGGAAAAAAATATATGTAGCTTTAGACTAGAGTTAGTAAATTATGGAATCTTCTTTAACAGCCGTGATTTCAACCAAATTTTTCCTGTGTCTGTTGATTGTTTCTGCAAATCAGCTTAAAAGTATTTTGGCACATCCCTCCTTATAGAACTGCTTCAACTCATTATTTTTGGACTATTTTTGAATTTCTGTTGAGATACGGTCCAGGTTTTAACTTGGCCACTTCCAAAAATGAATATTTTTCTACTTCAGCTATTCTGTTGTAGTTTTACTTTTGTTTAAGATCATTGTAGTACTGCATGACTCATTTGCTTAAGCTTTATTTCACGGACAGATACGCTGGCACTGTCTGCTGATAGAATATAAAATCAATTGCTCTTAGAATGGTAGCAAGCTATCCAGGCCCACTCCAACTCCCATCTTATTCATGATTTGGATGAAATCCTTTTGTTGCAATGCAGTCTTTCTTTTCTTTTTTTCCAACAGTGTTCCTCATTAATGCTAGAAAATTCCAGTCTTGTGTCATCCACTATAGAACATAGTTCAAATAACCTTCTAAATCATTCAGGTGAATTTTAACAAACTTGAAAAAGGGGCAGTATGTTTTTTGCAGAGCTGTGGAGTTCTTTTTAATACCTTCCCATGTGCACCATTCTTGTTCAGTGCTTTCCTTGTGGGAGACACTGACATTAGGCAGTGCAAAAGTGACCTTCAACTCCTTTGTTCCTACCTGAGGTCCCTTACCGCTTCCCAAGGTATTGTAAGACTTGTTCTTAGGGAAAATTTCATTTGACAATCACTCTTGGGAAGAGTAGCAATAGCATTGCATTTTCTCTACTTTTATGCATTCTGGCTTGATCACGCGTTTGTGATGGTTTTGTAGCTCTTTCCCAATTCATAAAATTGACTATCTTTTTTCTGAAGTTCACAGAGATTTCTTTTTTATCAGAGCATGATTCACTTCCAGAAATCTCTGTCATGAAGAGCAGCCTACAGTGATGATATTTTTATAGAGAAAGACCCACCATTTACACCTGATTGTCATCTTGTTTATTGGAACATCTATATCAGGGGTCTTCAAACTTGGCCCTTTTATGCCTTGTGGACCAACTCCCAGAATTCCTCAGCCAAGCATGCTGGCTGAGGAATTGTGGGAGTTGAAGTCTACAAGCCATAAAAGGGCCAAGTTTGAAGACCCCTGATCTATATTATTCTATAAGAATGCTGATTTCTTATGACTTTATAAACTTATTCTAACAAGTACAGTAAATGTTGCCTCTATGTCGGCTACAAGCATGTCATTCACTGTTTTGTAACTTGTTTGCCTAATTAGAATTTCCTTATCTGTTAAAAGGACTAAAATATGAAGCTCTGATCATAGTATCAATATAGTATAGAGGAGAGCAGAGCAGAGCAGAGCATGTCAGAACAGAATACTTTATTTGGCCAAGTGTGATTAACACACAAGGAATTTATCTCTGGTGCCAGAAATTCTAAATGCAGTGTCTGCTCTTTTTCATTAATAACCCTTGATTCAAATTTTGGAATTGATTTAGTTGCCCATGTAATATACCTTAGAAAGGTTGTGTTAGCAAGTGCTATTGGTACCCACACTGCTCTAGCCTCTGATGCTATTATGTTCCAAGACAAATCCTCTTTAAGTAAAGTATTTCATAATAGCACATATTGCATTGGTTGGATTCAAATGTTGTGCAAAGTCATAGCTTCTTAAATATGCATACAGTAGTGGCCAAAATTGTGGAAACCTTTTGGGAAAAGTGTATTTTTGAGGTTTGATGGCTAATAACACCACTTTTTTGTAGTAGTAGTACCATAAAATTATATATATCAATGGAAAGATAATTTAATCAAGAATGTAATGCAACATAGTTTGTTCAATTATCTGTACTGTATTCTATATATATAAAAAGTTATAGACAAATAACCAGAAAAGGGAAGCACAACTTGCTTAGGTTGATATCAGGTAGCTTTCCTTCACCTGATTGTAGCCAATGAGCCTGAATGTTTAGAGAGCCAATCAGGTGTCATCTTGTTTTGGCAATGAGCCAATCAGATCACAGTAGGATTCAGTTATTGATGTAATGTATTGAAGCTGAGAGGAGTATATTATGTGATCGCTATCAAGTTGGTTGTTTTTTTTTTCTTTCATTTAGTGAGCTTGTAGAACATAATAAAATTAAAGTAATGGTGCAAAGAGTTGACTGGTTGCCCAGAAAGCGGTGTAAAATAGTATTATTAAGTGAACAAGACTACAGTTATAAAGAAATTAGAAGAAAAATTAGTGGAAACATAACCAAAGGTGGCATTTCTAATGTACAGTTTTCCCAAAAGGTTTCCACAATTTTGGCCACTACTGTATGCTGTATATTCTGGCTTACATAGTATCAAGGCCCAAAATGGAATGGGTTGGGTAATTTTTTTTCCTTATCAAGGGCAACATTCATTTGAAGATATTTGCTCAGAGCTACATGCCAGATGAGGGCAGTGTGGATGCAATAATGTGATAGGGCCATTGTTTACTTTCTGGTACCTTTTTTCTTCTCTCTAATCTTTTTTGGTGGAAGGATTACCATATAATCATTTGCAGACAAGGAAGACTAGAAAAGAATGAACACTCTTGATGACAAGTTATTATACAGTTCTGCATAGGAAGGTGACAAAACTCTTTCTTCAAGTGATCTTTCATTTGTTTTTCCTGTTGAGGTTCAAGGGATAGGAAGGCAGGCATTATTCTGAAAATGAAAAACTACCTATGGAGATGATACCAGAATTGTAGATGAGATTCTTAGCAGAAATAAGCTAAGGGAAAAATATGTTTGACAGAAGCCTTGAAAACCAGGTAGCCTTGAATTAAGCCCAAATGGAGAGAGAGACAAAATTACATTCAGAGAAATCTTAGATATTAGAAATGTGATTGCATATGGTGATGGGGAAATCATAAAGCAGGAAAGAGTACTTTGTATTAGGGACATCAATAAACAGTGACATCCTCAAATCTTCAATGTTTGTAATCAGTATGCACAATATGGGTATGAAGCAAAAAAAAGAAGAAAAACTAGAAATCTTAAAACAAATATGACCTGATAACATCAGAGGAATGTGGTGGGATATTTATTGAAACTTAAATGATGATTATTCAGGAGACAGACACAATGGTGGTGGAGTGATTTTGTATGTAATAAGCCATATGTCTAAAATATGACTTAAAATATGGAACTTTTGTTAAAAGCTTCTGGGTAAGATTAAAAATCCTAAAAAATGAAATCATATCCATGTGGGAATTTATTATAAGGCATTGAGCACTAAATTTAAAGGGTTTAGATTTTTAAACCGAGTCCCAAGTTTTCAAGGAGGCAGACTATAGTGGTAATAATATCTGCTGAAAAATTAATAGAACTAGTAATAGGAGGCCCAACAAATTTCTGATTTCTCTTCCTGACAATTTCATTTCTCAGAATTGCAAGAAGAAACAAGGGTTTCAGCTATCCTGGATCTAACCCTGACCAACAGAGAGGAATTAGTCAATGGACTGGAGGTGTGTGGTAATCATGGGAAAGCAACTATGTCATATTGGCGTTCAAGATAACTAAAGAAAAGCTGAGCAAACTCAGTCATATACCTTGGACTTCAAGAAAGAAGATGTTAATAAAGGTGGGCATCATGCCATGACTTGAAATCTTAAAGGATAAACAAGTCAAAAAAGGATGGAAAATCTGCAAAACAAGATACTGAAAGAATAGGCGCAAATAATTTCTAAAATAATTTAAAATGGAAGAAATTTTAGTAGACCTACATGGATAAATAGTAATACCTATTGGTTGAAGCAGAAAAAGAAATATATAGAAAATGGAAGAGGAGAGTAGTAAGGAAGAATAAAAGGATTATCTGATGTTTGAATAGATGAAATAGAAGAAGCTCACACTAAGATCAGGCTGCTGAGAAATTCAAATAATAATAATAGTATGTCTAAATTTTGGAAGCATTGGAAGCTGTTAGTCTGTTGCATCAGGAAAGCAGGGAAGCTATAATGATGGAGGTAAAGATAAGGTGGAACTCCTTAGATATTAAGAAGACAAAAAGAACTTTTCCTAATGTCAGGACAGAGAGAGAAAAAAAATTCAGGATTGTTCAGGTTATAGTAAAAGTCCATCTTCCATTTTAAATGAATATAGATCTCTATGGTGAGATAAATTACATTCCAGGTTGTTAAAGTTGCCTTTGGCAAGAGGAGTGGCATACAAGTTTGGTAATTAAATAAATAAAGGCTGAAGCAATTTCAGAACCACACATCAATTAGTTTAGGATTTGTTCTAGAACAGGAACTAAAATGCATTGTCCAGCAGCATGTCTTTAAGCACTAAAAGAAAATATACCATTATCAAGAGGCAGCATGATTACTTAAGAATAAATAGCCTTATTTATTTTTATGATAGAGTAATGGCTGCCATTTGTTAACCAAGATAATGCTGTGAAGTAAGCTAGAGGTTCCCAAACTTTTGGGCAACAGGGACCAGTGCCGTGGAAAAAAGTTTTTCCACAGATCAGAAGGGGTGTGATTTTGTGTACTGCTTGCATCCCATGGATGGGGCTTTTTTTGTTTGTGCGGGCTTGACAAATTTTTTGATGGTAAGAGCTGTTAACAGTCTGACTAGAGCAGTAGTGAATTCCTCCTGCATAGGTTTTTTGCAAACCATGATGAGATGGTGGCCAGTATGGGAATAGTTTACCCGTTTATGGTCCCATTTATGGTCACCTTGTCTGTTATGCTTTCTACAATGTTAGTGTTTTATAGTAGAAAATATTAAGAACGTTAAACAACTTTTCAATAGTCATAACCTAGAAATCCCAGTACATCAAGCATTGAAAGCTGCTTTTAATGTAGAGATTTGACCCAAACTCCCATCTATCTGAGTGAGATGAATAATGTCATGGCTTCAAGATCACTGGTTCTCTTTTCATCTTGCCAAGTTCCTTCCCCTTTTGTAGACAGTATGGCAACTTGTGCAACCACCCCATATTGAATACTTGCATCTTAAATGACCTGTTCCTTCCATCTTTAGAGCTAAAGCCAGGATGTTGTTTCCAAATGTGGGTCTTGAATTCTAGGGGGACTAATGGAGTAGAAACAGAGTATCTTCACTTTCAACCTAAAAAATTTAGGCTTGGTGCTGACAAAAGCCATTTGCAATATGGCAAGTTTTGTTGTTTTCATGTAAAAATATTTATAATTGTTTTAAAATTCAATCCTATTCCTATACCCACCTTTAAATTCTGATAGAGTTTTTAAGTATGAATTTTTTCAAAAATATCACAACTGATTGTTGATTTCCAGAGATAGGCATCTATGGTTCTTCAAATCACTACTGTACTCAAATATAACTGTAAATAGAAAATAATTTTTGAATTTTTAATATGTGTGAATTGGTTTATTTTATGACATATTTGAATGAAATCTTATAGTTGACAGAAATGCTAGTGAAATGAACTGAAATGCATGTTTGAGCCAAACTTATACAATAATTATTTTTGTATTTTAATATACAAAAAATATTTCTAAAAAGAGAAAGAAATTTCCATTGAATAAATAATTAGTGGTTGTGTAAAGTAAGAAGGAACTTATCTAGAACTTTCTTAGACACAATCTCTTCCGGACCAAGCATAATAACTATTTTTTCCTTTGCTTTGGAGAAAGTTTCTTTCAATAGAATTTGAGAACTAATTGTTCTCGCATGTCATAGTTTCTTGGACTAATAATTATTAGACACAGTCTATGACTGTTCTTGGACTAATAATTATTAGACACAGTCTACAACTGAAAAAGCAATTGTTTGGTTTTTGGTAATGGCTATTTTGATATTAGCCTTTTTGAAGTCTGTTTCACTCAACATACTATAAAATTGAGTTCAGTCATGTACATCCTCATATCACTTGGTTGAGAATTGATATTTAGCATATATAGCAGAAGGATAGAGGTGTCTAAGATATGTCTTATGAATGTTACGAGAATCTTAACTACAAAGGCTACACAAAAGTTGTTAATAAAATGGGAAATTTCTTAAACTTTTGAATGTTAGAATCCTAGTAATTATGCAAAGTTTTTTGGGTTTTTTTAAAGTATATTCTGTTCTCAACATGCAGTTTGTCCAAATGTATTTATTTGGAAAATAGAATGATTTAATGTGGGCCATATCAACAACTATCTGCTCCTACTTTGATCCATATTTGAAATCTAGAGAAATGAACTTACTATATTGTTAAATAAGGAAACCATACATACCTATTATAGGTTTGCTTTTTAACAAGAAGGAATAACATTTTCAAATAAAGTAGGTTCTTCTAAGCCAGGGCTTTTCAACCTTTTCACAAATTGTACAACTTTTAGGACATGACAATATTTAAGTACCACCAGTGCTTAGCAAGGTGCTTAAAACCTGATCACTAAAAAAGGGGAGGAATTTTGGGTTTCACGATTAGATTAATTTGTTATAGAAATGGCTAGTTTATACTATTACGGAAAAGTAAAAAGTTGAGATTTAATGTTAATGCTTCATTCTACTGCAACAGAAGAAGTTGGAAGTCAGTGTCTTTGCTTTGCTTTTTTCCTTCTCCCCCTCATTTTTCTTTCCCTTTTTCCTCCCCACTGTGTCCTACTATTTGCTTTTGTATTTTATTCTATAATCTAATAAAATGTTACATTCTGTAAAAAAGGGGGGAAGTACCAGTTTTACTCCTCCTTTTATATCCTTTCTTCGCTCCCTCTCCTTCTTTTATATCCTCTTCTCTTTCCCCCCTCCTCCTTTCATATCCTCTCCTCTCTCCCCCCTCCTCCTCCTTTTCTCTTCTGGTATGCTAGAAGCGCCGATCAGCTGGAGGTGCATATGCCGATCATGGGCTCACTGGAGCCTCAGCAACACCACTGCTCCAGCTGAATCTCCACCTGAAGACTGTGTGTGGCTGCCAACCACCCCCCAGGCCACCAGAAGTGCCGATCAGCTGTAGCCACATGCCGACCCTGGGCTCTCAGCAGAGCCTCAGCAACATCGCAGCTCCAGCTGACTCTCCCCCAGGCCTCTCTGGCACTGCTGCCACTTCAGCTCATCCACTTTTACACTTTTTTAACACTTTTTTTTGCAGTGCTTTTCAATCAGTCGTACACATACCACCTGCTAAGGTGCTGAAGTACCACCAGTGGTACACGTACCACGGGTTGCAAAGCCCTGTTCTGAGCAATTGTTTTCTGCCCATAATTTTTTTAGAGGAAGTATAATTTATTTGATTGTTGTGTTTAATTCAGTATTATTTATAAAAACTTGGGGATAAGACTAGTTAACAGGTTAAGAGTTTGGGGGGGTTGCAAGGGGAGTCTTTAAAAATTGGAAACAGTGGTTCTGTTTGATTTGTTTTTCAATTAGCTGGCTTTACCACTCCAAAAATGGATAATCTTATCAACATACAGCAGGGTAACTGTGGAGTTTCTAAAGTTAAGTTATTCTTTAAAAAATCTACTAAATCCAAAGAAAAGTAAATGAAGAATCCCTTTTGCACACTTACTGGTAAATAGAAAGTACACCCAATAGTCCTTTTGCTCATCTACTAACCTGGAGAAGCAAGATCGAAAGCATTTCAAACTTTTTTCTCCTTATTTATTTTAAGTGTCTCTCTTTCTAAAAGATCCGAGAAATATTTCATTGCTCATGAAATGTTATGACTGGTTTGAATCTTTTGATAGGGATTTATAATATTGGTACAAAGTGCTTTAGTTGACTCAAGATTCACTTGAATCAGATTTACAAGTAGTACTTGAAGTAAAACAGGTCTTATCAAAAATACAGAGTTAAGTGTTATTGTAGATTTTGATGTTAAAGAGATTAATTTGATGTTGAATCTTATAACAGCTGCAAGATTATTGGTGGGGCAATATTGGAAGAAAGATTCTTTGCCTTCTATGGAAGAATGGATACTCAAGATGTCTAATTTAGCAGAAATGGCAAAGATTTCCACTTATTTGAAGGACTACTCACAAGAAAGATATATTTCAGTTTGGAGAAGATGGATAGATTATATTCAGAATAAATATGAGATTAAAAAGTATTATCTAGTTTATGAGTAAATTTCAGATTATTACTAATAGTTTAATATGGTAGAATTTATATTATTCTTAGTTTTATGGTTTAATTATATTATTTTTGTATTTAATTTGTTAATATTTATTTTGAAAAGGAGTTAAAGCATGTTATGGATTTGACTGTTTGTATAATTAGGTAATGTAAGTTAGTTTATGATGTTTATTTGTAACCCTGTAATCAGCTCTGGGGAGGGGGGAGGGGTGGGAGGGATTTGGGATATATATTGTATAAAATTTTTAAAAACCTTTAATGAAAAAAAATACAGAGTTACAACAGACATCCCAAAATTACATACGAACCTGTTTCAAAGTTATGAGGACTGCATTTGTCCTTATGATCAACCAGGGAGACGCTTTAGAGCCCCTCACCTCTCTCCTCCTTATCCATCCCAAAGGTACTCTACAGGACTTGGGCCTGCTCGCATACCTCCTGAAAGCAGTCAGCATTGTCAGCCAATTTTCTGCAGAAATGGTGGCTGCTTTCAGAGCTTTCTGCCCTAATCAGCTGGCCATTGGGAAACTGCAAGGCTCTCCTGGCTCTTGCTAGGCCTTAGGAAACCAGACCCTGTATGCTAAGGTAGCAGCTTTAGGATGAGCTTTCCAAAAATCTTTCCCTTGCTTTAACCCCCTCCATCACCCCAAAATTGACATTTCTTAAAGAAAACAAAAAAAGGTGGGAGAGGCAGACTTGTTTATCTTTTTCTCCCAGCTCCCACCCCCTTAGGTGCTGAAACTAAATTCCCCACCTCATTCCTCCAATCTCTATCCTCTTTAACAATTTAATTTACTAAACTTAATTGCATGCTTGCGATTGCACTAGGGAGAGCAGGGATGGTTGGTGAGGTAGTTCATTTAATATTTGTTCTGACTTCCAACTGTAATGGACAGGATTCGTTATGGTTGTAATTCGAGGACCACCTGTATACATGTGGATTCTAACTCTCACAGTGTCATGGGAATAATGAGTTCTAAATCACTTTTTTTGCTATGTGTGCAGATTAAAATAATTTGCTGAGATTAGAGGATAGCAATAGTCTTTTTAGACTTCAGAAACATGTTTTAATGAGTGTGTATCTTTAAATACTTTCATTTCAGCAAATATTGTACAACTGCAGATTCTTGAAATTCCTGTTTTTCAGGTGTTGGAAAATCATGTTTATTGTTGCAGTTTACAGACAAAAGGTTTCAACCAGTTCATGACCTTACTATAGGTAAGTCCTTAGTAGGTAAATGATGAAAGATGATAATTCTGTGTGTCAAAATTTGAAATACATGAAATTTAAACATTGGATTTAAGATTCGTACATAAATGGTTCCTAATCCATTTGATATGTAATTTAGATATATATTGAACAATTATTATTTCCACAATTATACCGTATATTCCGGCGTATAAGACGACTGGGCGTATAAGACGACCCCCAACTTTTCCAGTTAAAATATAGAGTTTGGGCTATACTCGCCGTATAAGACTACCCCTCTTTCAACGCACACCAAATAAAAATTAAAAAACATCAGATTTGATTTCAATATGGTAATTTTAATTCAAATGCTTATGGCATAAAGGTACTTAGCAGGAAAACTGTCACTTATAAACATAAGGCTGTTTGTCATCAAACATGTAAACATAAAACAGTGCAAGTGATTAAACTTTTCCTAATTCACTCTAAAGCTGAAAGGAAGGATAAGACAATAAACCCATGGGAGCTGCCATGCTATTTGTTTTCTAAGCTGTCAACCAAACTGGAACTGATGATGATAGGAGGAAGATAACAAACAATAGAGAGAGCAAGTGCCGGGCAGTCCCTGGCGAGTCAGCAACGCCCATCATAACTGCAAGCTATTTTTATAGGTTTTGCTGGCATGATACTTTCCCTTTAAAAGCCTTTAAAATCATCCTGTTCATCATCTGATATCATAAAAATATCAATGACATCTTGTGATACATTTGCAAGGCAGTCATCGTATGGATCGAATTCCGTATCAGATGGTGTGGTCTCAGCTTCGGCTTCCTCTTCATCTTGCCACAAGTAGTCGTCCTCCATACCATCTAATGAATTTGATATGCCACACTTCTTGAAAGACTTGATTATTGTTTCTGCATCAATATCATTCCAGGCTTTTATGACAAACTTGCACAAAACATCCAATTGTGGAGCACGCATGTTTCCTCCTTTTGTGAATGACTTTTCGCCACTAACCATCCATTCATTCCACTGTTCTCGAATGCGATCTTTAAATGGCTTGTTTAGGCATACATCCAGTGGCTGTACTAACGATGTTAATCCTGCAGGAATAACTGCCACATCTGTGTTTAGTCTTGCAAGCTTTTGCTTGGTGCTGGGAGTTAAATGAGCCCTGAACATATCCCACACCAGTAGACTACGTTTTTGAATAAGTCCACCTGGTCGCCTGCTCCATACATTATCAAGCCATAGCTTTACCCCTTCTTCATCCATCCAGCCTTTTTCATTCACATGTACAAAACAACCAACAGGGAACTTGAGTTTTGGCATTGTTTTTCTTTTAAAAATAATCATTGGTCTCAGTTTGGCACCATCAGCTGTGCATGCTAGTACCACTGTAAAACTGGACTTCTCATGTCCTGTTGTTTTAATTAAAATTGTTTTTTCACCTTTCTGATGGACAGTTTTATTTCCAACCATATCAAAATTCATTGGAGTTTCATCCATATTTCCAATACTACTTAATGCATAGCCATGTTTAATGCGCTGTTGTATTATGTATTGATGGAAACTAATTACTTTGCTATCAAGATCTGCAGGTAATTTTTGTGCAATTTTCGTCTTTTGCCTCAGTACCATATTATGCCTTTCCAAGAATCTAGTACACCAGGATGCAGTGGCCTTAAATCTGTTGCTGTGATCTGGGTTAGATTTGGCCCACTGAAGTGCAAACAAACGTATTTTATTTCGTGTCACTACATAACCGTTTTGGCGATGCTCATTCACCATGTCTGCTACATGTTTTTCAAGTTCTGGCCAATGTGGGGTGCCTCTTCTTAATGCACACTTACCCCTTGGCATACTCTTTAATGCTTTTTCATTTGCCTTCCAGTCCCGAACCATCTTTTCTGTTACTCCATATTGTCTTGCAGCAGCGCAGTTATTATGTTCCATGGCAAAGTTTACAACTTTAAGTTTGAAACTGGCTTCATATTTCCTTCTTCTTGCTGGTGGAGCCATGATAGGGTCTTGACTATTGGACATTTGTATACTGTACTGTATGTATTGGTGCTGTACTGTATGAACTGGTACAGATACTGGTGCTGTACTGTATGTACCCAGTATACAACAACCAGCCAATCACAGCAAGCGATGAACCTTAGCTGGTTGTTGTATACAAAGCCTGCTTGGATTGGGTGGATCAGCTCTCCCTGCCTGCCCAACCCTTCCTGTCATCTTATAGGCCAGGGGTAGGCAACCTTGGCTCTTTTATGACTCATGGACTTCAACTTCCAGAATTCCTGAGCCAGCTATGCTGGCTCAGGAATTCTGGGAGTTGAAGTCCATGAGTCATAAAAGAGCCAAGATTGCCTACTCCTGTATAGGCCCTAGGGAAAAAATGGACAAGCTAATTCCATGAGGGAGGGGGAAAGGGAGCACAGTTTCTGAGTTCTCATTGGCCACCTGTAAGTCCAAATGAGTAGCTCAGGGTGTGTGCGTGCACATGTAGGCATGCGTGTGACTCCCTGGGTCCCTTCCATTGCCCTCCCCCCAGTAGCAAGCTTTGGCTTGGAGCAAACAGGCTGCACACAGGGATCTCCTCCTCTCAGTCTTCCACCCTGCGAATACTCCACAGCCTCTCCAAGCTGAGTGAGCAGAAAGCCTGCCTGTTTTTCAAAGGCTCTGCCTTGTCAATCGCACACACACCTTGATGAAAATTGCCCTGCCTGCAAAAGGACTTCTCAGCAGTTTTTTAAAGCAACACTACCAAGAATGAAATTGGAGACAGCCAGAATGTTTAGGGAAGAAGGAAAGGAAGCAGTTAATAAGCTAAGTAAGAAAGGCATTCGCCCTTCGAAAACTTGCATTTCCATAAATGTGATAAGTTGCCCCCTTTTCAGGTAATGGGGGGGGGAGTAAATGCTTTCCTTTTAATTTGTTATTAAAACTCAGTGCACTACAGTACTTATAGATGGGAGCCAGATTGACCAGCCAGGATCTGTCATAAATAACACCACAAATGCACCATGCAAGTTTATTTAGGCAGGGGGGGGAGAAACTGCTTGCATAAGCTCGGGCAAAAGGATTGTGTAGCTGTTTTCTGTCCCCACTCCATTCCTGCTTCTTAACTCCGAGAGGAATTTAGCTGACACCCCTCCCCTTCCAGACCCATAAGCTCCGCCTCCCCCAAGCTACTCTCACCGGCAGTGAGAGGTAAACGCTGAAAAGCTTGCATGAAGAAGCACTGAAAAGTGCCTCGAATGGACGCAGATGCTTAGGTTTGTTTTCATTATATAAAAAAACCACCCTACAATTCTTTTCCCCCCTTCCCCATTACATGGGCCATCCCTTTCTACTTCCTTTGAATGAATTAATCAGGGGATGGCCACTACCAATCCGCAGTTCTGGAGGGGTGGGCAAGGAATTGGGATGCAAAAGGGAGGGAAGAAGAGAGGAGACGGTTTGCAATGTAGCATTATAGAATGGGGATTAAACCTCCAGGAAATCTTACCGTCACAACAGCCAGATAATGCCTATCGTACTCTCAGAGATATCTTTAGTTGATCGGCTGGTTTTAATAATAACCCTAGGACTCTTTTTGAGTGAGAGAGAGGGGGGGGGGAAGAGAAAACTTGCTGAGTAATATTTTTCCGGCGTATAAGACGACCCCCCACTTTTGCGAAGATTTTAAGTGTTTAGAAAGTCGTCTTATACGCCGGAATATACGGTAATTATATTTGTATACTGTTTTTCATAGTTGTGCGAAAAATCTAGGGAATTTTAGTTTACTGTGGGCAAACTGTTGATTCATGTGATTCATCAGCTCTATTATGTGATTTTTGATTGGGCCAGGAAGCATGTACTTAGCAAATAAACTGGAAATGATAACTTATCATTTTCTTTGAGAACCAGAAACAATGGTATGTGAGGAAATAACAAGCCAGGATAATCTTTTCAAGTAATGGTAAATCTGGGGAACTCTTTTTTTTTTCTTAAAATGATCAGAAAAATAGGAAGATGGGAACAGAATATGTTGCTCTCTAGTGGAGACTTGTACAAGGAGTTCTCAATTTACAACAGTTCATTTAGTGACCGTTCAAAATTACAACAGCACTGGAAAAAAGTGACTTATGGCCATTTTTCACAGTTATGACCTTTGCAGCATCCCCATGGTCATGTGATCAAAATTCAGATGCTTGGCAACTGATTCGTATTTATGACCGTTGCTGTCATAAGGTCATGTGATCACGTTTTGTGACCTTCTGACAAGCAAAGTCAATGGGAAAGCCAGGTTTACTTAAACGGATTACTAACTAATCAACTGCAGTGATTCACTTGACAACTGAGGCAAGGAAAGTTGTAAAATTCACTTAACAAGTGTCTCACTTAACAACAGAAATTTTGGGCTCAATTTTGGTTGTAAATCTAGGACTATCCGTAGTCATTCATTTAGAGAGTCCTTCACCCACACACACATATATACATAAACCAGTGCTTTTTTTCTTAAAAAAAAAAAAAAGGTGCCAAAACTCACACACGTCATACAACCCGCCTTGCCTACCCTACAAGGTTCCATCCAAAAAAGGTGCTGGAACTCCGTTCTGGGCATTCTATGAGAAAAAAGCCCTGACATAAACACACAGAAATACATAACAACAGGTAAGCTTGTAAACAGTGAAAACTATTTTAAAATCTTATTAAAGTATGGATGATTTGGGGGAGAAAGGAGATAACCATTTTCTTCCTAGTAACAACCTTGTATTGAAAATATTAGAAAAGTTATTCCTGTAGCCTGTCAAGGAAGTCTCCTAAAATTTCCTCAAAACCAATCCTACCTTCCTGTCATACAGTCAATACGGAACCCTTCAAAAATGATTTTTGGCTTTGGCCATCACATTTCCCACCTCTGGTTTTAGGAAAAGGGTGAAGTTTTCTGAACAATATGTAAACCTCTTTTTGGAGACCTTTCCAAAAGCATAAATTCTGTGTTCTTGTGATAAACAAGCATTTATGAGTGTGGTTTTAGGTTTTATGCAGTCACGTTAATGGAAAGGAACACACAACACTAGCATGCTGCTTATTTTTTGATAAAACTATTTTAGCCCTGTTGTTTACTACACAGTAATAATGCCAGTTTAAATCATGCAGAATGCATCCAGTTTCTAAAATGTTTTCCAAAAATAAAACATCACTTTAAAATTGTATGAATTATGTCTCTCTTGATGTGTAGATATAGTTCAATTAACATATATTTATTTTCTTGTGTATTTAATAGCAGTGAGTTACTAGGAAGTAACTTTAAAAAAAAAGAGGCATATAGTATACTACTTCTTAAAGTATAAATTTCTTTTATCTATTTTCTGTTTGCTTATTTTTGATGGAGAAAATCATACTTTGGGAGGATTATTCTTATTTTTCCTACCACAGTTCAAATGCAGCAGTTTAAATTTTTTTCTGGCATTTCCTCATGGTTGTGATTAAATGTTTTCCTCTAGTTCTTGAATTAGCAGAAATATATGCCAACATTGATTGTATTGTCACAATGACTCCTGTACTGTCTCATTGTTGAAGCTGGCTATTGCTCACAATTAATGAATTCTCCTGGCTGCATTTTGCCTCTCAAAAGAGGAAGGGAATGTGGCACCTGCCCACGGAGAAATAAAAATAAACTATGGCCACGCATAAGATTTGACTAGAGTTTCAGAATGAGCCAGGCAGACATTATCTGGAGAGATCCTTCTGTGGAATCCAGGTACCCTTTCTGTCCTGTAGTCCAATCCTAAAATGACATGGTAGGTAACGCTCACTCTCTGGAGGGAGAGGGCATACGTGCTACAGCTTCAAGCTGTAACTTAGAATTAGACAGATCCCAATTCATGTTATCACTAACATCATCAGTGATGTTAGTGATGTTAGTGATGTTCATGTGCGTGTCAGTCTAAATGCCAAAATGAATATAAGTTGTCTCTGCAGTAGCCTGCAGAGATAAAGGCAAAGTCATAATGCTATGTCCTTTAGAAATGATTAGTAAGGCATCTTCATGCTACAGTAGTATGCGTTTGAGTATGAGCCATCTTTGTGCTAGAAACTATTATATATAATGTCTGGCATGAATGGAAACTTAGTAAATCTGTAGCAAATAGTGTAAAGGAACTAGAATACTGAAGCAACTGGAGAACAATATTGCAGTGATTTTGAAAGAATGATGTAGATCATTTTCTTCTTTTATAATTTTGTGTATTTTTCTTCTTGTTTTTGTATATAGTTAATCCAAACTAAAAAAAATGATGGGTTTCATTTTGTTTATTACTCAGGTGTAGAATTTGGTGCTCGAATGATAACCATTGATGGGAAACAGATAAAACTTCAGATATGGGATACAGTAAGTAAAATTCTTACTGCAAGAATATTTTAGACAAATTTATATTGTTATTTAAAAAAATAGAAGCTACCAAAAATAATATGATCCTCCAGATCAGCAAAACTGTTCCTTGATTTTTCACTTGCTTAAGCTGGAAAGATTATGAATTAATTTCTACCAGGATAGACAGTGGCTTCATTTTATACTTGGAGTGGTGGTGGGGATGATGATGATGATAATTTATGACATTATTGTTAACTTGCTACTTTTAGGCTTTGAAAAGAGTAGGGAAATTATTGTTCAGTTTTTGTCTTGTTTACTTATACTCTGAATTAGCATGTTTTATTTTATGGACTGTACTAAGTAAAACATGTCTTCTGGAGTGAAGAGGTTTTAAGCAGCTACATTATGAAATTAGTTTATTCAATAGTATTGCATCATTTACTTAAGTGCAATTGGCAAATAAGTCTATCACTTTAAAACAATGCTTTAACAATTGTTTTGAATTTTTGTTCCCTTCTAGTTTTTTTTAAATAAATACATAATGGTCAACTCATGGTTCTTAGCCATAAAAAGAAACAAAAAAAAAATATTTGTGTATTGCTTTCTACATCTAATAACAAGAAACTGGTAGTTTATAGTAGGACATTGAGAAGAGCATGGAAGTCTTAAAATAACTGCTTAGAATTGCTGGAAGGGAAAACAGGACCACGCCTTAGATTTCCCCTCAGCTATTGAGTTTTGGAATTAGCAAGGCAGGGATGTTGTAAAAGTGAACAAGGGTCACAATTTCCAACAATATTTGAAGACTATTTCTAATCAGAATCAAATTGTAGTTTTTGCAATATAACCTTGATGAATATGAAAGATACATAAAAAAGATCCAGTAAGTAGGTAAAGATTACAGATTGTCCATTGCTGTAGTGGAAAGCAACTAAATCACTCCCACATCACATTTATTAATGTATCTTCTGTATTAATATTAGAGTAATAGTTCATGTATGAAGGCAAATATACAGGTCCCAGGATAATGTTGCAGAATCCAATAAGGGTCAGAAGCAGTAGAACACAGTTTCAAGATCTGCAAGTGGGCATTACACACTGCCCAGAGGCTATCATATGAGGACAAATCATGCTTTGCAAAGATCTCTTGGAGGTGGGAGATACTTCTAATGTAATCTACCAGATTGCCTCTGTGACTATGTAGGACAGATGGGGAGGAAGCTAAACACCAGATTGCAAGAACACAGGCGAGAATCAGATAAGGAGACCCAAACTCGTTGGTAATCTGACATTGCAGTGAACAAGGATATACATTCAATTTCTCAGCTATTAAGATTGTTAATGGAGCAGATAAAAAGATAGCCAGGAAAATGATTGAAGCCTGAGAAACAGGCCCCTTGTCAGTCAACAGGAGAGCTGATTTACCACCAACTTATCAGATACTTAGGAGCAAGGATTTGGTAGCACAAGGAAACCACAGCGAATAGCTGGCCATCAACCAGTCAGCAAATAGGAAGCCACACCCAACCAAGCATCATATAAATATGAGGCATAGAGTAGTCCAAAGACACATTCCGATAGAGAGAAGTTCCCTGAAGATGGGCTCCTGCATGAGTCTGAAAGCTCAGAAGACTAACCTATGGCCCTGCTGACTAACTCATGTTGGATCCTGCAATAATAGCTTGGTTTCTGATAATTTCACAATATCAGATAATACATAAATAAGATTTAATTTGAAGTTTCCATTCATAGATGTAACAAATCCAGTGGGAAATGAGAAAATGACAATGAGAGAACTGACAGAACTAACATTTTGCCTTAAGATAAACATTAAATTAACAGATTCACTCTGGCTTGTTCAGTTATTAAAAAATCCTGCAACTGGACCAAGGAGAGCATATATTTGATTTCATTTCTGGTTCCTTTGATGTTTCTTTATCTTTCAAGTTTTCAAAATTGTATTTTATTTCATATACAGGTAGCCCTACTTTATGACCATTCATTAGTGACTATTCAAAGTTACAGTGGCACTGAAAAACTGACATGTCCTCCCACTTGTGACCTTTGCAAGGTCTCTGCAATCATGTGATCACAATCCAGGCATTTGCTAAATGACCTCACACATAAGACAATTACAGTGTCCTGTAGTCATTTTTGTGTTTTTTTTCCTCCCCTCCTATCTCTTTCCTTCCCCTTCTCCTCTTACCATCCTACTTCCTCCCTACACCTTCCTCCCCTCTCATCCCTCTCAAACACATGAACGCAGCATAGGGGAAATGCCCAAGAAGCACCTCTCTCATAAACTATCATATCTATATTATCCTTACTCACCCACCCACCCACCCTCACTTCCCAGAGCAGAGTACAGGGTTATTAATAACAAAGTTAACAATAAAAAAAAGAAAAGAAAAAAGAAAGAAAAAAATTATCATACTTAGCCTTTAACTCACCTTAAATTACATCATAAACAAATCTCTACAACATTTACTATAAAATTTACTCATAAAATAAATGAAGCTTTGTAGTCCCATACTTTTTCTGAATATAATCTGTCCCATACTTTTTCTGAATATAATCTATCCATCTTCTCCATACAATAATATATCTTTCTTGTGTATGATCCTTCAAATAAGCAGAAATTTTTGCCATTTCTGCAAAGCTAGAAACTTTAAATATCCATTCTTCTAAAGCAGGCAACAAATCTTTCTTCCAATATGAGCCTACTAGTAACCTTGCTGCAGTTAATAAATTCAACATTAAAATAGTTTCTTTGTCATTTAAGTCCACAAAAATACCCAATAAAAATAGTTGAGGAATAAACTTTATCTTCCTTCTAAAAATCTTTTGAATGTTCCACCAAATCATAATCCAAAAAGCCTTTACCTTTTTACAATTCCACCAAATGTGGAAATATGTCACATCCATATTATCACATCTCCAACATTTGGGTTGTAAATTAGAATACATACAAGATAATTTTTTAGGATCTAGATGCCATCTATAAAACATTTTATAAAAATTTTCCCTCAAATTTTGGGCTTGTGTAAATTTAACATTTCTGATCCAAATTATCTCCCATAAGTCCAATGGGATCAGATCCTGGATATTCTGAGCCCATTTAATCATACAGTCTTTAACCAATTCTGTTTCAGAGTCTAATTCTAGTAAAGCATTGTAAATTCTTTTTATATGGGCCTGACTCTGATCTTTAATCTGAATAACCAAATTTTCATCTTCTAATGTTATTCCCTCTTTCTTATCTACAGTCCACCTGTCCACTATTTGTAGATATTGAAACCATGACTGTAAAATATTTTCTTGACTTAATACATCTAGGGATTTTAAATGCCAGTCCAAACCTGACCAAATTAATAATTCTTTATACGAAATTTTGTTAAAATTCATCCCCTTAGAAATTCCCTCAGTTGCATGTCTGGGAATCCCCCAGATAGGTATTTTATAATTTAACCTATGATAATACTTTTTCCAAACTCGAAATAAGGCATTCCTCAAAATGTGTGATTTGAAAGTTCGGTCCACTTTCTTATTAAAAATTAAATATGCATGCCAACTGTACATTAAGTCCCACCCTTCAAGAGAAAGAATGTTCTTGTTTGTTAGATTGAGCCAATCACTTATCCAAGTTAAGGCGGCTGCATCATAATATAATTTCAAATTAAGTGCCTTAAGTCCTCCTCTTTCTCGGGCATCTTGCAAAATCGTAAACTTAACCCTTGGTTTTTTCCCAGCCCAAATGAATTTGTTGATACCCTTCTGCCATTCCTCCAAATTTACATCTTTTTTTAAAATAGATATCATTTGAAACAAAAAAAGAAACTTTGGCAGAACATTCATTTTTACAGCTGAAATTCTCCCCAACAGTGACAATTGCAATTTTTTCCAATCATTTAAATCCTTTTGTACTTTTGCCCATAATAATTCATAATTATTCTTATACAATTTTCCATTTGAAGCAGTTAAATATACTCCCAAATATTTAACCTTTTTCACCATCTGAAAACCTGTAGCTTTAACCAAACTTTCCTTGTCGTTAACTGACATATTCTTGGGTAATATCTTAGTCTTGTGATTATTAACTTTAAAACCAGAAACTTTCCCATACTGTGTTATAAGTTCTAATAAACAATCAACCGCTTGAGTTGGTTGTTCCAAAATTAAAACCAGATCATCCGCAAAAGCCCGCAATTTATACTCATTCTTTCCTATCTTTATACCCTTAATTACCATTGATTCTCGAATATGGATCAACAAAATCTCCAATGTTAAAACAAATAACAATGGAGATAATGGGCATCCTTGTCTTGTCCCTTTTTCAATATTAAAAATCTCAGTCAGTCCCCCATTAATAACAATTTGAGCAGATTGTTGCTGATATATAGCTTTAAGTGCATGTAAAAACTTATCCCCAAAATTCATTTCCTCTACCAGTGAAAATAAAAATTGCCAATCTAATTGATCAAAAGCTTTTTCAGCATCCAAAAATATAAAAGCCACAGGAATCTGATTATTCTTATCCAGATACTCAGTTAAGTTAATAATTTGTCTTACATTATATTTCATATATTGCCCTGTTAAAAATCCTGATAGATCACTGTGAATCAAATCCTTCATAACCTGCATTAAGCTATTTGCCAAAATTTTAGTAAAAATCTTATAATCAACATTTAACAATGATATTGGCCTGTAATTCTTAGGTTCTGTGTATAATTTCATTGCGGATAGATCTTCTAGAAAAATAAATAACCACATCTCTTGATAGGTTTCTCGGTCTAGCAACCCGTGAGTTGACTCTAAAAAAAATTTTCTATTTCATTCCCAAATACTTCTGGTCTCCATCCAAGGTTAAAAGCAATATCTTTAACAATAAGCATCTTTAAATTTTTCTGGGAATTTTCTTTCAATCCCCTGATACACAATGCAAACTCCATTTGTCTATATTGTGAAATAATTTTTTCATCCTGTGTAATTTCTATCTTATTCTCCACTTCCTCCATTCTAGATTCCAGTCTTGTTGCATTTTCAGTAATCTCCTCCATTTTGTCATCAATCCTTTCAATATGCAGAGCAAGACCTTGAAACGCAAATAGTATATCATCTCTGACTTGCTTATTTTTTTTCTCCAATAATTCTTCTGTAATAGCCCTCTCTGCGATTATAAGATCTTTTACCTCCTCTTTAATATCCAAAGCATTCATTTTTAAAGCCTCTTGTAAGTCTTTAAGAGAAATTTCAGGAGGAGGGGAGGGTGGGGGTGATTTTGGTTTAGACTGAGAAGCAGGTTGAATCATTGGGGAGGAGATAGAAGTTTTAGGGACAGAGACCAAACATTTTGAAGCCATTCTCTTAAATTCAAAGGAGCAAAATTCTTGCCTCTATAATATCACAGTTCTTTAAATAGTAATAAAAAGGGGGGGGAGAGAAAAAAAGAACAAAAGAACAAAATTCTTGCTTCTATATTTAAAACATAAACTGTATTCAACTTTTAACTTTGTTGCAAAATCAAACAAGAAAGACAGTCGCCATTTTGCCTTTCACTTTCACTTTCTTCAAAAGGGAAAGTAAACAATAAAAAGAGAAGATACTTGCAGGAGTTAAAGTCACAATCAATCTTAAATCCACTTTCTCCTGGTCTGCTCCGTCTGTGTATAAGTACTCACAAGCCACCAAAAAAAGCAGATGTGGGAGCGGCGTCTTGCTTCATCCCAGAACTTCGGGACAAAGACGTCCTGGAGCGCGGAGTTGGCTCAGGCTCCGAGGGAGCTCTACCCTCCGATCCCCAAAATTATAGAGATCCAGGGGAGCTCTTACCTCTACCTGAGCAGCTCTTCTCTTCCCTTTCTCCCAGGGAAGAGATACAAGCCATGGGACAGCTGATTGTCAAAGTCCCACCGGATTTTACACGATCCGGGAACGGATCTTACGAAGCCGCCATCGTCGCTGCTTGATCCACCGGAAGTCAGTGTCCTGTAGTCATATGATTGCTACCTTGTGATCTTTCCAGCAAGCATAGTGAGGAACTGACAGGAGGTTTCAAGTCTCACCTAATGATTGCAGGTGATTTTTTAAAATAACCATGGCAAAAAGTTAGTAAAATCACATGATGCCTCACCTAATAAAATCACATGATGCCTCACCCATGCATAATGCTGAATTTTCTGATCCCTGTCGTTTTCATAAGTCAAGGATTACCTGTATCTAGGTCCCTCTAATTATCTAAAAAAAATCTCTTTCAAATAAAGAGATTACTTTTTGTAGGAATAAGGGTATTCATAATATTTTGTTTTTAGTTATTTTGTGTACTAAGTTCCATACAACTCTGTTTCAAGTACAAAACTGCTGTTATGTAGTCAAGACTGCAGCCTTATTCCTGTCCTATAAGTCTCATAATTTACAACTAGAAATCTTAACAATATCAAACTTACGATTAGAACAGCAAGACAGAAAAGTGCAATAAGTTGCAACATAGAGATGATCTGGATATAAATCATGAAATACGGTTTATATATGGTCATTGGCTTTTGACATTGCATATTTTATATAAATATTTTCATGTTACATCTATCAGAGCTGTATGCAGACTTAATACAAGTTTCCAGTTGCCTAATATCATAATACAGAGCTTATGAAGTAACTGCCCTGCTCTGATTAACCTGAGACTTCACAAGCTACGTAGACTTGGAATATTTAATATTGATTGCTAAATGTCCTTAATTTTTTATTACAATTTATCCAGATATGATAGCAAAGCTGTCATATCTTTTCTGCAGGTGGTGTTAGAAATATATTTTCTTCTAGATGTTGCTCACATGATTTAGTATTGCTAACAGACAACAAGCAGTTTCTGTTAGCTGCTTATTAAAAATTATTGATCCTGATGTGGATTCTGTTCATTTTTTCATTTCTATATTTAGTTTATAAGTTACATTATGGATTAAACATCTATTACATATTTTGCATTGCTATGCCAAATTGTACTGATAATTAAACTTCTGGATAATTTATTTGAAAGATCAACTTACACACAAGATGTTTTTACATTTTTTGTGCTTGCCTTTCTACCAGTATGTATGTGTATATGTGAGTGTGTGTGTGTGTGTGAGTGTGTGTGTGTGTTGTGTGTATTTCATTATTTGAATAAGCTTTGTTTTAGAAGTACAGGATGTTATTTAAATGATAACAGACATATATAAAACTAAATTCAAAACTCTTGCTTTTCATAATAAAATGATGGAGAAAAAAAACCATTTGAAGATTGTTGAAATCTGGCTATAGTTTATGATATAATGGATAAAATCTACATCCTTGGCCTTCATACAACTTTTACTCCAGCAGATGGTGGGCGTAAAGATGTCATTCATCATTTATTTACAATGGGCTTTATTTATTCTAGTGTCAACAGCTGCCCCAGGGAGGGAGTTATTGAATTCAAATGTGAAGCACTGGGCTATTTGCTTCCTTTCAAATTTGTCTTCAGAGCTTAGTTGCTAGGAGTCCATTCTGTACTCTAATAATGATTCATGTATTGTGAAGCCATTCAGTAAATTGGGTTGTCAGGGATTGCCAAAAAAGGTTTAGAGGTCTTGTTCTTGATTTTTCCCCCTAATGGTGCTCTAGATTTTTTTTTAATTTGTAAGTCTTATTTTCAAGAAATAGTGGCAGTTTATTTTGTTCCCAATCTCAGTAAAATAAATTTCATAGTATAGCTAAATAATCTGATGTTTCTCACACATGAGGAATAAGAAACTGTTGCTCTTGTTTTATTACAGGCCGGGCAAGAGTCCTTCCGTTCCATCACAAGGTCATACTACAGAGGGGCAGCAGGTGCTTTACTAGTGTATGACATTACAAGGTGAGACTCTTGCAGTTTAGTGTGATTTAGACTCTTGTACTCTTGTAAAGTATACTGGGTTAGTCTCCTACTTAGTTCATGCTTTATTTAAATTTTATTGCTATCACTGGACCTATTTTAAACTTTATTAAGATGGATTATATCTATTGTCAAAGTATGTAGGACTGAATGTGTATATTCACATTGAGTTTTAGAGATGATATTTAATGTGGCTAAGGCAAATACTTAATTCTGAAGTGAATCTTCTGTGCAGCTGATGAAGCTTGTAATTTGAGACCAGATTTCACAGTGTTCTGCTGCTACATTCTTAAGCATCTATACTTTTCTGTAAAGGGACTCATAGAATCCCCAACCAGATGAGTGCTGTGTGTGTGTGTGTGTGTGCGTGTGCATACACACACACACATACATATACATTTACAGACAGACAGATAGATAGATAGATAGATATAGATATATATCTTATTACATAGTAGATTACTTTTCTTTCTAAATTGGGTTATATTTTAATATATTGTTCTGAAAGTTTTTATGTTATTCAGATTATAAGCACCAAAATCAGAAGAACTTTAAATATTGATTCTTGTTCGTTTACCACATCAGTCATAGCAAGAATGATTTCTAAATAGTTTGTGCTGATTCTAGTTGTGTTATTTGGTTGCATATTGTATAAATTCAAAATGTAAGGCCTTTTTAAGAAGGGTGAAGAATATTTGGTTTTTTCCAAGTTATTAATTAGTTTTGATTTGTAATTCGCTTAGAATTGGTATCAGTTATGTGGAATATAAACTCTAAATGTTAAAACATAACCTTTAGAGATATTTTATTAGGTCTTTTGGTGCTCATTTACATTTTAGTTTCTTTTTAGGAGGGATACTTTCAACCATTTGACAACATGGTTAGAAGACGCCCGCCAGCATTCTAATTCCAATATGGTTATTATGCTAATTGGAAATAAAAGGTACTTTGTTTTCTGATATGGCATACATTAGGATAATTGTAATTTTATATTTAGATGTATAATTTAAAGTTTAGATTTTTTTTTTATTCTACTCTTATTTTTATAAATAACTTAAGACTGTGAACATACTAATACTCCTTCCCCATCCTATTTTCCCCATCACAACAATCCTGTGAGGTGAGTTGGGTGAGAGAAAGTGACTTGCCTAAAGTGACCTAACCGTTTTTTATGTCTAAAGTGAAACTAGATCTCACAGGCTCCAGGTTTCTAACTGGGTCCCTTAACCACTAGATCAGACTGGTTCTCAGTTGCAAAAAGTGTAGAACAAATGCAATAATAAAATTAACTCTACATGTTGAGGCTATTAAAAGTGGTTTAATTAAAATATTTTTCAGTTTCTCTATGCAAAATATTAAATGCCCTTTATTGTATAGTTAGCTAGTTTCTTGTCTCAACAGTTCTGCAACTAAATAAAATCACCTTATTCCTGATCTTCCTATGCCAGTTGCTTTGCTATCTGGAACATTAACAATTTTTGCTGCTGGATTTGCATATCTTTCTCTGGCTTCTACTATCATTCTTCATTGTTTTTGTTTTAAAACATTGTTTTATAATTTTAGCAATTGCCAAAATCTGGCCTGCTTTAAATTTATTAAATTTTATTTGCAATGTTACTGTTCTTAGGGAACAAGTTAATGAATAATAAAACACTTCTTTCTGATGAAAACAAATCGATTGACAGTGAGCTGGTACTGATTTTATTTATTTATTTATGAGACTTATATACCGCTTTAAGTGCAAGCACTCTCTAAGCGGTGTATATATATTTACATTGCCCCCAACAATCTGGGTCCTCATTTTACCTACCCCGGAAGGATGGAAGGCTGAGTCAACCTTGAGCCGGTGAGATTTGAACCACTGACCTGTTGAACACAGTCAGCTAAAGTGGCCTGCAGTGCTGCGCCACCTCGGCTCTTTCAATTTATTCCATACAGCCAACTACCCTCTCAAAATGTAGGCTGTTAGAAAGATCACAGATTCTGTAATGTGTCCATAGTTACAATAGTTTATGGTTAATAAGCCAGGATGAAAAAAGCATTGGGTTGCCTTTGTACTATATCCTAGAAATATTTTAGGACACAATTAATGAAAGCTGTGCCATTTTTGCTGTTTTAAAGAGGAGTCAGAATATTTGGTTGGGCAATAAATAGTAAGGAACTATTTTAGATCCTATTTTAGATTATTAAGCATGACACCTGAAATTTGAACCTACTGTTTCAAGGATATCCATAAATATCCTTAATGGCAAAAAATGACAGGGAGCAGACACTTCCGTAATGATGATTTTAATCTTACTTCAAATATGTAAGCAGTTTCTTAAATGTTGCTGATGTGGACAATTCTACACAATAAATTTAACATAAACTTAACCAAACTTTGAAAAGTAGTAAGATAATTAAATTTGATCTAATTTAACATAGATTTAATTCAGCTAAATATAGGTATTCTAAGTGTATTTAATAATTTCCCATTAAAATTAGAATTTGATAACCACCTCTGAAGGATATGGGAGACTCACCTTTGGGCCACATGTGACTTAGGTTGTAGACCTCTGTCATTATGATGAGTCATATACATTAATAGACATTTATAGACAGGATTTGTTTTATTATTGCTACTTGTATCTCATACTGTATATGAGACAGTTGTTTGGAAATAGTTAGTTAAAATAATGAACAACCATTAATTTATTTGAAGAGGCATGTCTTCTGTTAAGCACCAATGCTGGCAATTCTGGCACTGGACAGAAATTTTAAAACTTTCTAACTTGATGTTTTTAATCAACAGTGGCAAATATATTTGCAGTTGAATAAGTGGACTTCAGAAAAATAATACTACCTGAGATAAGACAATTTGATATAATTGTAATCTTACCTAAATATTCTAAACATATATAACTAAGCAATCCTGATATTTTTCAATTAATAATTTTTTTTCTTAGCGATTTAGAGTCTAGAAGAGAAGTGAAAAAAGAAGAAGGTGAAGCATTTGCAAGAGAGCATGGCCTTATCTTTATGGAGACATCTGCCAAAACTGCTTCAAATGTAGAAGAGGTAATTTAGAGTATTTTTTATATGTTAGATGAGAATTCTAAGTATAGAAAAATATTGGAAAATATATTTGAAATAAAGATAAAATACTTTTCCTTAATTACTGAACATACCAGGATCCCATTAAAAGCCACAGGATGAAATGAAGCATTCTATGCAGATTGTAAGGTTGTTCAGCTGTAGGCCACATGTCCCAGTCCTTTCACTGATATTTTAATGCCTACTTAACTCTAAACGTGTATTTTCCTGAGACCGCATAGCTATTTTGTGAATATACAAAACTGTGGCTTTTTAAGGAGCTATTGACAGGTGTAGTGAGCATGATCATGCCAAATTTAAAGTACTTTTCCTACTTTGGATCTGAAGTATATATTCCCAACAGAATGGTATCTTCCAGATTACTTCAGCTCTTATGCTATCGAGTGCTCTAGAGGAGGGCTTTTCAACTGGTGGTATGCATACCACCAGTGGTACTTTGGCAGGTGGTACGCGACCCTCCTAGACAAGTGTAGCGGGAGAGGGGAATGAGCTGAAATGACCCAAGCCTGAGGGAGAGGCAGTTGGAGCTACAGGACTGAATGGTCTGGCAGAAGCCCCAGGAGTACCGCAGAGCTGCAGCTGATTGGCATTTCCAGAAGCAGCACATAGCTGGAGGTGAAATGAAGGGGAAAAGAGAGGAGAGGAGGAGAAGATATAAAAGGAGGTGGTTTTTGAGGAAAAGGGGAAAAAAGACAACAGGGAAAGAGAAGGGGATGGAGAAGAAGCTGTGGAAGGAGAGCTCAGCATGCTGAGAGGAAAAAGAAGACAGGGAAGGTTGCTCGAAGAAAAGGTCCCCTGGTTCGTTTTCTCCAGCCGGGAGAATGCAGTCAGTGCTGATGAAATGAAAAGCCGGGAGACAAGCATGTCAGAAAGGAAGTTGGTTTATTTCAGAAGCCAGTGGGTTCCAGATCAGCTGGCAGGTTGAATGGATTATCATAAGGATTTTTATACATTTTTACAGCATTTTATAATTCAGAGGCTTTTGTAATTTAGAGGCTCAGTTTGTTTGCTTTGGTTATTGGAATATTTTAGTCTGTTTCACAAAGGCTAGCAATGAGTCCAAAGTGTTGGCTTCTGTAGGTTTAGTCCCTTTAAACAAATGTAATTAGTTTTACCCTCTTATCTTGAGACTATCTATGACTTTTAGCAAGTTTTCTTTGTAGGTAAACAGGCCTAATTTAAGGTTATTGCTTTTCGCGATTGCAGGAGCCTTTCAGATTCCAGTTGCAACATTGTGACACGCTTGAGGCAGCTTAAGGGGGGAAAAACTGGAGTTTAGTGTTTCTTTATTCTGTGAGGCTTTTGTGAGCATTTCTTGCTTTGCACTAGATTCCTGTATCTTTAGGGGTACAGTGAAGGGACTGGGGGGATGCATTCTTAGTACACTGTGAAAGGAGAGCTTAGAAGGCAGAGAGGAAGGAGAGGCGAGGGAGAGAGGAAGAAGGCCAACCAGCCAGCTGGTAACTGCATATTAATAAATATGGATAAATTCATCATACATTTATCAATGCAAAGGAAAAGTGATTCAGCAGAGAAACTGCCACCAAAGAAATTAAAACTGGCACTTTTTTCCTTTTTTTCTACAGTTTGTAACATTTTATTAGATTATAGACTAAAATACAAAAATACAAAAGCAAATAGTAGGATACTGGGGAAGAAAAGGGGGAAAAATTGAGGGGGAGAAGGGAAAAAGAATAGACTTCCTTTATTGCAGTAGAAGGAAGCATTAACATTGAACCTCAACTTTTTACTTTTCCATAATATTATAAATTAGCCATTTCTATAACAACAAATGAATCTAATCAGTAAAACCCAAAATCCCCCCCCCTTTTTTTTTTTAGTCATCAAGTTTATGACACTTTGCTAAGCACTGGTGGTACTCAAATATTGTCAGGTCCTAAAAGTGGTTGTTGTTGTTGTTAATTGCGAAGTCGTGTCCGACCCATCGCGACCCATGGACAACGTTCCTCCAGGTCTTCCTGTCCTCTACCATCTTCAGGAGTCCATTTAAGTTCACACCTACTGCTTCAGTGACTCCATCCAGCCATCTCATTCTCTGCCATCCCCTTCTTCTATTGCCCTCAATCTTTCCCAGCATTAGGCCCTTCTCCAGTGCGTCCTTCCTTCTCATTAGATGGCCAAAGTATTTGAGCTTCAACTTCAAGATCTGGCCTTCTAAAGAGCAGTCAGGGTTGATCTCTTTTAGGACTGACCGGTTTGAACACCTTGCAGTCCAAGGGACTCGCAGGAGTCTTCTCCAGCACCATAGTTCAAAGGCCTCAATTCTTTTGCGCTCAGCCTTTCTTATGGTCCAACTTTCACAGCCATACATTGCAACTGGAAAACCATGGCCTGGACTATACGCACTTTTGTTGGCAGGGTGATGTCTCTGCTTTTTCGTATGCTGTCTAGATTTGCCATAGCTTTCCTCCCCAGGAGCAAGCGTCTTTTAATTTCTTGGCTGCAGTCCCCATCTGAGGTGATCTTTGAGCCCAGAAAAATAAAATCTATCACTACCTCTATTTCTTCCCCATCTATTTGCCAGGAATTGAGAGGGCCGGATGCCATGATTTTGGTTTTCTTAATGCTGAGTTTCAAGCCAACCTTTGCACTCTCCTTCTTCACCCGCATCAAGAGGCTCTTTAGTTCCTCTTCACTTTCTGCCATTAGAGTGTATCATCTGCATATCTTAGGTTGTTGATATTTCTCCCCGCAATCTTAATTCCAACTTTTGATTCATCTAGCCCTGCCTTTCTCATGATGTGCTCTGCATATAAGTTAAATAGGCAGGGCGACAGTATACAGCCTTGCCGGACTCCTTTTCCAATTTTGAACCAATCAGTGGTTCTGTGTCCAGTTCTCACTGTTGCTTCTTGACCCGCATATAGGTTTCTCAAGAGACAAATGAGATGATCTGGTACTCCCATCTCTTTAAGAACTTGCCACAATTTGTTGTGATCCACACAATCAAAGGCTTTAGCATAGTCAATGAAGCAGAAGTAGATGTTTTTTCTGGAACTCCCTAGCTTTCTCCATGATCCAGCGTATGTTGGCAATTTGATCTCTAGTTCCTCTGCCTCTTCAAAATCCTGCCTGTACTTCTGGTAGTTCTTGTTGCACATACTGCTGGAGTCTAGCTTGTAGGATTTTAAGCATAACTTTACTAGCATGTGAAATGAGTGCAATGGTGCGATAGTTCGAACGTTCTTTGGCATTGCCATTTTGCATTCAATTGGGTGTATCTTTCTCTTTCTCCTTTGCCTTTCGCTTCCCTTCTTTCCTCACTTATTTGCAAAGCTTCCTCAGACAGCCATTTTGCTTTCTTGCATTTCTTTTTCTTTGGGATGGTTTTAGTTGCTACCTCTTGTACAATGTTGCGAACTTCCATCCATAGTTCTTCAGGCACTCTGTCTATCAGATCTAATTCCTTAAATCTATTTGTCACCTCTACTGTATATTCATCAGCAATATGATTTAGTTCATACCTGAGTGGCCTAGAGCTTTTCATTGAACCAGGAATTGCCAAAGACTTCAAAAATTAGGTTCATCCTGAGTATGGCTGATTCAAAATAATGTGGCAGATAGTCAGCCCCAAACAAAATGGCTTGTTCTGATTTTGAAATAAGACATTTTTCCTGTTTGATATATATCCCTACAAGTCACCTATTGCAACAGAAACCTTTGCTAAAGTTTTCTGTTCCACTATTGTAATATCATCTCGGTTTTAAGTTCTCTTATTGTCCATTATTATAGGCATTCAGTCCTTGTGAAATTGATTTTTCTTCCAAAGATTTAGTTATTCAAAAATTGTTTTAATCTGATTGTCATGAATTTTAAATTCTTTAAAATAGAGGATGATATGAAATATTTATTTGTACTTCAAAAATATTTTGAAATATTCGTTCAAGACCTGCATCCAGCATTGGTGGTTTTTTAAATATAAACATTCTGTATATGCCTAAAATGTTTGTTTTAGAAAATTAAAACTGGCTGTTTTAATCTATTTTGCTGTTTGATCTATTTTGCTTTGTATCCAGGAAAACCTGTCAGATTTAATTTAAAATGTTGGGTGACATTTTTGCATTTTGATTCAAATTAGTATTTGTAAACTGAAACTTTTTTCTTTCAAAAATATACTGTTAAGTTTTTTTTGTTACTTTATGATTTATTTGCTACTATAATTCTCATCAACAACATATTGCCACCAGATGGCAGCATGTTACATAAAAAGCTTAAGGAATCTTGACTTTTTCAATATTCTACAGATTTTTAAAAACGTAATAGTATCCTAAATTATATCTTTGTTTATGTTCCCAAGTTTGCAAGTTTATTGTTTTATTGGTTGTAAGTTGCCCAGAGTTGTTTTTAAAATGGGCAGTTATGTAAATGTTTTAAATTAATAAATGAACTGCAGCAGGTGTTGTCTTTAAACATGAGGCAAATGTTATTTTCACAGTAGTATTTGTAAAATTCACATATTTTGAATTGTCGTTCAAGTACTGCATTTGCAATGTAATTTGATACATTGATATAATCTTGAGTATACAACTCTGCCTTCTGTTAAAAGCGTTCTTTAGTTCATGTTGATTAGTTTATAATCCTACTGTCAAGAGATCAATGTCTTTCTCAAACTATTTGTGACCGTTTGAAGTTAGAACATGATCAAAATTTTGGTCACGTGATAAAAATGTGTATGCTTAGCAACTGGTTCATATTTAAGATGATTGCAGTGTCCCAAAGTCATGTGATCACTTTTTGTGATCTTCTGACAAGCAGAGTCAATGGGGAAACCAGATTCACTTAACAACTATGTTACTAACTTAACAACTGCAATGATTCGCTTAACAAATGTGCCAAGAAAGGTTATAACAACTGTTTTGTTTATCAATAAAAATTTTGTAGTTATGAATTGAGGACTACCTGTACTAAGATTTTTACAACTGGAGGATGCTGAGACTGAATGCATGCAAAGATGCATGCAAATTTATTGTTATTATGAACCTATAATGTGTTTATTGCGGGCCCAATTGGCAAAAGAAAGCTCAGGACTGTATTGGTTGGAAACATACAGAAGAGACTTTCATCCTGCAATGGATAGAAAATGGTGATGATAGAAGATGGGAGGAGGAGGAGGAGGAGGAGGAGGAGGAGGAGGAGGAGGAGGAGGAGGAGGAGGAGAAGAAGAAGAAGAAGAAGAAGAAGAAGAAGAAGAAGAAGAAGAAGAAGAAGAAGAAGAAGAAGAAGAAGAAGAAGAAGAAGAAGAAGAAGAAGAAGAAGAAAGAAGAAGTAGTTCAGTTGTAGTAGTAGTAGTAGCAGTAGTAGTAGTAGTAGTTGATAGGATGCTGGCATTATTTTTTTTTACAATATTTTATGGTCCAAATAGTACTGGAATTTGTTTGTTTACTTGTATCTCGCTTTTATTATTTTTAAATATAACTCAAAGCAGCAAACATACCCAACACACTCTCCTTTTCCTATTTTCCCCACAAAAACAATCATGTGAGTTGGGTTGATCTGAGAGATAGTGACTGGCCCAAAGTCACCCAACTGGCTTTCATAACTAAGGTAGGACATGAACTTGCAATCTCCCACTTTCTAGCCTTGTACCTTAACCACCAATCAATTAACCAGTTACACCTGAAATACATAAATCCTTCAGATTGAAAAGTTAAATATCAATATTCATGCGGGATAATAAAATAAAAACTATTTTGCTTGTTTGAGCACTTGCAATTATAGCTTGCTTCATAAATTTGTATCCTACAGTTCTTGCTAGGGTAAATCTTGAAAACTAACAGTATCTTCATCATACACGTTAATTATGACTTGCATGATAAACAAATTTAAAGAGAAAGATTGGAAGGAACATAACATTTTGACAGGACTATTTCTCAATACATTGACCAAATCCTAGACCTATTTAAATAAAATAAACATATAGTATATTCCAGTGTCTTGATTCAGAGCTTTGAAAATTCAGGAGTCCCAAAGATAATTCTTTACAACAGAGGTCCCCAACCTTTTGGGCACCAGGGATCAGTTCGGTGGAGAGAGGTTTTTCCGCGGACAGGAGGATGCGTGATTTTGTATGCTGCCTGCATCTCGCGGATGAGACTTTGCTTGTTTGTGCGGACCAGTTGGTGGCATGCCAGAGACTAGTACTGGTCCACAGACTGGGGATTGGGGACCCCTGCTCTACAAACAAAAAAGATCAGTATCTAATACACCCTCTCTGCCCTATAGGCCAATTTATCATTCTCTATGCAATTTACATTTTGCATGTTCTAGGAGTTATCAAAACAGAATGGAAAGAGGAATCTCAGGATTATCCAGTTCATAGATATAAAACCAACCAATTATTTATGCAGATTATTTTTCTGCTACAGAAAAATATAAGAAATCCTCATATTAGCAGACTGTCAAACATACCATGTTAGATGGACTGCCGATTATTTGTCACCACTGTATTTTTTAATAATAGACTGATGCTGTGTACATGTGTGAACCTGGATATAAAGTTTCTATTTTGGAAAATAGCAAATCTCTTAAGAGATTGCAGCTGTGAGAAAATTTAAAGTTTGGACTGTAGTTTTAAATTATTTTAATATTTATGCTTTCATAATAGTTAATTTAATTACTGCAAAACTCCCCCCTTTTTAAATATTGAAAACAATTATTTCTGAAGATCACAGATCAGTTCAGAGTTGGCAGATTCTGAGTTCTAGTGCATGTCTAAAAATGTCTTGCTTCCTACATGTCCCGTGAAGCTATAATATTAATTCTTAATATTAATTATTTTGCTGCAAATTTTCATGACCCTCTGTGATGATTCAATCATCCACTAACAGTTTATGCATATTCATATCTTTCTACTCAAGGCTGCAATTATTTGCATCTCCTTCACTGGCTGTAGTATGCATGGCACAGTAATTGAGCTGCAATAGATTGATTATTCTAGGGAGCTGTAAGACCTTTAAAGATGAAAACATATCAGTCCTGTTAATTAGGAAACTAAGCTCTGGTGGCAAATTCAGCAGTCAAATGCTTCTAGTGTAGAAATTAGGAAAGGTATGATTTGTTCTTCACCATGAACCCTGTTTATTTTTTAGTATTTAAATTAGATTTGCAATTAGATATAGCAAACCTGAATATATAATGCCAGAATTTAGTGACTATAAAAAGATGGTAGGATAGGGTTTGATTTACTCTTTTGGTTATTTCTGTTACTATCAGTACAGTACATCATGTTAAATTCTTACAGTGAGAAGAACTGAATTATGTGTCAAATATTATTTGGGTTGTGTGAGTGATATAAGTTGATATATTTTTGTATAAAATATTTATATGTTTTATGTACACTTTACAATGTAGGCTCTTGCTCGTTGTAACATCTTAACCCTCCCCCCCCCTCCGGGTGAGATCTCTTTCCTATCTTCCTGACCTTTTATAAGGTCCTGAAAACCTGGCTTTGACAGCTGGCTTGGGCCCCCAATGGGGGAATGCCATGCTGGAAGTGGTTGATGGAGTAATAGCAGATCCCCCCTCATCCCCTGCACAATTTGATCCTTCCCTCTACATCTTTTTACCTTAACTTATAATTTTACTATTATATATAGTAATATATATAGTATATATAATATGGCCACCCAGAATTGCCATGTGGTGAGATGAGTACAAATAAATGTAATAAATAAATAGATGTAATAAATAAATGGACTCCAGAAGATGGTAGAGGACAGGAAGACCTGGAGGAACGTTGTCCATGGGGTCGCGATGGGTCGGACACGACTTCGCAATTAACAACAACAACAACAATAAATAAAACATAAGGCCAATATTCTGTCATATGAAAGATGATTATTTAATTTATATGCCACCCATCTCCACAATAAGGTGACTCTGGGCTGCTTTATATTTGAATATTATTAAAGAGGGAAGAATAACTTACAGATAATACAGAATAACTTACTGTATACAATGATGTGAATATAGTGCTTTAAAGAAATAAATGTAAACGAAATATCCTGATCAACTTAATATGAATTTTTTTCTCTTTCTCCACACACACACACACACAGAGAGAGAGAGAGAGAGAGAGAGAGAAAGAAGACAAAATGCACACATGCATACAGAGACAAATATTTTTAGTATATCCATTTGTTTGCCTGATACTGGATTTCCAGATGAAGCATCCAAATATTGGATCTACAACAAAGATCGTGTTGTTATTTATATTTTGGAAATGTATTAAGGCAAGAAGGCAAAAATTGTCCCCTACATCCCTTTTTGCACAACTAATTTGTCTTTCCCTGCTGTGCTAAAAAAGAATAAATAGTTGGTGACATGAAAGAGCTCTGTTTGAGTTCCTTTAGAACTTCTGCAAAATCATATCATAATAGGATAGATCAGGCATGTCAAATATGCGGCCCATGCAGGCCACACCTACCCCAGCAAAACAAATCCCAAGATGTCACGATACAGCCCTTGATGTGATTGGGTTGATACCCCTGGGCTAGATGGTCAAAGAATATCACCTGGAATAAGGTAGAGTAGCATTTTTTTAACCTCACATTGTTCTAATAATCTATCCATCAAGTCCTCCTCACATATGTATATTTATATTGAAGAATCTTTCCTCTTCCTCTCTCTCCTCAACTGGGGTGTCAATATTATGCATTCTAGAAGCTTACTATTCCTTTGTTTGTAAATAAGTAGCATAGTTCATAGGAAACTTTTTGTTTGAAAATAGTGCTTGATTCTTTGCTGGTTGGACAGATTAATTTGCTTTGCCTGTTGATGCTGTCTTATCTGTACATTAATCAGTTAAACATTTGAAAAGATCTTAAGGTTATCACTAGATTTTATTAGTAACTTGGGAATTACTATCAAACTAGTCCATTGGAACTAGTAGTGTTGAAATTTCTCAGGATTCAGAGAACCTCCAAATCAAGAATTCCACTTTCATCAAAAAACTAGAAGAAGATTGAACAGGTGAAAGGTTATTGCTGACTAACAGAACAGGTAATCCTTGTTTACCGGCAACTTGGTTGTTAAGCAAAAAGGTTTCTAAGATTGACAAACATAATAAGCTATTGAGGAAGTAAATGAAATATATTTTGTATTTATTTCAGACATCTCCATTTTCTTTCAGGCATTTATTAACACAGCAAAGGAAATCTATGAAAAAATACAGGAAGGAGTTTTTGACATTAATAATGAGGTAGGTTTTCCAAATATTAGCATTTAGTCTGTGAGTATAAAATACATTTAAAAATAATAGATGTGCAAGAGAAAAAATGTGGTGGTCTCCCATGGAGAATGAGACACGCACGCAGGTATCTCGGGATGGGAGCCCAGAGCTGACTCCAACACCCTATTTTATTGTTACTATAGTTTTTACATCACACAGTGTAATCAAAAGACGTATATAGGGGTGGTTACAATGTATCACATAACAGACACTTTCCAGATGCAAGGCTATGCAGGTGGGTAATGATTCATGCATCCTGCTTCCCTTGTTCTTATCGGACCCTGTCCAAATGGCTGATGAATGTATTCCGTGTCTGGAGCAGTCCGTTTGCTATCTCAAGGACCCTGTGGGAGCATGTCCATGGGCATATTTATGCAATTAATTCCACAAAAAAATAATCATATGCATTTCTTGGATTAAGAACCATCTTACTTTGGACTAAGTACAATGATGGAAAATGTACTGAAATCCCTAGTTTTTGAACCTGTATTTTATATAGTTGTCATGCCTAACCTGAAGAATTTTGTTCTCTGGAAAACAAAGAAAATCAGGTCCAGAAAGCATCTGCAGATTTCAAGTTTCAATGGAACATGGTATTAAGCAAAGCTGTTTTGCATAGAATATAATTAACTGATATTGATGGACAGAATGAATTCCCCCATGTTTCATAGATGTCTCCTGAGATGAAAGCCTATAGATGCAGTATCGTCTTGCAACAGGATTCACAGCACGGGGTCACTTTCACAGATTCATAAACACAAAGGCCTATAACGGGTCTGCAACCTTAAACACTCAAAGAGCCAGTTGGACCCATTTCCCAGAGAAAAGAAAATACTGGGAGCCGCAAAACTTGTGTGCGCACGCAAGGGGTGGGGACCTTGATTGAAGAGTTTAATTAAAAAGAAATAGAGGCTGCTGTGCATGAGTTCTCTCTCACTCTCGCTCTCTTCCCCCCCCTCCTTTCTCTCTCTCTCTTTCCTCTCCTCCCCCTCTCTCTTTTTCTCCCTCCCTCTCTCTCCGTCTCTCTTTCTCTCCCTCTCTCTTTTTCTCCCTCTCTCTTTCCTCTCCCTCTTTCCTCTCATTCTCTCTGTTTCTCTTTCCTCGCTCTCTCTTGCTCTTTCCTGTCCCTCTTTCTCCTCCCCTTTTTCCCTCTCTCTCTTTCCTTCTCCCTCCCTCTTTTTCTCTCTCCCTCCTCTCTCTCCTCTCCCTTTCTCTTTCTCCCTCTCTCTCTTTCTCTCTCTCTCCCCCCTCCCTCTCTCCAATCTTCTGCTCACCTGGCAAGCTGGCTTCAGGCTGTTCTGCAACAAGCTGACACACATCATTGGGCTGGCTCTCTCCTGCCCTTCCTGCTTCCTGCAGAGACGCAGCAAAGGGAGACGCCCAATAAGCTTGTCAGCTCATCAGAACAGCGTGAGGCCACTCTCTTTTTTACACACACACACAGAAAGAGAGAGAGAAGGGAAGCAAAGCAGGGAAGTGAAGTGCCTCTCTCTGTCTCTCTCTCTCTCTCTCTCTCTCTCTGTCTCTCTCTCTCTCTCTCTTTCTCTCTCTCTCTCTGCAAATGGCAGCGGAGGCTGGGTGCCGCAGGAGAAGTCTCAAAGAGCCACATGCGGTTCCGGAGCCGCAGGTTGCCAACCCGTGGCCTATAACAACATGAGAATTTCCAAGACTCACCATATAGAAAGATTGCATTTCTAGCTTACCTACACTTTAGACAGACACCATTTTGAACCTTTTCTTTAGCCATCCTTCCTTGCAATGCTCTGTATCCTCTTATGATTTTGGATTGATCCAAATATCTGCTTGCATAATCCTTGTGGGTTCATTTTTTCTTTCTTAATCTTGACCACTGGATCTGAAAATAACATTTGAGGTTTCTGCCTTTAGCTAAAAGAATTGAAAGAGACCAGCATATGATAGACTGTAAGGAAAAGTCTTGTTCTACAATTTACCATCGCTAGAAGGGCTCCTGTAAAAACAAAAACCATTATTGATGTAAAGACTTCTAGTAAAATAGATACTACTTTTGCTACGGTCCGTCCACAGGTGTAACAGGAAATGTGTCATAGGAAGAGACTACAGATGTTCGTCTACTATTTTCTGATTCTACTGTTCAGGAAACTAGGCCTTAATTCCCAGCCGTAGGGAAAAAATTCAGTTATATCTGGCTATGCTGACAGTGTTTCCATGACCATAGTTGAAACTACATGACTCCCACTTTGTATCAGTGGTCAGGTGATTTTCCATTCCCCCATTATCAGCAACACTGCCAGTCATGAGGAGCATACTGTTGAATACCCAGGATGAAGGGTTGTAAAATTATTAGTGTGCCAAAAAATACATGATGTTCCTCTGCATGTTTGGAATCCAAAGAGCTGACCAATTCCTAATTCAGCGTCCTTATAACTGCATCATGTTTCTTGTTCCTGGGAAATGTTTCCACTAGGACAAAGTTATTTCTTGTGTGAGTCCAATTCGGTGATGTTAAAATGTTTTCTCAACAAATTCTGAACAAAGGCTTTATCCACTACCCCACCTCCTAATCACAGATAGTACAGGAGAGCTCTCAGTAGAATTATTATTAAAAAAATGTACCTTTTGCTCTTGGTGTAATTTTTATTTAAAGTTCAATGATCAAACCTTTTTACTAAGCTCAACCTCTGAGAAATATCCTAATTTATTATAGTTATCAAGACTATAAGCAGCTTACACAGACATCTATATAGAATTTTAGAAAACTAGTTTGCCAAACTTGAGAAATATAAACTACACCTACTGTCATCTGAAATGTAGACCTCTATCAAAATAGAAGCTATTTTTATTTGGCTGGGATTTTGGTGCAATAGAGGTGTGCAATGATTGTTAGGCTGCACCTATTATTGCCATTTCAGTCTTGAATTCTCTAGACTGGTAGTACCAATCTCTTGTTTACTTTGATCTTGGATAAAGTTCTCAATGGGATGAAGTCATTACAAAAGGTTTCTATCACTTGAAACAGGCTTTATGGTGGAGATCCCAACAGTTTTTTGGTGTATGGCAAATATACCTCACTGCCTACAAATTGAAAAAAATCAATTGCTCTGTGTAGAACTACACCATTTAGTGAAACAAGTTCCTTGCCATCAAAAGAGCTTTTTAAATGGTTGCATCTTCTGAAGAGGGACTCAACACCTGACCCATTAGAACACCTAAATGGTCTACATCCACAATTGTCATGCATTTATGATGGTCACAGCATCCCATGGTCTCATGAACATCATTTGTGATCATCCCAGTTGGCTTCCAACAAGCAAAGTCAAGGGGGAAGCCTGCAGGGAAGATCACAGTCTCAACCATGATGATTCAATTAATGATTGCATCAAAAAAATCATTAAACCGGGTATGGTCACATGATGTTTTACTTAATGACTGCACCACTTAATGAATTTTCCCTATTGTCATAAGTCAAGAGCGAACTGTTGCCCACAGAATCCAACTTGGTGCATACCTGAATTGGATTCTGTGGTCCCTGAGGAGTGGAGTGTTATATCTTTCTTGGTAGATTTCTCTTTTTCTTGAATTTCTCTTATAGCCTAAACAGAGAATACTTCTGAGAGTGCAGATTCAGAGAATATAGGACAGTGAAATAGAATGAACTTTATAGAGGCTTTGTAGAACCAGAGACAGTCCAATTCATAAACTGTAGTGAGACCATAGAAGTAGCCATTACTCAGGGAATATAAATTTTGTTTTCTAATTCATGAGAACTATAAAGTTAATATCTTGGTCCTAATACCTAGCCCTAGCTTAGTCTTGGTATAAATTTAGATTCTGAAATAAATTTAGATTCTGAAATTTCCCACTTCAGTGTCAGACTACTCTGGATATCTGTCTGTTTAATCTCTTTGGTTTGGTGGCCAGATTTATTTTGTTTTCCTGGTTTCTCAACATCTGGCTCTGAAAATTGCTCCCTTCTAAGAATTAATTTTGCTTAACACATAGTTCCTGAACAGTATCTTGACAGCCTTTGGTGATAAAACAGAATGGCATTGTATTGTAATTGAAATGGATTATAAAGTGACTCTCCTTATCCATGAATCAACATTAATTCATCCAAAGAAAAACTTAAGTTGCAGTTACTTTTTTTAAGGCAAAGATATCTTTCAAAATCACTTTTATTTATCTGTGTGGGCAGCCCAGTTGAGATTTATTTAATACTATTGAAGTAAGATTTTAAATTGAAATCTTTCTAGTACCAGTATTAGAAGACATGATGATGGAATTTATTTCCAAATAAATATTAGGAATGCATCCATAATATCTATATAAGATAATAAGTATATACACTAGCCTTGACCAGATATTTTAAGGAATGAATGTTGCATTGTTGCATGCTGTGTTCTCCAAAAAACATACCATAATATCTCATAATCTATTTCTATAATTGAAAATGACAGATTGCCATAGGCTACAAATGCCATGGACTGTGGTTTTAATGTATAGCTCTGTGGGCTCAGCTGATTAATTAGTTGCTAGAATTCAAAGAATCACACAATTTGTCTCATATATCGTAAGGTTTTGAATATATTTTGAGAACATCACATCTTGTCACAAACTGTAACTTTTTGGTATGGCATGGAAAGTTGCAACTTAAGGAAGGAAGGAGAAAGGAAGGAAGGAAGGAAGGAAGGAAGGAAGGAAGGAAGGAAGGAAGGAAAGAAAGAAAGAAAGAAAGAAAGAAAGAAAGAAAGAAAGAAAGAAAGAAAGAAAGAAAGAAAGAAAGAAAGAAAGAAAGAAAGAAAGAACCTGAATCTGCCTAACGTATTTCTTTAGCAGTTTTAAGTGCTTTAAAAAGTATAGCTTTTAAAATCCTTTTTGTATACCCAGAAGTACTAGGAATTTTATCTTTAGAGTAGAGAGTATGTCCTATTAGTTCTGTTCATTAAATGAAATAATAAGTAAGAAGGTATATTTTCCTGTTTTCCCCTTATTGGATAAATATTGTGAGATAGAATATGAGGGTTAATTGTTAAGGCAAAAATCTTGATAAGATGTGACCTTCACCTAGTCTATAGTTCTTTATTATTTTCGTTATTTGTTATTATTCTACCTTTGGTTCAGGAATTCAATATGGCATACATAGTGGTCCTTCCTTCTATTTTTCTTCACATCATCTCTGTGATGCAGATGGGTGTGAGAGAGATGAATTTGGGTAGATATTTGACAGGAATCTGGATCTCCCCTGTATTAGTCTATAATCTGTTGTACATCTTTTTTTAAAGTTTTGTATTAATATATAATTCATAATTTATAAATATTTGAAGCTCGTAGCATATTTTGTCTATTAAGATACAATATTTTGTGGCAAGTGGCATACAAACCATTTGGCACACAACCTCATAAGTGTCTTTCACTGTTTGATTATTATATAACACATTTGAATGAATGAATAAAATAAAAGAGCTGTGCCTACGTATGAAGGCTTGAATGTATGTTAATTCAGGGCCCAAACATAGTATCAGGTATGCCAGTGTGCCCAGTAAAATTAAGGCTTCCGTGAGTACTCACTAGAATGGTGAGTATAGCTTAAATTGAATGAACAAATTAAAATGGGAAGGGAAATTTACAATATAGCATCTCTTTCTATTTATTTGTTTATTCATTCCCCAGATTTCTCGTAATAACTTTATACCAGATGTTCTTTAGTTTATAGTTGATAGTATATATATTGGACAGCAATTATGGCTCTTGAAAAAGTATGCTTGTTGTATCTGTCAAGTTTCATACAGCATCTGACTGCTTTACAATGCCATATGAAGATTTGATTACAATATGCTGTCAGGAGCCAACAGTGCATGCTATTTACTTGGCTCAGTGCCAGTTCTGACTACTTGATTCCTCAAAAAGTTGCTACCACCCAAAGGGGGCAAAACCAATGAGCCATAGGGCATGCTTTTTATTAAAGAGGAGTCAAAGAGCAAAAAGAAACCACATCAGCTGCTGTCAATACTAAGCTAGTGCCAGAAACCCCAAGGCTACTACTGTTGCAGAACAACTGCCAAGCACTATAAATCGGAGATTTACTGTGACGCAAAGTTTCCTTAAGAGCTTAATTTCTGAAGCTACTGTATTACTTTTCTTAAAGTGCTGTATTTTAGGTACAATCCACTTGAGGGAGTGAGGGTTAAGATATAAGTGTGAGTTTGATGAATGAAAGAACTACTTTCTGTGTGGTTCTTGGCAAGTTGCCACGTCTTTGGGGATCATAGAAATTATTGATGACACAGAACACTTGTATGCCCTTAGCCTGTACAGCTGACTCAACACAGAAAGAATTGCATTCAGAAGAAGAAAGTATTTGTGTGAGAGCAATGGAACTAGGAATTTTCTTTTGATGTGAATACCAGTTTATTAGAAATGTTGAGGAATTCTAGGTATGAAGCATTCAAACTGTTTCATGTGTAAATGCTTGTATAATATGAATTTATAATAGTAGTAGAAAACTGTTGAGTTTTGGTATTGAAATTCTTAAAAAATAGAAGTAATATAAGTAAATCATTTCTTTTATTACAATTTATGATAATTACAGCTTGTTTAACATGAAAACAATTTACTTGTTCATAAATCACAAATAGAATGTTTTCAAACTCCATGTCAATGTTTCAAATCAGTAATGTGCATTCCACTTTTATTTCAGGCAAATGGCATTAAAATCGGCCCTCAGCATGCTGCTACTAATGCAACACTTGCAGGCAATCAAGGAGGACAACAAGCTGGTGGAGGCTGCTGTTGAACCTATTTTTACTTCCTAGCTGCCTGATGAGACCTACTAACTTTCATCCTTCCCTCTCTCCACTCAGTTTCAACTATGACATGAAATTATTGTAAGATGGCATCATGTTGCAGAAGACTTTATTCTTCAAATCTTGTACAACTTTGAATAAATGGTTAACGTTCACTTAAAATACAGATTTTGGAGATTGTATTCATATCTATATTTCCATTTCATTTTGAAATCCATTGTTGTGATTATTTTTGTCAAATATTGTCTTGTGCCCTTGACTACGAACTGTATTAAACACTACAAAGTCATCTGAGTACTTTATTCGGTTTGTGTAGTTAGGTGGCCCAGCTACTGTGGTTACCTAATGTTTACTATTGTAGAACTGTCCTCAATTTTGTCCATTTCCAGCTCTGAAAAAAAAAAGAGATTCTTAATCCTATATTTATCATTTACTTTCTGTATATATAGTTTAACCACCTGCTTGGATGTATTTGCCAAGCTATAATTCTTTAATGCATTTGCATAAATTCAATAGAGCTTGGAAGTGCAAAGCATTATTAGAAATTGCTTAGATATTGAATTTTAAACTTTATTGATATGTTAGCATGTTTGTTGTCTTGTCATTCTAGAATCCTGACTCCCCAAAAATGCTTTATGTATATTATTAGAAGCTACATATATGTTACCTATTTTAATGCCAAATGTTTGCTATTTGCTCACAACTTCCATAACACCTCTTCAGAAATGGATTAGCTGTTTGCCTTAATTGTGTAGGTTAAACATATTATGAATGAAAACAGAGAAAACATT